>NW_003852555.1:586986-607974 GCF_000181295.1 Otolemur garnettii | reverse complement strand
AAAAAAAAAAAGAAATGGGGAGGGGAATGTAAGAAAAGAAGTGGTAAAATGGCAAGAGAGAACAGGAGAGGGTGGTATGTTTAAGAGTATTAAGAAACCACTTTATACCTATTTCTGATAATGGATATTATCAAAAAAACAGGAAATAACCAGTGTCAGCAAGAATGTGGAGCAACTGGAATGCTTGTGCCCTGTTGGTGGGAACACAAATAGTGCGGCCACTGCAGAAAATGGCATGGTAAGTCTTCAGAAAAGTAAATGTAAAATTACCCTAGGATCCAGCAGTCCTACTTCTGGATATATACCCAAAATAAATGAAATCAGGCACTCAAACAGATACTTACGCACCATGAGCATAGGGGTATTATTCACAATAGCTAAAGGTTGAGACCACCCAAATGGATATATATATATAATGGCATATCATTAGGGTGTAAAAAGGGAAAAATACTGGAGTCAGTTACCATATGAGTAAGCCGTGAAGACATTATGCTAAGTGAAATAAGCTGATCACAAAAAGAGACATGCTATGTTGTATGAGGTACTGCGAATGGTTAAATTCATAGAATTGTGATGGTAAGAGACTGGGTAAAGGGGGAAATAGAACGTGACTGCTTAACAGGAAACATTTCTATTGGAAAAGATGAGAATTTTCTGGAGAAGGATAGTAGTAATGGTTGTGTAATAATGTGAACATACGTAATACCACAGAACCTTATGCCTAAAAAATGGTTAAAATGATATATTTTATGTTTTGCAAATATATTTTACCACAATTTAAAAAAGAAGAGTACTGGGAAAAATGTATAAATTGTAAAAATGTAAATGGCCCTTACACTTCAGTATCTACTAAACAAACAACTCACAGAAGTAATAGTCATTATTTTCAGCCAAGGTATTATTTTTGTTTCAAAACAAGCAATTGCTTTTCAAAGACAAAACTTGGGGGGTGAGCTGTGTTCTTCCTATACTTGCAGAACCCAGTAGAAGGTAAACTTGTGTGCTCTTTCTAGCTTAGAAAAGATACCAAAGATTTCAGAATTATATACCAGGTGGAGCCAAGATTTTTTTTTTCCTTGAGCTTGAATGTTTGCTTTGATTATTTCTATTTGAAAATAAATAGCCAAGTCTTTATTTCTGTAATATTCTTTCTGATCGATCCAATGGCAGCAGAAATGAAATATTCATCCTTTCTGCTCCTTTACAGTTAGTTTTTCTTTAATTACAGAAACTCTCATTGTAAATAGGCTGTGTTATCAGGCAGCATCAGCTAGTGGGTACTTAGCCTGGCTGTCAAGTTTATTTTCGTCTTTACAGCTTCTACCTTGCAAGGGCATTCCAATTTCTGTGATATCCTTCTAGAGACTGGTTAATGGCCAACCAGCAAAGGGTCATTATTTATTAAATGATAGAATATCTTCCCATGAGCATAGATGATATGAAACAACTAATTTTAGATACTTAAAGTAGTACTGTTTTTTATTGGCAAAATATAGTGTCTTGAATGTTTGTTTAGTCACCACTGTGAGGATATCATATAATTATTACTTATAGAGACCTTAAGAAGCTTCTCTGTCATGCTGGGTTATATATTAGGCTGCTGTGATGTACAGGGCCAACAGGTAAGATCCTTGCCCAAAAGGATCTTGCTATTTGTTAGAAGTACTATGTAGACAAATCTTGATTGCCTTTTTAACAGAATTTTGTGACTGAAATAGTTCAGAAGCAGTTCTGTCCACCCCTCAAATGCCAGAAGACGTGTCCTTTTTATATGTCTCCATCTCTTTGTGGTGTGAGAATTGAAGCCATCTCTTCCCTCCCACATTACTACCTATATTAATGTGATGTAATCATTCTATTGTCTTCAAAACCATAACTTTACTGTTTTAAGAGTCTCTTGTCCGGGTCAATAAGTTGATGGCGTATAGGCATTTCCTGATAGTTCCATCAACTCTCCAATAGAAGGCATCCATGGGCAATTCACAGCTGAGACTCCTTATGCCTCACCTCAAAATGCTTACTATTTCTATAAATCCTAAACTATTAAATCCTGATCCTTACAAACTCAGCTTAAGCCTGGGTTTCAAAATTCCAAAAAACCCCAAGCCTTGCCCTTCTGTCACGTCTATGGTGTTTGCAATAGCCAGAAGGCAAAATGAACAAACCCCAGACCCAGATGTCCATCAACAGAAAAATGATTAAACAAAATGTGGTATATCCATACAGTAGAATACTACTCAGCTATAAAAAGGGACAAAGCATGAATGCACACAACAACTTGGATGAACCTCAAAAACATTACACCAAGAGAAAGAATCCAGACATAACATGTCACATATTGCAGGTTTCCACTGATGTGAAATATCCAGAATAGGTAAATTCTAGACACAAAGCAGATTAGCAGCTGATAGGGGTTTTGGTAGTGGTGGGGAAACGGGGGTAGCTGCCTGGTAGTTATGGGATTTCCTTGGGGGATGATGAATTGCTTTCAAATAAGAATAAAGGGAATGTTTGCATAGCATTGTGAATTGTTGAATTAAATGCTACTGAATTGTATGCATTAAAATGGTTTGCTTTATGTTATGTGAATTTCACATTGATTTAGAAAAAATATTTTAAAAGTCTGTGGAGTTTACATTGCCTTTTACAGTGATAAGCAATAAAATCAGGTTTTTCTCATTAACAGGTTGCCCTAGATCTGCTGTTCTCAACCTGTGAGTCGTGACCCACAGGAACTGTATTAAAGGGTCACAGCATTAGGAAGGTTGAGAACCACTGCTCTAGATGATATTTCAATAGCTAGTATTTATCAGCTATAATTTAAGCCAGAGATCATCGTTCTATTTAAATTTAATTTAAAATTAAATTTATTCTATTTAATTTTGGAAGTTGATCACAGTCCCCTAAGTGGTGACTCTTGATGGCTTCCAAAGCTAGACTTCAGTTTCCTGTGTTCTCTCCCATGAATAAATGATAGCCTTTCCCCACCATGTTTTATCCCATAAAGCTTCCTGCACAGCAGGAAGTGTTTAAGCTGGGGCTGGCTTTGAGGCCCTCTTCTTTATAAATCCTGACCCCTGTTTGGCCAGCCCTGCATTCCTATCTTGGAGTCCCCTTTTGCTTGATGATGTATCAGTCCTTTAAAAATTGTATTATTTATACATAATCAGTTTTGGTTTGATTTGCTTGTTTGAAACATTTTTCTTAAAGTTCTTATGTTGAATGTACAGAGAACCTCTTAAGTCACCTTGAACAAGGCTCTCTATTGTGAGGATCCTATGTTTACATGACCTGGAAGAGGGCTGGAGTGGCGTTGTGGTGCCTGCAGTGGCGTTGTGGGGCCTGGGGTCGACTCTCTCTGTTTTCCCAAGTATAGGTATGAATGGTATGAGCATGTTCAAAACTCAATTCCCGGTTCCTGTCTTATTTGTGCAATGTTTTGTCTCCTCTCAGATGTCTTGTCCTGACTGCCTCTTACTTCAATTTCTTCATGCTATCTTCCCAATTGGATCAAAGCATAACACAGCCAGAAACCAGTTATTGGAACAAGCGAGGGTAAACATGTCCCAGGCTCTGCTATTCTGTCTTCCATTCCCTTCCACAGTGCAAAATACACTCAGATCTAAACATGTTCTAAGTTGCGAGTAATTCGTGTTAGTACGTGTCTGCTTTGTTCAAAGACAACTGTTTCATCCTCAGGCCCAATTCAGTAGATTTATCTTCAACAATTACAGAGCTTTGATCACCCTAGACTAGGTGGTGTCATGTGGTACGGAGCTGTTCTTTTCCAATGCACTTTCCTTATCAGGATACATGTCTGTTGATTTGTGGGAAGCTGGCTGTTTTTTGTTCCTGACAAACTCCAGTGATTAAAATGTAGTGGCTTGCTCTTGTTCCCCTGATAAAGGTGACAGCTGCAGAGTTTCCAGTGGTGGTGGGTATCGTCCATGCAGATTGCTTTTTAATGAAAGCAATATATTATCTTACCTGGAGACCCTGAAGCCTCACCTTGTTAATGCATTCGAGCTTGGCACCACATTTATCTATAAATTAGTTGTATTAAACACACTCCTTACTATTTATCCAGCCTTTAAAGAGTTTTTCTAGTGAGAGGATATAGTACTCTTTCTTCACCTTAAATATTATTATACTTAATGACAACCCCACCAATATTTTAAAGTGTGGTTTTGTATAAAACATTCCAAGGTTAAAAGAATACCGTGACTGTTACCTCTCTACTCAATGACTTGGTAATACTTTGCCACATTTCGCCATTAGAGTAAGCACGAAAAGAGGGGACTGATTAGAGTAGTAGCCTTTCAGTTGAGTCTCCTGAAAGTTTGCAAAAATTATGAAAGGAAAGCCCACTAAGTAGCAGGGTTAAATAAATAAAAAAGAAGAGATCAATTTAAAATTTAGGCTAAAAAGGTTTGAAATTTAAGATTAAAGAAAAATTCCTATCCATATATAGGAAAAAAACTCTATTATCGTTTAAAACTTCAACAATTCCCCAATGTCAAAGATTTTGATATCTTCTTATCTACATAGGGTGTTTGTAATAGCATCAGCTGTACTCTGAGGGGTCACAATACTTGGGGAGTGAATGGTATCTATTGTACCCTTGGAGTAAGACTCCCCGGCGAACTGCAAACTTCATGCTGTGGCTCTGGCAATAACTACCACATCAAGGCCTTGTAATGATCCATGAACCAAAATTGGAAACAAACAACTATTTTGCTGAATGTGTCCTCTCTGACCTAAACCTGATATTAAACTTTTTACAGAACTATAAATCAAATCCATTAAAAACAAAAAACCCAGTGAACCAGTCTGAACTAAATCCAAACCTACATATTTTCTAAAGCAACTGAACTGTAACAAAACTAAAACATCAAAATATTCTCCACCCTGAATCGATATTTCATTTGGTTCGAGTCTCTGAACCATATTTTCTATTAGAAGACAGGACTGTTGTTCAGTGTTAACCATCACTTTGGAGAGGAAAACACGTTTCCTCCATAGAAGGGAAGGTCCTGCCGTGTTTAGCACTGAGTATAAACATGAAAGTGTGCAGTAAACAGTACGAGAAACATCCATCTTATCAATACTTTAGGAAACACATAATCATTCAAAGAGAAACCAGACACATTGTCAGAAAAACGGAATCAGATCTGTGAACAATTTAGAAAGCACAGCGGAATAGGTTTCGTGGCTGAGGAAATGTGCAAACAAATATCTATTAAAAGCATTTCTTTCTTTTTTTTTTCTATTAAGCATTTCTAAGAGCAACTTCTATTTTAAAATGAAGAGAATTATATTCACCCTTGTTAGAATTTTCCTAATTTGCTGATTGTTTTTTCTCTAACTGGAGAATAGAAAATAATTTTAGGATGACTTTTAGTCTATAAAATTCAGAAATATATGTACGTATGTATAAACATAATCTATGAAATGTTATTGTTTTGTTAAGCAGGCCCAAGTGAGGTTCAGACATGCTGCCCCTGGTGTGCTCTAACCGCGGAGCTACGGCACCCAGCCCAAATGCAGAAGTATATTATGTGAATGTTTCAGTTATTCTAGGCATATTAAAATTCACGTGGTTTTATCTTTTTTCAAAAGAAATATATATTTAAGGAAATGGTTTTCTAACATTCAAAATTTTGTAAATTGTCTTTTTGTCGTATAGAAACATGATTTTGACACTGAAAATAGCTGGAACAGATTTACACAGTATGTTTAACTAGGCTGTGGTACATGCACACATATGTATTTACACTCATGCACACACACACATACAGACATGTGTACCTAAAGAAGTTTAGCTTCTTATCCCAAATTTTGTAAATTGCCTTTTAGGGGTATGGAAACATGAATATGCCAGTAAAAAATAACTGAAACACATTCACATGTTATATTTAACTGTGCTCTGGTATGCACATACATGTGTATACACCCTTCCCACCCCACCCCCAACCCCACACATCCCTAAAGAGGTCTAGCTTCTCATCAGTGGCCTATTATTAGGGAGGTGATCACAGGGTATAAAGTCTGCTGATCCATGGTTTTTTTTCATACAATTTCAAATAAACCAGGACTCCTGGGAAGAATACTAACGTATCTCTCTCTCTCTCTTAAGGCTGTGATGAGAAGTTGGAAGTTTGACTTGTGTTCCAAATACTTGTAAAATAATGAAATTTCTCATCGTTACTAGAAATTTCTCTTAAAGAAATAGTCATGAATGTGAGCGGTTTAACCACAGGGGTGATCTACAGCCCGTATATAGAAAGAACAGTCACCAAGTCCATTTCCTCATCTTCTGGAACACACGGCAAATGCACAATTCCTAGCCTCCCTCGTAGTTAGACGTGGCCATCTGATTAAGTTCCGTGCAGTGGAATGTGAGCAGAAGTGATCTGTGATGTGCGCCACCTCCAGTCTCACCGGGGACTGTTTATGCTTTTCCCCTCTCATGGAGACCTTGGAAGCAACATGTTATTAAAGATGGTAGAACCATAACATGAAAAGATCTTGCATCCCTGAAATCACCATTTGAAAGAAAGCTACCTAGTGGCCAGGAACACTGGTTTGAATTGTACATGGGCAATAAAGTTCTTCTGTGTTAACCTGTTGAGATTTTACCTGTTACAGTTCTACCTTAATATACAACTTTTCTTCATAATGGCAAAAAATTGCAACAGTCTAAAGGCTTAACAAAGTCGCAATTACTATGGTGGCGATCATTAATAATTTTAATTTCCTTCCTTATATTGTTCTCATAGTCTTCCTTTTCTATAATACATATGCATAACAGGCAATTTATACATAAAAATTAATTTTGAATTTTACAGAAATCAAATAAATATTTAATATGATGGTAGACAATGTCGATGGTACCCAAAAATGATGAATATATACATTTATTTATTTATTTATTTGCAGAGACAGAGTCTCACTTTATTGCCCTCGGTAGAGTGCCTTGGCATCACACAGCTCACAGCAACCTCCAACTCCTGGGCTTAGGCGATTCTCTTGCCTCAGCTTCCCGAGTAGCTGGGACTACAGGTGCCCACCACAATGTCCTGCTAATTTTTTGCTGCAGTTTGGCCAGGGCCAGGTTTGAACCTGCCACCCTCGGTATGTGGGCCAGTGCCCTACCCACTGAGCCACAGGCACCACCCGAATACGTACTTTTAATAGACGAAAATATTTTATGGTTCTAAAATGTAGTAAGTAAGTTAGGTGGGGAAATAATACCCCTTTTCATTTTCTTTGCAGTTTAATTTGATTGTGTTTAATGGAAAACTGGTGTTTTGTATGGGAGGAATGTTATAGATTGACTCAAATTGAGACTTCAACAAACACATGACCGTGGCATGAATGGACTGTTTTTTTTTTTTTTAATTGAATGGTAACTATGTACATTAATGTACTTCTGGGGTACAGTGTGGGGCTTTCACATGCAATCTGAAATACTTCCATCAAACTGGTGAATGGACTCTTAATATAAATCATATCGAATGGTTGCCTAATTGCCCTGGAAAATGCTAAGAATAAACTATTATTAGGGCACTGTTCTAAGGATGGAAGAGCAAATCCAATTTTCTTTTTCACTATCTTTTACTTTGGGACCAACCATGGTCATGATTACCTGTTTTTGTGATGGTCATTATTTGTATTATGTAATTGGCTTTAATCTGCTTACTTTTATTAAAGCTAGATAAATATTGCCCCTTATTTGCATAGTGTGTGCTGTCTTCACTGATGTGTATATAACTAACTTAGCCAGAATAAACATGGGCTGACTTTATTCCTTCCAGCACTGCAAGCAGGAGCAGCAGCAGCAGCAGCAGCAGCCTGTCAGCCTATTTGTATCGTTTTTGTTGCTTCTGAATCCCATGACGGATGTCCTGGGCCATGGTGGATGCTGCACATGGTACTGTAGCTGGGAGCACAGGACTCAGGGAATCTGCTGCTTTTATACCAAACAGCAAACAAGCCTGCTCTTTGTTTCCTCCTCTCCCGAAGTTGCTACATAAATAGCCACAAGAAATGACCTGTAGGAAAGAGCAGTTAGAGTCTTGCAGTAGTCTTGGCATGACAGATTGTTAAAAAACATCGACCTCAAATATAGTCTTGGCAAGATAATAAAGATGCAAAAATATTTCATCTTTCATAAACATTTAGATGGATCTTGCACTATTATATCACAAATTCTTAAAACTCTCACTGCATTTTAAAGAAACTGGAAATAGAAACCACAGATGATGCATACCGGGCCTGGTATGTGGAATAAAGTCAACAAAGAATTGCAATTAATATATACACGTTCAACAAAAATGAATGGTCTTAAATGAAGAAATTAATACAGTAGAACCACCTTAAGTTGACCACTGAAGGGACTGTGACCAATTGGTCAATATACAGAGGTGGTCAACATAAGGAGAGATAGTCTCCTGACTATGCTGTACTGATACGTACATGGGGTGCATGTCCAGTCTATGAAAATTAGATCAACTTAAGGAATGGTCAATGTAGGGAGGTGGTCAACTATGGAGATTTTATTGTGTGTGTTTATGTATACTTTTTTTTTTGGACAGTTTCAATTTGTCACTCTTGGTAGAGTGCTATGGCGTCAAAGCTCACAGCAACCTCAAACTCTTGGGCTTAAATGATTCTCTTGTCTCAGCCTCCCAAGTAGCTGGGAGTATAGGCACCCACCACAATGCCCGGCTATTGTTTTTTAGAGACAAGGTCTCGCTCTGGCTCAGGCTGGTCTTGAACCTGTGAGCTCAGGCGACCCACCTGCCTCGACCTCCCAAAGTGCTGGAATGTAAGCCACCGTTCCAGGCTTCTATTGTATATTTAGGAAGGTATGGCTAAGTGTTTCTGACTCAGTGTTTTAAATCACTTTTTCAATTAACTGTAGTTACAAATACTCTCCCTTTCTTCCTTTTAAGAACTGTTTATGATCAGATGATAATATTGAGGCTATGGATAGACTTATGAGTGGTCTAGAACTAGACTCTATTTTCTAAAGAGCATGCTTCAGCAAAGAGAGTCATAGCTATATGATATCCATAGCCACACTACCCAGTTTTCAAAGTGGTTTTATTCCTCTCTGGTTATTGCAGATAATGGCAAACCTAGCTACGTCAAAGCCAGTTTCCAAGCTGTGAATCACTCATGTGAAGACTTTTGTTGACAATCTGACAATTTCCCAAATAGAAAGTCCACTACCAAGTTAAGAAGAAAGAAAGAATTTGGATAGCTATTGCATGTCTCAGAATGCAATTATTGATGGGATGTTTCCCCCGAGTTTTCCATGAAGCATCAGCAGCATTTTGCTAGGTGGCTGCTTTTCCCATTGACAGTCGGTACTGAGGTTCACACCTATGCCTGTGTGTAGCTTAAAGCCTGGAACTGATCAAAGAGCCTGGGGATGGCCTTGTGCGAAGAGTTCCAAACCGTGGGCATCTGTGTTGCCTTAATGAGCATCTCAACTGTGGCAAAGGGTACTTTTATTTTATAAGCCTAAAGGTTCTCATAACAGGGCAGTAGGCCCATAAACACGGTGACACATTCACACCAACCAAGTTCAAAGATTTAAAAAGGTATCTGAAGTACTACCAGAATGTGACTTGGAAATAACTTGCTTTCAATTCTTCCTGGAAATAAATCGTGTTGAAAACACTACAACCCAATCCAGTTTGGCAAATTAGTGCTTTGACCTGCATTAATATTTCATTAAGAAATATTAAGAAATAAAAGGACTTCATGAGGAAAAAAATAACAATCGGTCATGGACTTTCCAACAATTACAGAGTTTCACAGGACATAGGCAAACATATCCTGGCTGGGTCTGATGGGCTGTTTATCCTGTGCTCCCATGCCATCCTGCTTTGTAAACTCTTAACCTGCTGGGATTCTCCTCACCTCTTTTTTGGGCTCTGTTCCTGGTGCATCCAGATACTTTGAATAACAAAAGTGACCTCCGGAGAGAAAAAAAGGTGAATATTTCCAGATTCAGATTACTAGGAAAAAGAAGAAGATTATCAAAGATCTAAATAATGCAACCAATAGCAAAACCTCCTAGTAAATCATCCTAACCCAGCTAAATTAGATAGCACTGTCCATATACAATTACACTGTTTGGCTCCCATGACAGCCTTTAAATGTGACACGTTATTTGACATGTTTGCAATTAGGGCTTAGAAAAAAATCAATTTTTTTCTATTCCACTTAAAATAAAAAATGTACTGTTTTCCAATGAAATGCACCTTTTTTTAAATTCAAGACAGACAAAAAAGTAATAGCAGAACAAACATATCACAGCTGCATTATGAAAATAGACATTTAAAATCCGATTTTATTAGATTTTTATGAAAGGGCAGAACCTAGGAGTAATTACCAGCACGTTATATTTACTTTCCCATCATTATCCTTATTCACTTTGCCCCGAGGCTTTGAACAGGCAGTGAGGCAGGTAGTAACCTGGTGGGCCCGGGTTCCTTCTGAAGAAGCTCTGTGGGAATGGTATCTGTTCCCTCCTCGCACAGAGAGCAGGCTTCTCTTCTCATCTGCCCCAGACCCAGGAGAGGACCAAAGAAAGACATTCCCCACCTGCCTTCTGCTTTGCTCCCATGCTGCTTCCAAACTGCTCGGAACAATGTGTATCCACAGGACGTGGATAAATACTTAAAGGAGAGATGCTTAACTAAGTAAAATGCCTCCAACTTATTGTAAGTCTTTCTTTCTCATAGTTTCTTATTGTTTCTTGTATCCGTTTAAAATATGTAAGACATTTTTGATAGTTTTTCCTCTTTTAGGAAGACTTTTTAAAAAAAATTTCGGATTAATATGAGGGTATAAACAACTAGGTTACAATGTTTGCATTTGTTAGGTAAAGTCCTTTTAAGTTGTGTTTTGTCCCCCGGGGGTGGGGGTACCATATACCCTTACACTGTGCCCATTAGGTGGGTGCACCACCAATCCCCTTCCCTCTCCTCCTCTCCCTCCTCCCCCCAACTTGAATGGAATTGCGCTTTTCTCTTGTGTGGGTGTGTATTAGTTTGCCTGCTGGCTTCATACTGATGTTGAGGACATTGGATACCTGCTTTTCCAGCCTTGTGATACTTTACTAAGAAAATGTGTTTCAACTCCATCCAGGTTGAAACAAAAGATGTAAAGTCTTCATCGTATTATGGCTGAATAGTATTCCTTGGTATACATATATCACAGTTTGTTAATCCATTCATGGTTGATGGACACTTAGGTTGTTTCTGTGTCTTGGTAATTGTAAATTGAGCTGTGATAAACTAGTGCAAATGTCCTTAAGATAAAATGATTTTTCATTCTTCTGGGTAGATGCTTAGTAATGGGATTGTGGGATTCAATGGAAGTTCTATTTTGAGTTCGATGAGGATTCTCCATACTTTTTTCCAAAGAGGCTGTATTTGTTTACAGTCCTACTAACAGTGCAGAAGTGTTCCCTTCTCTCATCTGCACAAGCATCTGCAGCTTTGGGACTCAGTGATGTGCGCTGTTCTCACTGGAGTTAGGTGATATCTCAGGGTGGTTTTGATTTGCATTTCTCTGATGACTGGGGCTGGTGAATGTTTCTTCATGTTTGTTAGCCACTTGTCTATCTTCTTCAGAGAAGGATCTGTTTATGTCTCTTGCCGTGTGATAGATGGGATTCTTTGCTCTTTGAGTTCTCTGTAGATTCTTTGAGTTTCTTTGTGTTCTCTGTAGATTCTAGTTATCAACCCTTTGTCAGATTTGTAACATGCAAACATCTTTTCCTATTCTGAAGGTTGTCTATTTGATTTAATTGTGTCCTTAGATGTGCAGAAGCTTTTCAGTTTAATTAAGTCCCATTTGTTTATCTGTGGTGTTGTAGCTATTGCCACTGAAGTCTTCATAAAGCCAACATCATCATGAGTTTTTCCCACGCTTTCTTCTAGGATGTTTATTGTTTCATAACTTTGATTTAAATCTTTTATCCATCTTGAGTCAATTTTTGTAAGTGATGAAAGGTGCAGGTCCAGTCTCGTCTTATACATGTGGTCAACCAGGTCTCCCAGCACCATTTATTGAATAGAGATTCTTTGCTCTTTTGGGAAGACACACTGACCTTTGCCAAACTTGGCCCCATCATTACATATAAGAGGTATATAATAGTATTAATAATAATGACTTGGAGTAGAAAGCATGAATGCTAAAAATAAATAAAATAAGAAAAATAATAATAACAATAAACTAATCTTATTTGAGTAATTTCTATACATCAAATGTTATTGATTTATATGAATTGTCTTAGATAAACTTCACAGTCTATAGTTGCTGTTATCAATTTAAGGAATCCCATCATTAATTTCTAAATAAAGCATTGTAATTATTGTTAGTTATTTTATGGCAAAAAAAGAAGGTCTATGATATGTAAATAAATTTCGAGATCAATTTTGGATAAAAAAAATCAAGCATTGTGATAAGTAGGATAATGGTCCATCCAAAGATGACGATTTGTTAATCCCTCTAAACTGTGAATATGTTGCCTTACATGGCAAAAGGAATTTTGCAGATATGATAAAGCTAAGAATATTATCCTGTATTAGCTGGATGGGCCCAATGTACTTGCAAGGATTCTTTAAAGAGGTTGGTACGAGTGTTAGAATAGCACAGAGATTTAAAGATGCCATGCTCTGGGTTTAGGATGGAGGAGGAGGCCACATGGCAAGGAATGTGGGTAACCTCTAGAAGAGGCAAAAGCAAAGGACGATTTCTACCTTACAGCTTCTAGAAGGAGTATCGCCTTGCTCATACCTTGAGTTTTAGCTCAGTAAAACCTAGTTTGGAATTCTGACCTCCAGAAGTGTAAAGTGATAAATGTGTGGCTTTAAGACACTAAATGCAATAATTGGTTACAACAGCAATGGGAAACTAAGGTAAGCATGACTCATGATATGAGGCTACAAAATGTATGAGGCTCCGGAAAAGGGTCTCCTCAGTGGACTCCACACTGGAGAATTAGTGAAGTATAAAGTGAGAGGGAGCACAGTACACCACTACCACCCTTAGTTCCAACACCAATTCCAAGTTCAGGGGGTTCTCAGATGCACCCTTAGCTTTGATCATTTTCTAGAAGGACTCGCAGAATGCACTAAAAGCTGTTATACTCCCTGTTATAGCTTATTACAGGAATTAGATATAGATTAAAATCAGCCAAGGAAGGAAGTCCGCAGAGTGGAGTCTGGAAGTGCCAGCACAGAGATGCCATTGCTCTCACTCTGTGGAGTCATGGACAACCTCACTTTCTGGCCTGGGTGTGTGACAACATTGATGTCACAGAATATAGCCAATGAGGGCGGCTCAGCAGAGGTTTTATTGGGGCTCCATCATATAGGCACTATTAACTGATGGATGGTTAGTTGATCTCAGTTTCCAAGGCAACTGATAACCATGTGGTCCAGAGCCTCGCCTCTACCTTGTTGTATTGGGCTTTCTGTCCACTGTCCACTCTAAACACTGTCTGATGCTGCCAGAAAATACCCTAAATCATCGGGTTAGACTATCTGTCATAGCTCAAGCCTCCCGGCAAACAGAGATAGTCCTACCAGGTGGGACACTCCAAGGTCTCAGAGACTATCTCCTAGAAGCTAAAGGCAAAGACCAGATTTTCCCCTGGGGTAAGGTTAAATTCTTCATCATACACACACAGCTGGGTTTAAGAGGTGAGTGGGACTTTTCTAAGTGGAAATGGTGGACATGACATCTAAGACTCACACAATAGCATGAACAAAAGCACAAAGTTTTGTGGCCTTTCCAAAGCCTAAGCTGGTTGGCAGGTGCAATTCGAGTATGGGGTATTGGGCACTGAACGATCGGCTGGCTGGAGGTGACCCTGACTGTCAGGGTCTACTGTGATACTAACGAGTTCTGTGTCAAGAGCAATGGGCGTTTGGAGGAATTTTCACAAGGAAGTGATTTGAACAAACAATCCTTCTGTAATGTGAATGGTCGTATCCTACTTCATTTTTTATGAGTTGTGCTTTAGTCTACTGGACTTACTTTTTAGTAGGGCAGTTTGTATTTCTAAGGAAGAAGGAAATTCTCTTTTTCTCTAATAGTGCTGATGGCAGAGTTAGACCATCTGCTCAGACCAGATCAGGCCAAAGCTCAGGATCTAGACAGAAACTCCAGCAGGGGTGCTCCAGGAGGGCTGATTCCCCTGATTTCATCACATGATCTGGAAAGCGCAGTGGAACTGCTAGAAACCCCAAGGATGCTTGGACAGCGCTGGCCTGAGAGTGGACTTCTGCCACTAGCTCAATCAGCATGCAGCTAGAGTTAAAGGAAACTTACCTTGAGGTTAATTATTTAATCCTTATTTTATTCCCCACAAAGGTCCCCAGCTACCCTGCTGCAGTGAGTAAGACTTTGAGACAATTAGAAACTCGTCATTTTTCTCATTCAGCTGAGAAATGCCCGGGGGACTCATCACACAGAGCAGCCCTATCGTTGGTCATTTTCCTCCATCTGAAGTGTTGTTAAAAGAACTTCAGGGCATTCTCTTGAAACTGAGAAAATTATATTCTGTGCTTTCTGTGGACAAGAAGGACGTCAAGATTTCAATTACTGAGAGCGTGGCATAAATATTTGGTTCACTGTGCGACCTTGGACATACCACTTTTCTCATTTTATCCTGCAAAATGGGAATAATAATGATATTTCCTTTAGGGGGGCTTATTTCACAGAGTTTTCTGAGAACCAAAGTCTACTGAAGCTATTATAAACAATTGTACATGTATAATTTTCATCTACCTGACACTAACAATGCCCTTATTTTCTGGGAGGTTTGTGGGCCTGCTGGACCTGTCCAGAGTTTCCTCAAAGCACTGCTCTCCAAAGAGCTTCTGGGGAAACAAAGAATTACATGACATGGGGCCTGTGTTTTCAAGGACCTTGTGATCTAGTTGATAAGACAAGTACATAGGCAGAAAGATGAGCCCAGAAGTCAGCAGCTGATTTAGCAGGTAACAAATAGAGGATCCTCACTCCCTCTCCTGGGCCAATTCGCCAGATGTCCTGACACAAGGGGCAGGGCCAGATGCTGTGGGTCATAATATAGATGTGCCTGCAGCGTCTGTCCCTAGAACTATGAGAAAAGAAAAGGATAAACCAAGTTTGGAATGTATAAAACCAGAAAGCTAAAAAGTTCTTCCCAGCATCAAAAATGGACGCTGGAAGCAGAGCGTGGGCTTCCCATTTTTGCCTGTTCGAGATGAACGTTCTCTCCCGGAGGAGTAGAGTAGGTGGTACGTCGTATACAGTTGTAAAGAAACCATACGTTTCTCTTTTATGATGGGATTAGTAAAATAAAAATCTTCAGAATTAAAAAAATATGAAATTCTCAGTTAACATTTGAACTTCATATAATCAATGGATGATTTTTTTATTAATATATCTCAAATATTGTATGGAACATAATTACGCTTTTAAAAAAATCGTTTATTATTTATTTAAAACTCCACTGTAACTGAGGGCCCTGTACTTTATCTGGTAACCCTACTCATAAGCCAAATCAGAAAATTAACTCGGTTGGCATTCAAAAGAGGAAATATGTCCGTGGTTTCCCAAGAAAGCGGAGACTGGGGCAGAGTTTGGAGGCCAAAAGGTTTACTGTATGGTAAGACCTGTCAGAGGAAACGGAGGAAACAGGGTTGGAGGGGGAGCCGTGAGGTGGTGACGGCCGCCTGACAAGTCTCTGCCAGCGGAATAGGAGCTCTGAACAGAGTGTCCATGAAAGAAGTCCACGCTGGGTCAAAATGGCCAGGTTTTTGTGCCACTGGGTTGCTCAGTCTTCTCCTAATTCCCATCCAAAGTAACTTCCTTCTTGGCCAACCATTGCTGCCAAAAGGTCTATCATACAAAAGCCATTGCTGAGCAACAGCTGAGAACTGGTGAAGTGCTGTACCTTTTCACGTTGGCATGGTACTGCCACTAAATACAATGTATCAGAAAATATTTCTTAAAATGGGTTACAAAACAATATCTAGAGTATGATCTCCTTTTGTTAATGCTTTTGTGCATTTGAATCCAGGTTCACGTCCACATTTGCACACATGCGCGCACACACATCGGGATGGAGGGAGTGGGGAGAGAGAGATGGCTGGGATACGCTTTAATATATTAACACTGGTTCTAGCTGGGTCATGTGATTATGTGAAGTATTTATTTTGTTAGTATTAAACAGTATTTTCTGTAATCTAATGCTATTTTTGTATTAAAAAGTGTATGTTGTGATTCTTTTCAAAAGCCACTGTTACGCTGTTTGGTCTTTCCTTCTCAGAGGAATTAAATATTTTCCGCACATTATGGTTAAAGCGTGGCTGGAACTCACCACTGGCGGCGCCGTCGCTCCTTCCTGCCTTCTGCTAGAGAGAGTGATCTAAGCAGTTTCCCGGGTTTCTCCTTCTTAAAGCCCTATCTATCATGGTGGTGACAGCAGGAAACACTGATAAATGCCGCTGGTCACAGCAGAGATGATCTCGGCTTTTTTCTGTTCTGCAGACGGTGAAAGAGGGAGGGGACAGCAGCCTCCTTGTGTCTGTCCCCCCTTCTATTTGTACCATTTCCCTCATCTTCCTTCGGGGGAACAAACAGATCTCTACGATTTCACTACCTTGCCTTTGGCCAGACAGCTTTTACGTTAAAGGCCTAGATGTGGAATTTAAAAGCTGGTAAAAGTTTTATTTATTGGGAATGTGGATGGCTGGTTTATAAACTATGAAAACATCCCCGTTTACCTGGAAGGTGAGTTGCGGTTTTCTAACCCCGTCTTCCTCAACATTACTGGAATTTAGATGGAGTTAAGTACTCCTGAGAAGGGAAGAGAGAAAAAAAGATCTTACCTGTTGTGAAATTTTCGAGTGACTTTCTTGTTACCATGAATCCTGTCATTTTCCCCCCTCATTTCAGGAAGATGGCATAAAAGAGGACAAAGTTGGAGCAAATGCGCAGAGTCAGAAAACATCCAGATCATTCGTAAATAAGAGAAATCAGTAAAAGGAAATAGAAAATCGTGTAAAAAAGACAAATCCACCTGTCCCCTGTATTTCTGGCAGAGAGGGGCACGTCTTCCTGGGGGCCTGAGGTAAAGTTATCTACCTACTTCTGATTCTCTATTCAAACTAGGCTGACCATCAGGTTCTGGTTTCCCCAGACTGTAAGTTCCAAATTTGGTTATAAAATTTGGACATTTACTCCTTTAAATAACACACTGAACAGTTACTGCATCTGAGCCACTGGGGTGCTGTAGATAGATACACACGGTAAGACTTCACGTTGGAGGACTGGGGGTTAAGAGCGTCAGGTTACAGAACTGCCCAGCTTCCTTCCAGCTTTCATTTCTGTATAACATAATGTCCTCAAAACAATCAGAATTGAAAGATATTTAAAATCAAAGCAAGCTAATGGTTTAGTCAAATACGAAGAAAAAGCGAGCAAAAGGCAAAGAGCCGTGGAGAGATCTTCCTGGGGAGGGAATTCCTTGGCTGAGTCTTGCAGGACCAGGAGGAAGTGGAAGGGCCTGCGGAAGGGAAGGGCCGCGCAGCAGGACAGGAGTGGCCAGGGAGGGAGTCCGGGGACGTACACATGCTCCGTGCGGCTGGAGAGCTGAGACGGCTCTCAGAGTCACTGACAAGAGATGGAGGCAGAGAAGAAGCTGGTGTAGATGGCTTGGCACAGCAAATCAGGGAATTTGGGGAACCAGTGAAGGGTTTTCAGGAAAATGGTAGCTTGATCCGATTTGCATTTAAGAAAATACCTCTGATAGCAGCAGCTCCTGGAGTGAGGTTGAGGCTGATGGTTGGTGGAAACTGGGGTGTGGGGAGGGGGAAGCAAAGTGAGACATGGAGCCTATTTGAGGCCCAACTGTGGCTATAGGGACCAAGGAGATGATGGTCCCTCTGACTGAATGTGCTCTCAGCAGCATGTGTCGGAAACTTAATTTCCCAGGCAACAGTGTTGAGAGGCAGGGCCTAATGACAGATGCTCAAGCTGCAGGACAGAGTGAAGGGATGAATGCCATTATTGCAGGAGTGGGTTGTTATAAAAGGTGCAGTTCAGCCGCTTTAACACACACGCTCTCTCTCTGTCTCTCTGTCTCTCTCTGTCCCCCTTCTTTGTCCTTCCACCTTCCTGCATGGGATGACACATCAAGAAGTCCCTCGATCTTTAACTTCACCCTCTCCAGAACTATGAGAAATCAATGTGTGTTTATTGTAATAAAATCACCCAGTCTGTGGTGATTTTGTTATAGGAGCATAAAACAGGCTAAGATGTGCGGTTCCAGGTGTGTTTAGAAGGGCCGTGTTAGAAGAATTGAATAGATTTAATGGGCTTGGAGGAGGTTTTGGTGGGTTTGGGTAGGCTAGGATTCGGTATTGACTCCTAAGTTTCTGGCTCAAGCAGCTGAGACATAATGACATTACCCTTAACAGTAAAAAAATAATATTGTCTAAGTAATAAGGGGTGATACTCAGGAATGTAAAGAATAAGGAGCAGGCAGATTTGGGAGGCAGGAAAGATGATAGTTTTGGTTTTGAACATGCTCAGTTTCAGATGTGTGGTGGTTCACATTTTCCATGAAGGATTCCAACTTGATCTTGCTTCCCATCTTCTCTTAGAATGTGACTCTGGCATGTCCATCCTGAGCAATGGGGATCTGTGCTGCTTCCTTTAAACCTGGATGGGTCTTTGTGGTTGTCTTGACCAATACAATATGATGGAACCCATGCTACGTGAACTCTGAGCTGAGATCATAAAATTGTGTGCACGTCTACCTTACCTCATGGGATGTTCCTCTCCGAACAGTTACTGGATGTGAGAAGTGACACTGGCTTATGTGGAGACCACGTGGAGAGGCCCCTGGGCAGGTCTTCCAGCCAACAGCCCAGCTGGGGTCCCAGCCAACAGGTAAAAGTACATTCAGAGGATTACCTTACTTACTCTCAAATCAGAACTTTGAATCTTTCCAGCTGCGGTTCCAGACGTGATGTATTACAGATCGAGGTCATGTCCTCTGTGAGATTCTGACCCACAGAATCTGTGAGTGTCATAAAGTGGCTGTTTGACACCCCTAAGCCTTGAGGTGGCGTGCAGCACAGAGACGGTGCCTGGAGCAGGACGCACAGGAGACAGTCACATGACGTGGCAGCACAGATTTGGCTTTATGAATGGGGGGTTCACACAGAGTTCTGGGCTGGAAATGTCAGACTAGAAGCCATCAGCATACAAATGACAACTGAAGCCACAGACAGAAGTGACATTGCAGGAGGTTTTAAGCCGGAAGTCAAGAAGGGTGGATCTGGAATCCACACGTGTCCTTATATTTAAGGAGCATTTAGAAGAAAAGAGGCAGCAGCAGAAGTGAATCATCAGTGTTCAGAACGGAAACCAGAAACCACTTCAGGTATTTCAGATTTAGGTGCTTGCAAAGTTACTGGGAAGTCTAGGCATCTGCTCCTGGCTTTCAGGTTCACTGCCGCAGCTGTGGTACGGAGTCAGGGACGTGCTGCTACCACCCGGAGAACAGGGCTCTGCAGGACACTGGCTCTAGTCTCACAGACCCTCCTTAGCACTGAGACGATGACACTAGGGGGGAACACGGGGTGCTGCGAAAAGTCTTTTCTCTGGGCAGCTCACGTCTCTGCCGCCAAGGCTAGAGTGAGAAGGAAAGCTTCCACTTTCCAACCCAACGCAAAGCATCTTCTTGTGCCCAGAATGCAAAGTTTATCCAGAACCCTGGAGTTAGTGCACATAAGGAAATGGATTCCCGGCTTCTTTCAGGGGAAAGGATATGAAGGAGTTGAGAATGAATGCTGTCTATAAAAACCAAGCCAAAGGAAATCACAGGACAGCCCCAGTGACTTTCTGGAGAAATGGAATAGCTTGAAGTACAGAAGTGAAATTGAGGGGTGGAAGGGAAGGGCATTTTGGAGTCCAGCACTCCTGGGTCAGTCCCTAACCCAGTCACTTACTCCCAGGGTCATCACCCTTTAGGCTTCTGTTTCTTCAGCCAGGGATGATAATGGAAACACGGAAGGGCTGTGGGAGGGCTGACAACAGAGGGTGTTGTGTACTGAGCACAGGGATGGGAGCCTGCAGGCAGATGTAGGGGTGGTATTTATTATCCCCTAGGTGGGAAGTGGGGCCTGGCTCAGTCCAGCGGTGGGATGACCCTGCCCCGTGGGATAACCCTGCCCCCTGGGATGACCCTGCCCCCTGGGAGCCTCCACACACCTCGATGAAGAACAGGAGGCTCAAGTTCAAGGGTGGAGCAGAGACTTTCTGAATGGCATCTCGTCAGGCTTTATTCAATAGCACTTGACTTAACACTGCTCCTTCAGAGATCTTTAGATGAAAAGCGGCTTGTTACACCCTCTTACAGAGTTAGTAAAGCTGCTAAGAGCTTGGTTACGGCAACTCATTCCAAACTGCCAATTCCAAAGCTGACTCCATCCCTCCTTCTAGCCTGTTCTGACCCTCAGGGAGACACACTTAGCATCTTGTGAATGAATGTCTGTCTCTCCTTCCAACTTAGTATTTCTACTGCTTGGTTATAGTCCAAAAACTGGAACAGTTAAAACGCAGTATGCTGTTTCATTAAGAATACTTAAATGGGTGGCACCTGTAGCTCAAGTGGCTAAAGTGCCAGCCACACATACCAGAGCTGGGTTCGAATCCAGCCCAGGCCTGCCAAACAATGACAGCTACAACCAAAAAATAGCTAGGTATTGTGACGGGGGCCTATAGTCCCAGCTACTAGAGAGGCTGAGGCAAGAGAATTGTTTAAGCCCAGGAGTTTGAGGTTACTGTGAGCTGTGACACCACAGCACTCTATCCAGGGCAATAGCTTGAGGCTCTGTCTCAAAAAAAAAAAAAAGAATTTATATATGATCCAATTGACTATATCTTACCCTTAAAATC
>NW_003852555.1:579061-586606 GCF_000181295.1 Otolemur garnettii | reverse complement strand
CTCCCACCCCCTTCCCATATTCTAAGGCTATAATTAAGTTATGACATTCCTATAAAAGCTATGAATTAGTTTCAAAATAGGGCTGTGTACATTGGATACTTTTTCTTCCATTCTTGAGATACTTTACTGAGAAGAACATTTTCTAATTCCATCCATATAAACATGAAGGAGGTAAAGTCTCCATCTTTCTTTAGGGCTGCATAGTATTCCACGGAAAAGGTGAGAGACAGATCAGAAATTCTGTCACTGTGACGAGGATGAACTTGGAGGATGTTGTGCCAGGTGCAGAAAAATAAATGCCACATAATCTCACTTACAGGTGGAATCTGAAACAGTCAAACTCACAGAAGTGGAGAGTAGGATGGTGGTCACCAGAGGCTGGGGCAGGAGGGGGGTGGGTGGGAAAAGAAAGAAGTTCCTCAGAGGGCACAAAGTCTCAGGAGGAATAAACTTTTAGACATCTATTGGACAGAAGGGTGACTAAAATAAATAAAAGTGCATGATATATTTCAAAATAATAAAAAGAATGCTTAGTAGAGTGTAGTAGAAAGATTGAATCTGGATTTAAATCCACATGATGTGATTTTGAGCTGGGTCACCATAGGTAAGTTCTAAACCTCTTTGAGCCTTAGCTTCCTCATTTTTATAGTAGGAAAAAAATGTGCTACTGACCCTGCAGGATTGTTGTGAAGATGAAATGAAATCCGTAAGTGATGATAATTGGCATTTATTGACACATACATGTCAATGTCATGCTGAGCTCTTTGTGTACATTTACTTAATCTTCCAAATAATTCTGTGAGGATTTATTATCGCTAATTTGTAAATAAGGAAACTTAGTCTTAAAGAGATTAAATAACTCGCCCCAAATCACGCAGATACTAAGGATTTGAAGTCCTGCTGATACACTCAGTAAATGGAAAATGCTATTTTTCACTAGTGCAGCCTTCTCCCCCCTGATTCTTCAGACTCAGAGCTGATTCACCAGGAGTCACTTGCCAAGGGGTAGTGCTGGGGTTAAAACCTAATCTCCTGACTCCGAGGTTAGTGGTTTTAACCTTTCCCTAAACTGTCCCACCTGTATCAAATCCTTTCCTAACAAGACTGGCTCAGAGCTCAGCAGGCTGGGCGGGAATGGGCACATGTGCATGACAACAGCGCCCTCTGCTGGCCTCCGAGAGAAGTGAGCGGGGCGTCTGGCAGTTGGCTCCTTAAGGGACGAGTTGACTTACCACTAACTTTTCTCTCTCAGCGGCTTTTGCTCCCATCCTGCCCTTTTAAAATGGGAACCTTTATGTCTTTAAATATTTTATTTATATGTTACTTTGAAAACCTTGTGACACTTCCCAGAAGGTGGTGGACCTAACCTTAGGGGTTTCTCCTAGTCTCCAGGATGCCTGCTCTGAGGTTCGAGACTGCTCTTCGTCCACCCAGGGGTCACCACCTTGCTGAGGACCCTGACCATGACCTCTGGGTATGGAGGGAGTGAAAGGAGCGCAGTCGCACAGGGTCGGTGTGGTCTCTGTGCCGCCGAAGCCACATGGGCCACCCGCCGCCTCTGACTCCTCCTGTGTTATGTGGGCCAGTGTCCAGCTAACCAGCAAAGCTGTGCCCCTTCAGATGGGGCTATGCACCAGCAAATCCCAAATGTAAATTCAAGTGCTTGAAATACAATTTCAGAAAGATTTCTTAGCAGTTAAGTGCTAAATCAACTGAACAGTTTCCAAAAGAACTCAAACCCCTACTTCCTCTTTTTTATTCCCAGCCCCCAACTCCAAAGCCCAGACATTTGGTATAGATAGTAGAAAAATTTAAAGGGATTTGTTTAAAATGTATCTATGGGTTAAAAAAGGACTTCTAGAAAATGTTTAGCAAGACAGACGAGGGAAAAAAAACCCTAGAATCTCTTGGCATCTCACTCCAGAGGTCAAATATTCTGGCGTACCCAACTGACCATGACATATCAGTTACTAATATTTTGAGCAAGTGTTGGTGTTTCTAAATGATGAACACATTGATAACGGAATCCTTGCCCAAATCAAGGATTTGAGAAGAAATTGCATATACTGTGCATTTCGTGGTGCCTGGGACACAAAAAAGGATTACTACAAATAAAACAAATTCAAACTAAGCCACTCTATTTCCAGGATTAGCACAAGCTCTCTGATCTCCTAAATTCCTTCTGCACGCAGATTGGCACTGGCCAGCTCGTGGAATGAGGGTCTGTTTGTCCGGCACTCCCTGACCAGTGCCCATCACCTGACCTGGACAATGCTGGAGCATGTCAGCCTCCTGGTGTGGGAAGCAGACTGGTGATTTTAAATATCCTCCCCTTCAATCCTCCTGTAATCACCAAGGGAGTTTGCTCTTCTGCTCTTTATTTTCAGATTGCAGAAAATCCACTCAGCCTTTTCCTTGATAAGCCCACTTCCTGAAAAAGAGAGACGATGGGACTCTGAGGAGAGAGAGAACTCAATTACGACAGTGACAGAATCTGCCGATTCCGACCTAGAGGTTGTTTTCTGTCTTCTTTAGGTGGCCTTTTCACCAGTAGGGACCGGGCAAAGTCCTAGTGATGTATGCGATTCGACAGGCCTTTCTGTTGCCACCGCAGGGCTGACTGTATTTGTATAATCATTTAATTGAAAGAAGTCAGTTGGTTAAGAGCTCAGAATCAGACTGTCCTGGGCTCAAATCCACATCAGTCATCTGCTCAGGAGGCATTCTTGGGTAGTTTGTTAACTTTTTTGCAGTCTTTAGCCGGAAATGAGGATAATACTAGCAGACTCTCTCTCGGTAGCTCTTGTGAGGGTTATGGAAGATAATGTCTGAAACTGCTTATCTCTGCCTGGCACAGAGGACATTTGACTTGTTCACTTACTCACCAAAAAATCGATGAAGTACCTACTATGTGCCAGGGACTGATCCACGTTCTGGGGTTTTAGTAGTGAATGAAAGAGTCTAACTCCAGGCTCTCAGAAAGCCCACAGTCTAGTTGGGGGACACAAAGGATCATCCTATAATATCTGGAGCTATGTGGGATGAGCAGTGACAGCAGTACTTTTTTTTGACAAGGGGAATCTCTTTTTTTGGTCAGGAGAGTTTTTTTTGGTGGGAGTGGGGGGAGAGGTCAGGAAAATAGCACTGGGGAAGAGATCTGAGTGAAGAACAGGACACAAGCCATGGGGTGGCCCACAGGAAGGGTGCTCCAAGCAGAAAGATCCCACATGCCAGGCTGTAGCAGCAGGCCTAGTATGGTTGAGGCCAGCAGAGAAGGCAGAGAGGTGGCTGGGAACTCACTGGTATGTGGCAGGATGTAAGAGGTCATGGGAAGGGCCAGTCAGCAGGTGGCAGAGGTGTGTAGGCCAAGAGCCCTCTGAGGCCACAAGAGTTTTCTCCTTCCTCAGCTCCTTCTCATTTTCCCTTCTTGTACCTAGCGTAGTCGCAGGCAAAAATCTGTATCCTGTACCAACCTGAAAATCTTTTCATTTGATGACCATCCTTTGTCCTCTTCTTGATTCCAAGAGAGCTAAAAGTCTCATAAGAACTGAAATTTCAGAAATCCAATTTAGAGAAGGCATTTTCTTGCCTTTTTCTGAGATGGCATCTCTGTTGCCCAGGCTACAGTGCCTTGGCATCAGCCTGTTTCACAGCAACGTCAGACTTCTGGGTTGAAGTGATCCTCCTGCCTCAGCCTCCTGAGTAGCTTGGACTGCAGGCACCTGCCACAATGCCTGGCTAATTTTCCTAATTTAGTAGAGATGGGATCTTGTGTTCACTCAGACTGGTCTCTCCAACTCCTGGGCTGAAGGGATCCTCCTACCTCAGCCTCCCAGAGTGCTGGGATTATAGTCATGAGCCATGGCATCCTGTTTGCTTTGGTTTTAAAGACAGGGTTTCCCTTTTTCATCAAGGCTGGGGTAAAGTGATGCGATCATAGCTCACTACATCCTCAGACTTCTAGGTACAAGCCATTCTCCTGTCTTAGCCTCCTGAGTAGCTGGGACCACAGGTGTGCACCACCACGCCCGGCTTAGCAATAGGCATTTGAGTAAACTACGTTGTAGCACATGCTTACTCTGCCTTCTCTCTTCAGTACTATTAATAACATTATTGTTACGAAGTATTTCCTAACAACAGATTGACTTTATTTACTGCCTGGGAAGGTACTTGTATGCTTGATTCCCCTACCTGAACATGAACCCAAACTGCTTGCTTATTCAACAAATATGGAGGTCATATTTACGTTTTCCAGGAACAAAAACCAAAGTTATTGATTGCCTGTTTCCTTTAGGACACAGAGGCAAATGCTTTATTTTCAAACACCAGAAATAACACAAAGCAGAAAATCTACTTGAAAATGTGAGCCTGTCTATCAAGAATGTGTTTGATGACATATAACAGACTGACGAGGCCGTGGTAGCCATCTCCTCTTGTCAGGGGCAGAATCTTGTTTTGGAGGCTGCCACACTGTGTCTGGATTCCAGATCCAATGAATCCGTGAGAGCAGAGCTGTTGTTTCCCATCACTAAACTTGGCGGATAATTTGTTATTCAGTCATTGAGAATTAATACATAGCTCATAGATGAAATTGCTTTTCTTTTACCCTTTCCTCAACATCCTGGTACAAAACAGTACTTTAGGAATAGACTATGCACTAGGTTTACAATGTAAGATGACTCCACAAACGTAAGCTCAACACTGAAGATCTGGATTCCCTTACTACAGGTATTGAAAAGGATGTGAGTAGTGAAAACACTTGGACCTGATACGTTAATAGTAAAGCAAACTCTTTAGAATTCTTCTCACTATTGTTATCTGATCTGAAACATATTAAAAAATAATTGAGGAATACATTCAGTTCCACACATGCTGGCATTCAGGCCATGTGCTAGCCCTGTGGCCAGGTGCAGGGGATGTGACGTGATGGTGTGTGGCCCAGCCTCCCCACTCACAGTTGTCACTACCGACTATTTCCACAGTGTTCACCCTACCGCTTCACAGGCCTAGGAAAAGGTCTTGATTTCCTGTAGAAAGGGTCTTCAGTTTGGATGAAAATTTTATCTACGGTTTCAATAGTGACACTTGCTCTTATAAAAATTTAGGTTAGTAGGATGACAAACCATGAATTGGGACTGGAAATTGGATTGGAAGAAAAAGCGAAGAATGATAAATTATTCCCCCCCACCCGCCATTTACCTGAAAAATTTCACCAGGTGCAAAGGAGTCATAAATGTTGTTTAAAACTCCGTAGTTAAGTAATTATATAGGACTGTAGAGAATGGTTTACTCCAGGGCAGGCACCGTTCTGCTGATAAACAGCTGGAGGTAAAACAAAAAAATATCCCTGAACCGCTGAAATGGCAGCAAGGCAAATAGCTCTGTTTATGGGGGAGGACGGCCTCGGATAAACATGTGAATAATCCTCAAATCAGAAGCACTGATATAATCATGAGCACTTTTCACATACAAAGGACTGGATTTTGGCAAATTATTCTTAGTTAGCTAAGTGAGAATATTGCTAAGGTTTATCTGAATAATCAGGAAGGAAACAGACTAGAATTAAACCGAAAGCCCGGCTAGGAGGCCTTTAAAACTTGTTGTAGGGTCATAAAAATCGTTTGGAAAACCAATGCTTACAATAAATACTTGTTTATCTCTAGTTTCAGCCCCGAGGCTGTGATGTGTGTGCACAGACAGTGCGTGCAGCCACAGTCTTTCCTGGAACATTTACCAGTCTACGGATTCATCCTTCTCACTCTCTGAACCACAAAGGCCCTGAAAACACTCCAATTCATTTTTTTAAAATAAATCCCCAAACTAGCTCAATTCCTGGCCCATAATAGATGATCAAAAAGTGCTAATTGAATGAGTAATTGAAGAAGTGAAGGATCTTGAAGGAGAACTTGTGTGAAGCCTCAGTACCATGATTCTTCATCAGGAGACGGGCTCACTGGGCCTTCTATTCACCCCAAAGAAACACCAGCCAAAAATGTGAACTGAAGCAGGGAGATTCCTCCTTGGATGGGAACCTCCATTCTAAGAATACAATGAATCTCATCTTATGAATCCTGTCTCATATGCATCAGCAAAAGCATTGTCAGTAAAGGCTCAAATGAGGATCTTGACTCAGAGCAGCTATCAAAAATAAATACAAGACTAAAATTAAGAAGAAATGAATGTAGGAATCAACAAATAATTTTTGAAATAGTTGAAAGCATGGTCAAAGTCCCAGCAGTTTGGAGGAGTGATCTTCACCAAACGTGTAATTTAAAAACTATCGCAGAGCAAAAGAAAAATGGAAAACTCTCCACCTCATTCCGTAAGACTAGAAAATTCCTCACACTAAACTGGAGAAGAGAGTAAAACAAGCAGATACAACAGAAAAACGAAGGCCACCAACAGGGCCCCACAAATGTCATCTTCCCTCTGCCTGAGCACTTGGTGGGGGACTCAGAGCACAGGGAAAACTCCCTGGGCGGGTCGCTGGGTGGGGCTGCTGTGAGACTCGGTGGTCCTTTTGGGGGGAACAAGGCTGATAAAAGGGAAGTGAGATCAGAACTCAGCTGGCATCTCTGACCCGTGTAGAAAATGAATTACCATTTTCATGGGGAAAGTTACATCTGCCAGAGAAAGAACTCAATAGCTGATAGACAGAACCCCCTCTCCCCACCAGGAATTAGCTCTATAGCCCAGACGAGTGTCCGACATGTGAGAACTGCATCTATTTACACTGAGGCACCTTCACACCAAGGAAGGCCTAACCATTTCAGCTTGCGGATGACCACAACGTCACGTTAGATTTGTGGAGTAGTAGCAAGAACTGGGAAGAGTCGGAAGGCCCAGTGGAGTCTTAGCTACATCCTTTACTCACTTGCAGAGCCTTTGGAAATCATTTAGCCTCCGAGATCCTGTCTCCTCGGTAAACAGGAGGTGAGGATACCTAAGGCTAACCTCAGGGCGTGTTGAGAATTAACCAAGACAACAGGTGAGGAATTTAGGATTTGTACTATGATATTGAAGAGGACTGTTTGTAGGGGAGAAGCTTCAAGAGCTATTGATAAAACATATTCTCATCCCATTATTTGTAATAATAGCCACTCGGTTGTAATCTTGAGCATGTTGCTTAACCCCACCAGGCTTCAGTTTCCTCATCTATCAATGAGGAAAATACTATTCATCTAACAGGGTGGTTGTGATGATTAAGTTAGTGTTTTAAAAAATGCTAGAAATGCAAATGTTTATTAAATAAAATGAAAATTAGACTATTAGGTGTCTCAAAAGTTGTTTTTCATAAGATTATGGCTTGCTGAGTGTTAAATAAGACACTGAATGAACCAAGATTTTATGCAAACTTGCTGTGGATGAGACAAAGGACTAATAACTAGAATTTACAGAGAAATCAAATTAATTAAAAAAAAAAAAGAGCAGGCTTGGTACCTGTAGCACAGTGATTATGGCACCAGCCACATACACCGAGACTGGTGGGTTCTGCTAAAACAATAATGACAGCTGCAACCAAAAATAGCTGGGAGTTGTGGCAGG
>NW_003852555.1:575994-578883 GCF_000181295.1 Otolemur garnettii | reverse complement strand
AAACGTCTCTGAAAAAGACAGATATAGGGCCAACAAATCCATGAAAAAATATTCATCATCCCTAATTATCAGAGAAATGCAAATCAAAACCACCCTGAGATATCACCTAACCCCAGTGAGAATAGCCCACATCACAAAGTCCCAAAGCTGCAGATGCTGGCGTGGGTGTGGAGGGAAAGGAAACACTTCATACTGCTGGTGGGACTACAAATTAATCCAGCCTCCGTGGAATGAAGTATGGAGACTCCTCTAAAAGCTAAAAGTAGACCTTCCATTTGATCATGCAATCCCTTTACTAGGTTTCTAGCCAGAAGGAAAAAACATTTTATCACAACGAGGACATTTATACTAGAATGTTTATCAAAGCTCAATTTACAATTGCCAAGACATGGAAGTAACCCAAGTGCCCACCACCCCACGAATGGATTAACAAACTATGGTATGTCTATATCATGGAGTACTTTTCAGCCATAAAAGATGGGGACATTACATCTTTCATATTTACCTGGATGGTGTTGAAGTGCCTTCTTCATAGCGAAGTATCACAAGAATGGAAAAGCAAGTATCTAATGTACTCAATACTAATATGAAACAAATGGAAAAACAATTACATGCCCATGAGAAAAAAAAGTATATTCAAGTGGGGGGGAAGGAAGGAGGGACAGGAGGAAAGGAAGGAGGGAGGGGGATTGGTAAGCTCCCATGTAAGGTGCACAATGTAAGGGTACCCAGCACACCCCCTGGATAAAGGGCTCAACTACAACTCGAACTTTACCTTAGAAATACAAAAAGTGTAACCATCATTTGTACCCTCATATTAGTCTGAAATTTAAAAAAATGATGAAACAAAACAAAAGATTTATGCAAATTATAACTCATCAGTTTTGAAGATTGCTGCAGGAATTTTAATCTTGTAGCAGTACCCTACCCTTAAATTTGATAAAGAGGACTTGCAAAAGCTGCTCTTGAAACCAACAGAGATGTGGCCATAGACGAGAAGTCACTGGCCCGAGATATGAGCTGTCTGGTAATGTGAGCACGATTTAAGATGAACGAGAGGAAACATTTGGCCCATCTATTCCCGGTTTTTCACCTGAGTCTAATGTTCACTAATCTGGATCATCGTCATTAGATTTGTATGTATTCATCTTCATCAAATTGCGTGACAATGCTTTAGCACTGCTATGCTTCTCGTTTTTTAGATTTCGTGGTGGCATTTGTGGCACCATCATGGAGAAAGGATTGAAGAGTAGACCCTCTTCAGTGTTAACCAAAGGTTTACTGTCTGTCACCGTGGGGCTGAAGCTGTCTTAGTGATCCACTCTTGAAGCTCCATCCTGTTTGGCTTAAATCACAGCTTTACCTTCAGCCTCAGATACATGGTATTTCCTAACTGCTGCTTTCCCACCCAAGACTCTCCCTTGCCCCAGAAGAAATGCAGAAATGCATACATTCTTTTTTTTATTGATACAATACATTTTACCTACTTTTGGGGTACATGTGAGGTTTTATTACATGCATAGAATGGTAATAATTAAATCAGGGTATTTAGGGCGTCCATCACCTTGAGTATGGGATGTGATTTCCATGTATATGCTGGGGACATTTCAAGTCCTCATTTCTAGCTACTTTGAAATATATATTAACACATCGTTGTTAAGTATAGTCATCCTACTTGGCTATCAAAGATCAGACCTTATTCCTTCTGTCCAGTTGTATGTTTGTGCTCATTAACCAAGCTCTCGCCACCCCCTCCTCACCACACACATCTGTATCTGAGAGGAGAGTATCTATCGTTCTACTCTCTACCTCTGTGACATCAACTTTTTTTTTTTGGCTCCTACACAAGTGAGAACATGTGATATTTGTCTTTCTTTGCTTGGCTACTGTCACTTAACACAACGTCCTCCAGTTCCATCCATATTGTTGCAAGTGACAATATCTCATTCTTTTTTATGGCTGAATAGCATTCCATGGTGTGTAGAGACAACATTTTCTCTATCCATTCATCCATTGGTGGACACTTTGGTGATTTTATATCGTGGCTATTTTTGTTAAGTTTTGTTTATTTTTTTAAAGTTCAGATTAACATGAAGGCACAGATGATTAGATTACATTGATTGTGTTTCTAAGGTAAAGTTCAAGTTGTAGTTGAGGCAATGAAGCCCTTCATCCTGGGGGTGTGCTGTACACGCTCACGATGTGTCCATCGGGTGAGAGCTCACCAATCCCCTTCTCTCCTTTCCTCCTTCCCTCCTCCCTGCTCCCCCGATGGAATATACTTGTGTTATTTTCTTGTAGGGCATGTAGTTGCTTTTCTATTAGATTCATATTAGTACTTTGAGTACATTGCATACTTGCATTTCCTTTCTTTTATTTTTTTTTAGATAGAATCTCACTATGTCACCCTCAGTAGAGTACTGTGGCATCACAGCTCACAGCAACCTTAAATTCTTGGGCTTCAGTGACTCTCTTGCCTCAGCTTCCCAAGTAACTGGGACTACACGTGTCTGCCACAAAGCCTGGCTATTCCTTTGGTGTTCTTGTCATTGTTGCTTAGCAGGCCCAGGCTGGGTTTGAACCCACCAGCCCCAGTGCATGGGGCCGGCATCCTAACCACTGAGCTATGGGCACCAAGCCTACATTTTCTTTCACATAAATAGAAAAAATAATCCAAAAATGATTATGGAACAAAAAAGAGCCCAAGTAGCCAAAGCAATATTGAGCAAAAAGAATAAATCTGGAGACATCATGTCACCTGACTTCAAAATATATTACAGGGCTATAGTGGCCAAAAGAGCATGGTATTGAAATATCAGAATAGAAAGCCCAAAAGTAAATCCACATACTGGTTTAATATAGTTCTATTTGTCTATTTTTTTTTTTTTT
>NW_003852555.1:567927-575748 GCF_000181295.1 Otolemur garnettii | reverse complement strand
TGGTTGAGCTATAGGCGCCGAGCCTATTTGTCTATTTTTAAAATTTTTTTTTGCCTATGCTTTTACCCATAGAATTGATGCCTAGACCAAAGTCCTCAGGTGGTTTCTTCTGGTAGTTTTATAATTTTGGATTTTACATGTAAGTCTTTAATCCATTTTAGGTTGATGTTTGTCCAGTTTCATTCTTCTGTGTATGGATATCCAAATTTCCCAGCACCATTTCTTGAAGAGATTGTTCTTTCCCCAAAGTATGTTCATGGTGCTGATGTTGCTAATCAGTTGGCTGTAAGTATGTGGATTTGCTTTTGGGCCTTCTATTCTGGTATTTCAGTACCATGCTCTTTTGGCCGCTATAGCCCTGCAATATACTTTGAACAGGTGACATGATGTCTCCAGCTTTATTCTTTTTGCTTTTACTGCTTTGGCTACTTGGGCTCTTTTTTGTTCCATAATCATTTTTGGATTTTTTTTTTCTGTTTATGTGAAAAATGACAGTGGTATTTTTACAGGGATTATATTGACTCTGTAGCCTGCTTTGGGCAGTATGTTCCATTTTAACAATATTATTTCTTCTTGTCCGTGAACAGAGAGGGTCTTTCCATTTGTTTGTGTCCTTTTTAATTTCTTTTGTCAGTGTTTTCCCTGCGAGGTCTTTTACCCCCTTAGTTACATTTATTCCTATGTATTTCTTTCTTTCTTTTCTTTTTTTTTTGCAGCTATTGTAAATAGGATTGCCATCTTCATTTCTTTCTCAACTAGTTTGTTACTGGTTGAGAAATGCCAGTGGTTTCCATATGTTGATATTGTACCTGGAACTTTACTGCATTTAGCAGATCCAGGAGGCTTTTGGTAGAGTATTTAAGTTTCTATAGATATACAATCTTTTCTTTTTTCCTGCAAAGAAGGACAATTTGACTTCTTCTTTCCAAATAGATGTCTTTTATTTCTTTCCGTGGCCTAATTGCTCTGGCTGGGACTTCTGGTACTGTATTAAAGGGGTGGTGAAAGCGAGAATCCTTTTCTTGCTGTAGTTTTGTCCTGTTCAGTCTGATGTTAACTGGATTTGTCATACATACTTTATCATGTTGAGTTTTTTGTCATTAAGGGGTGTTGAATTTTATGGAATGCTTTTCCAGTATCTTTTTAGAACATAGGATTTTTGTCCTTCTTTCTGTTGATATATGTCTTAATTATTTGCATATGGTGACCCATCTTTGCATCCCTGGGATAAATTCAACTTGATCATGGTATATTATATTTTTGATGGAAATGTACACAGTCTTAATTGCAATTTTGTGATCACATATTTTAAAGCTGCAGAACTGAAATATGCTCAAGAGCTATGTAATCTCAGGCAGCGTGAAACATGCCTCAAGATTTTGCAAGACATTCATATGCCATTGGATTTTCACACGGCAATATTAGTGTTAACTAAACCGTCCATTTATAGGAAAGAATTTAGAACCATTTTTGTAATTTTAAATATAGAGGCTTTAATTGAAGACACTTACAGAGACTGAATCCATTTCCCCAATATTTTAATCCTATTCCATCAAGATCAATTGACCAGAGTGAACTGTGGTAGCCGCAGAGCCCATCAACCTTCGGCATCTGCCACAGAGGGGCTTATTTGACAGGTGGCTGTCCCTAAAGGGTGAGCTGGGCCTGCTGAAGGTGACAAGTGAGGTGACCTCACTCCTCTGGCCACAGCTTCTTACATCAGAGGTTAACACTTGACCCAAACTGGGCCAGATTCCTAAGTTTGGGGAAACTGGATTTGGAACATAATGACAATCAGGACCTTGTGTACAAAGGGCAGGCAGGATTGTTTGAAGCCATTTACACAGCAAGACAGGGAAAGCTGATCTTCAGAAACAGAATTAGATGTGTGGTGGAAAGGCAGACCATTTGGTAAGGGGGTAAGAGGTTGGGAGAAGATCATGGTTGTGTCACCTCCTCGCTGTTTTTCTATCCCTATTCCCAGGCTTCCTAGAAAGCTGGTGACACTTCTCTTGATTCTATGAAAGATCCTCCAGTCTTTCCGTGTACTCCCCTCCCTCCCCCTTAGCCTGAATGAGTGGGTTTTTGTTATTTCTAATCAAATAATCCTTGAACAGGACAAGCAAGTAGGCAAAAAGGAGCGAGGGAAGAACAAGTAGGTTGATTACTTCCATGATTCTTGCTTGTGGTGTGTGTTTGATTGGGTCCTGCTCTTGCCAGCCTGTCTTCTCGGCTGGGATGCTGGTGATTTAGAAGAGATTGGCCTTTCTGTTTAGGCGTGAATTTTGTGCTGAGAACAACAGGTAATTACAAATCCATCATTTATTAATCAATTGGATAAATACTTGTGAGAACCTTACTTATGTTAATGCCCTCTGAGAGGCTTTGGAGACGCCTGAGTTAATAAAATCAAGTCCCTCCTCAGGAGCTTGGTGTCAACAGCCTAACCATCTTCTTTAATCAGATCTGTGACTCAAGAGCAAATTTTATTTAATTCTATTGATTTTTAAAAATACTTTTCCTTCTAGTTGCATGACAAATACTCTAATGAGAAGCCCTAAGAAAGTTTAAAATCCAAAACCTAGATAATTAGCTCTTTAAAAAAAAGATGTTGATGGTATGAGGATAGTTTCACATCTATTATTTATTATTTTTAGCAACAGGATCTTGCTCTGTCCCAGCTGGAGTGGAGTGGCATGATCATAACTCACTGCCACCTGAGATCCCTGGGCTCAAGGGCTCCGCCTGCCTCAGCTCTTCAAGCCTACAGGTGTGCACTGTCATGCTTGGCTAATTAAACATTTTTTTGTAGAGATGGAGTCTTATTATGTTGTCCAGGCTGGTCTTGAATTCCTGGGCTCAAGTGATCCTCTTGCCTCGACTTCCTAAAATGCTGAGATTATGAGTGTGAGCCACCAGGCCCTGTGTGCTTCTGCTATGTATAGGGAACATTTTGATATTAAAAATACAACTTGAAATCTTGTGATGACATGAGACAGGTTAATTCTGCATCAAACTCTCCTTTGCCTTGTCAATGTTCTATTTCTTTCTTATATATTTATATTAGTATATAAGCATATATATATATATGTATGTATTTATATAATGTTGCTTCTGTGTCTCTGTGGAGAAACTCCAGAATCTGATACAGGAGCTGTGAGAACTCTGCAGAGTCGTGATTTGAATTCAGAAAGCAGGGCGCTTTTCCGGACGTCAGGTGGGGAGGCTCTGGGCAGAGGGAGCAGATGTGCCCCGTTCGCTTTCTAACGTTTAAGAGTTCGGATCCCAGGTCTAGAGCCTCCTGCGATGGCGCCCAGGTGAGGGCACAAACCAAAATGCCAGCCGCGCACATCCTGGAGAGCAGCTTCTTACAACTTAGAAACAAAGGAGAAGGAGAGGAGGGGAGAGAAAGGAGAAAAAGAAGAGGAAGAAGAAGAGGGGAAGAGGGGAAGAAGGGAAGAGGGGAGAAGATAAGAAACAGCAGTAGCAGAAATTAAACCCAAACCAAGGATTCCGTGTGATTTCCTCCCGGCTCTGTGCTTTGCTGGATCAGATGCTGAGACCAGAGCCTGTGATGTCTCAAGCTCTGTCTCCCTCTGGTGACCAGTCTTACTATTTCTGGACTCCCGTACAGGCTATGGCCATCCCTGTTTTTCTGAGAAGCTGAAGCCTCCATTGATTTATAAAAATAAAAGTTCCTCCTTTCCCGTTGAGGACTCTCAGGTGAGCTTGGGCTGGGACGGCAGGAAACTCTGCTCAGAGCACACACCTGTGCCCCACCGCCTGGCTCTGGATGCCAGCTCCATGACGCTGCTTACTGAGAAGCTTCCAGTGCGCTGTGGAAACTCTCTGCGCCTGTTTCCTCATCTGCAGAATGAAGAGGAGGGTGGGTGTCCCGGAGAGGTGGTGTGAGGAGGGAACAAGCCACTCCACCCTGGCAGAGAGGCCACCCAGGCTGCGTGGCTGGCCATCGCAGGGGGGCTCTAGACCTGGGATCCGCACTTTTAAACATTAGAAAGCACAGCCTTTCCTGCCAAAGACATCTGGAAGTGAAACGTTTAGGTGAGAAAGGACGGAGGCTTGAATTAATACATTAAGAGTCAGTTTCCATGTGGGAATTCACAGCTCATGTTTTCAAATCAGATCCCAGAAGGTACAAAACATAAGAACTACATAAAATGTTTTTCAGATTCTGTTCACCCAGAGGAATATAGAAGTTTCTGCCTCTGGGAGACTCTAGAGTCTTCTTTGGGTCAAATCTGATTCTACCGCTTTTCAGCTGTTTGGGAAAATTATCTGGTTCTTCGAGGCCTTCGTGTCCTCCTCTGTAAAATGGGAACAGGAACTGCTCCCCCTGCCAGCGTTCCCAGGGAGACCATCCATGGTGATACCTACCAAACAGCCTCTATATTATAAAGTTACAGATTATCAACTCCAATGCAAACTGAGCTTCTCACTCTGAGTAAAGTTGAGTCCTTATCAAGAGAAAAAACTTGCTAAGGATAACTTCTTCTGAAGCAACTGGGTTAGCAGGATGTCCACTTCCCTTTACAAAAGAAGGTTTCAGAATTGGCTGTGTATTGAATTGCTTGAGGAACTTTAAAAAATATCAGAGCCTGGGCCCCACCCTCCAAGGTGCTGAGGTAATTGATCTGGGCTGTGGCCTGGCGATGAATTGCATAAAAGCTCCAGATGGTGCTAACGGTCATCCAGGGCTGGGCACCACTGCCTATAAAATGCCTCCTGCACCCTTGCATGACATTAGATTTCATTTTCTTTCTTTCTTTCTTTTTTTTCTTTTTTTTGCAGCTTTTGGTTGGGGCTGGGTTTGAACCCACCACCTCCAGCATATGTGGCCGGCGCCCTACTCCTTTGAGCCACAGGCACAGCCCTAGATTTCATTTTCTGTATCTTTACGCATAATCTGCTAATGTAGCAAGCTGAAAAGTAATTTAAGAATGGAGCATATTTGAAATCAAAGCAGTTTGTCTGGCTTTCAAGGATCAGGAGAACAATGGGTAAGGACATGTGAGTCTCCACGTATTTTTGTAAGCTGTGTTGTTCTTTAGAACCATGTACCTGCCCCCATTCTCTTTGAAATCCCCTCCATTTTCACAAGGGATGGGAGTCCTCTGCCATCCCTCAGAGATCCCCAAATTTATACCATGTGTGCACACAGCACCCAAGTCAACAGCCAACATCAAGGGAAGTCTTCAAGGGAAACGTCTTTGTGGAAAGATATGAAGGGACTTGTGGGAAAGGGGTGGGGTGGCTGGGTCAGTGAAGACTCTACCTCTATTTCTGTGGCAAAGGACTTCAGGAGGAAGCCACTGTTATTCTACTTGTGGGAAGCCCAGAGCCCTTCTGGGAATAACTTAAGGGTCAGGCAGTGGCTATCAGCTAACCCTCGGGGATGATGTTCTTGGGGATGGTACTGGGGGAGTGCAGCATGCAGGGGCCCCCTTCCAACCAATGAGGTGCAGACACACAGGAAATAATCATCCAAGAGGGGAGAGGAGGGGCATACCTGGTGAGTCTGGGGACAACAGTTAGAGTCAGGTACAGGGAAGCCTTCCAGGACAGTCCTGCAGTGTGCTCATCTATCTCATTTCCCTTTGGAGCCAGACTAGCTGGTCTGAATCCCTGCTTTGCCACTCGGTGATCTGGACATGTCACTCAACCTCACAATGCCTTGGTTTCCCCACCTAAAATGGTGATGGTAATAGTACTCACCTCACAGAGCTGTGGAAAAGCTCAAATGCCAATCAGTATAATTAAATGTAACGTAATTACATGTAATCCTTGTCAAGGGCTTGAAGTGGTGCTTAGGGCACACTAACGCCCACATTCAGTGTCAATATCATTATTATTTCCAATCCAGCACTGCAGAAGCATGGCTCTGTCTTAGCAAAATGTTTTACTGAAACAAAAGTGACTGCAATGAAAGGGGCTGTGTAAGAAAATTAACAGAGAGATCTTTGGTTTGGCAGAATTCTTATGCCATGAGGACACTTCCTTTCACTTCAGCCGAGGAAGTGTTGGCAGGACGTGGTAGCTGAGACAAAGCTAGGAAAAGAATGCCGCTGTCAGGCCAAGGCCACCTGGTGTCCTCCAAAGTGACAGCAGGGATGCTGCAAGAAAAATGCGGCTGAGCTGCAGCCCTCCTGCCTCAGAGAAGAACTTCTCATTGTACTTGGAGTTGACTGAGCCAACTTGTGTGTCAAGGTGACTAAGAAGAGCTCTCTCCATTGTTAGGTCTTACAGTTCCTTTTTTGAGGACCTGAGTTATTGACCAGCTGGTCCCTGAAGCATAAAGCCTAGCCTGGAGGTGGAGGGGTCTCATTCTGCCATCTTGTGGGGGCAGTTCTGCTGCCTAGAGAGGTATGCACAGATTCTCAGGAGCAACTAGCCGGAGGGTTTGGGAGCTTTTGAAATGTGAGTTAAGATGAAGCCCTAAGGAGACCCTGGCCTTCCCTCATTCTCTACTGCACCAGAACCACAGGTGATTCTGTGGCTCCTGTCACACCGCCTGGGACAAGAGGGGACTCAGACCCTGCTGATTCCGAGGCTCAGACAGGACAGTCAGAAATCTGGTCAAGGGAGTTAGAGTAACCGATTCTGGGTCTGGGGAAGCCATGATTTTACCTGTGACATGTAAGAATTAATAAACTCCCCAAATAGCTTCAGTCCAGAGAAGATTCTAAAAATGGGAAGAATCAGATTCAAAGTATAGCTAGACAATACCAAAAATTATCTCAGGGTCTCTGTTAATAAAGACATTAGCCAAAGTTTCCCTAAAAATGGTTTTTCAAAAAGGCTTCAAGGTTCTGAAAATTAACTAACATTGCACATTTAGCGTCACATGAATTTCGCATCTGCTGCTGAGTTTCTTACTAATGAGAAAAGCTGTTGGTGGAAGAATTGTTGGGAGATAATCACAAAGTACAAATCAGGTTATAATTGGGAGGCAGGGGGTATGTTAATGAGTAGCAAAGCTAATGGACCAGTGTTACTCCAACAGAAAACTCTTCCTTCTCAGGGATCCTTGAGGTAATTTCTATTATATTGGAACCCTGAGTATAGACACAAAGCCCCCTGGAGAGCATGGTGGCAGTTATTTGAAACTATACAATCTAATAGGAGATCTATCTAATACCCTGTTCTCAGGTATAACCAGGAGATACCTTGCGCCACTTCCATAACTTGCCCCAAATTACATTCTGGAATGCTTCTGGACATGCATGTGAAGGGGTCTCTTCTCTTTGGGGAACCCCCAACCTCGCCTAGGCCGAGAAACTAGCCCTCGTTATCATGGAGAACAGAGCAGGGGCCAAGCTTACCACCATATGGCCCAGCTGTCGTTCCCACCACGCTTGCTCAGCCCTCACTTTGTGATCTTGCTCAGGCACTGAAGACAGCCTGCTGATTCAAGGTCAGGCAGACAGGAGTGGGAGCTACATGGCTAACACACCTTAATTGGTCATAGAAGGTAAGGGGGAAATTTGGGCATTTCACTGGCTGCAAGAAAGTAACTATGTTATTGAAGAAATAAAACATTTGCAGAAAGCCAACATAAAACAGGACGTGGCTGGTGGCTGCTCTAGAATTGATTATTATGTGTTCCATGGCTGTAATGAAATTGCACGGGTACCCCATAGGTATGTACAGCACTTATAAGTATCAAAAAAATTAAAAACATGAGAAAACCACAATGGTTTCTAAAGCCAGAGCCCCTCTCCCAGGTTCAGAAGTTAGCAGTGACATTGATGAAGATCTGTAGCTCTTGAAATCAGATACTCCAATGAGATGGATCCCTGCTGC
>NW_003852555.1:563109-567584 GCF_000181295.1 Otolemur garnettii | reverse complement strand
TTTAAAAAGCGTTAACAAATTCAAAACTTAGAAAACCTGGAAGTCACACAAAACACCACACCCCAAACACTCAGACTGCATTTGTTTTACATGCGGCCTGGCCCGAATCTGTCTCAGGGGGATGATTGCAGTCTCAAGAGATGTAAACAGAAAGCGCCAACAGAATTCAGAGGTGGGTGATCTGGGGATGAGCCGAAAGCATCATGGACTCCAGCATCAAGAGACACCACAATAACTCTGCCTCTTTGTTCCAAAGACGTGATCGCTGTCACTGTTACCATTCAAAAATTAGAGGTTTTTAAAAAATCGTGAAATCCTTTAAATTAAGAATATATTCTGTTTTTGCAGTCCCATGTGAAGTCTCTTTGTCCCTACAAAGCTGTCCCTGGCTGTTCAGACATGCTGTTTTATGATGTAATATGTTGGGACAGAGGTAAACAAATCCCTGAGGCAAAACAGTTTTTAAAACTCAGGAATCCTAACACACGTCATTTTTAAAATTTAATAGAGTGATATTCTGCTAAAAGAACAGACACTCTCTGCAGAGATATCTACTGCTGAATGTTGCCTTAAGGAACTAGAAGTGCCTCATTTTTACCAAGAGCTTGTATATAAAATTAGATTACACTGACATTTCAGAGAGAGTCATTAAATGTTTCATTCTGTATGATAATGAGATGACGCCTCTATAATAACAAGCATTTTTTTTTTTTGTCTAACATTATTAAGGGAGAAAGTTACTTTTAAATTTTGTAATGGTCACAATTACATATTACAGAGAAGGGATTTTTTTTTTTCTGGTACATTTTTCTACTGTCTTATATTTTTAAAAATCTAGTTAATTTAGAAACAACAAAAGTTACTCTGTTTAGTGTACAATTTTGTGAAATTTGACAAACATACAGAGTTTGTTGACAAACTCATATAGAGTTGACATATAGATTGTGTAACAATCAGTCGTCCGATATTGGAAGTAAAATATAAAGATAGTCTCAAATCTAGATTCATTAAGTGCTGCAATTTATTCCTTTAACTCAGCCGTTTCACCACCTACTAATGTGCCAGGAATTGGGAATACAAAAGGGCAAAGACCTGAGCCCTGCCTTCAGGGAGTTTTCTTGTGCGCAGAGGAGCCAGACTCCTAAACTAGAAAATGTGCTACGACAGTTGCTAGAAAGGATGTGTGCACAGATGCCACTCCCGTTTATCCACCTGCAATCCCTTCATGCCTCAGGAAGATGGGAAATTGTAGCTAAATATTCATTGCAAAATTTTATAAAATATTTACAAAATATCGTCTACGTGTTGGCCCCCTCTTTATAAAAATTCATAATGACTATTTTGTAAATAAAGGTACATTTAGCTACAATTTCCCATCTTCCCTATGTATGGCGACTTTAGAGGTGACTTTTGAGATACAGGATAATCTGATCCATCCATTGATGCCAGGCCTAATGCTACGTGCTGAGAATAAAACTGTGGATGAGAGAGCCCAGCAAACACTCAGCCTGCTGGGAAACAAACAGGTGAGCAAGGAGATACAGCACAGACCGGGGAGTTCTCCGCTAGGAAAGGACTGAGATCTCGGGCTGGGGGCCCGTGCAAAGCCACAGCTCCCACCCACAGCAGAGGGGAACGCGTGTTGGGGGAGTTTGGAAAGCTCTTGATGAATTCCTTTTGTGACTCCTCCAGCCTAGCCCAATTCTGGAAGAGGCTGAGGAAAACTTCCCAGAGTGGTAAGAAGCTTGCTTGGTAGATTGATTTATGACTGGTTAATGATGGGGAAAATGTGTGAGAGAGCAGTTATGCAAAACTGCAGTCTAAGGAAGCTTCTGTTTTTCACGCTTCAATCAGGCTTAGAAAAATGGCTATCTTGCCGACAGGGAGTCTATGCTCTGCTGATCCATGTGGTGGCAGCGCCCAGAAAGCCATTTATTAGTAAGGGGAGGATGGAGAATAAGCCTGGGTGTCTGGTACCAGCCGCCCCAGCCGGGCCCCACTGGCCCAGCTCCAGGTGCTGACAGGCAGAGGCTGGGCCCGTGATGAAGTGGACATTGGCAGGGCCTGTTCCAGCCAGCCGTCCAGCCACAGGGTGCTGAGATAAGCAGTCCTAATGGGCTGCCTTGGCTACCCTGTCAATCTCAAGGCAGGCAGACGGTGGTCAGAAGGCAGCTAGAGCAAAAGGCTCCCTGGATTGGAATGCTTGGCCTTGCCCAGATGCATTGGCCTGGACTTCTGTCTCCTTGACCATGCTGGGCAGTGTTCATGGGCTCTCGATGGGATGCTTAATTTAAATGCTTGGAAATTTATTGGCTTGCAATTCTATCCCTGTCCCTTCCTACCTCTCCATTCAAATTAATGGAAATCTTTGCTTTGGGCCAATAACTGCCTTAAAGCCCCTTTACCCCCGGCCTCAGCTTCACAGCCTCATCTGTCTTCCCACACACCTAGATGCTGGATGCTTTGCAGAAGCACAAAGTCAGCTTTAGAGTCAGACAGCCCTGGTGCTCTCAGCCTTGGCACTGCTGACATCTCGGCTTCTTCGGGACTCTGTGTGGTGGGGGCTGTCCTGCGCACCCTGGGGTGTTCTGCAGCACCCTAACCTGTGCCCACTAGACGCGGGAGGACCACCTCTCATCATGGAAACCCTGTAGCCTGACCTCCAAATGTCCCCTAGGGGATAAAATTGTCCCTTGTTGAGAAACACTGAGCCAGGCCTGGTTTCTAATTCCACTCCTGCACTTACCAAGTTACTTAGCTTCTCTTAGCCCCAATTTCCTTATTCATAAAATGTTATAAAAATTGGAAAAATGCAAAGTCAGTTAATTCCTGGCATGTGGTATGCCTTCTAAATGCAGCTATTACCATGTATTACCAATTTAATACTCTGTGAATTTTTCCTGGATAATTTTTTTATTTGTGACTACAGATTGCTGGTGACCAAATTGTTCAAGGAAGATTGTGGAACTGACAGAAATTTAAATTTGGCACTGTGGCCTTGGCTCTGTGGCCTGCCACATAAGGACATTTGGCTTAGAGTGCATCGCCTAAAAGTAGAGTTTGGGATCTCTTTCTGGGAAAGCTGCTATTTTCGACATTCCTGCAAAATGGGATCAGCTGCCCCGTGAGCTTACAGAAACTCCTGCCTGGGACGGCCGGCTCTGGGGCTGAACTGGATCCTTTACTCCCCTATGAGCATGTAGGTCACTCACGGTTTCAGAAGCCAAGATTTGAATACCCCAGCCTTTGAGATTCAGGACTTAGAATAGATCAAGTATAGAATAGTATCAAGTTGTTTGAAAAGAGGGAGCTATTTCATAAAATAAGTTGTAATTTCCCCCCAAACTGGCCTTTTAGGATGGCTGATCAGGGTTTTAGGAATGTTTCCCTGTTATCTCCACCACCAACACACATAGTTTTGTCTTTCTCATTCAGAAAATATGCACCATTTTTTACACTTACGTAGAAAAGCGTTCTTCAAGAAATGACTGTTCTTCTTTTGGCTGGTTTGTAAGAACAGAGGTGGAAGAAGAAGCACCTGCTGCTGCTTATTTAAAGCGGGAGGCGCGGCCACAAAAACAAAAAATGGTGATCTGACCTTTGTAACAACCTGGGCGGAACTGGAGACCATCATTTCAAGTGAAGTATTGCAAGAACGGATAAACCCCACCACATAACTCCGTACTAAACTGGAACTAGGCGATGAGCACCTAAGGACACATAAGTAAAACCCAAGCCGAATCAAGTAAGCGGAAGGGGTGGGCGAGGTTGGGTTAATCCGTACCTAATTGGTACAATGCACACATTCTGGGTGAAGGGCATACCGATAACTTTGACTTAAAATGTATAAAAGTGAATTACGTAACCAAAACATGTATACTTCTGTAATATTCTAAAATTAAAAAAAGAAAAAAAAAGTGTCAGGTGATAAGCCACCCCTTTTCCTGAGTACCCTCTGTCGCAACCCCTGTGGCACTGGTCTTGATCGCCAGAGGAAGGAACCAGGTGTGACAGATTACAAGTACAAGCTTGCAGGAGGGGGGCTAACCTTGATTGCAGGGTCCCCTGAGCAACCTCCACAGTAGCCTTTTATTGAGATGGTACAAGACAGGTGAGGAGAGTATTGAGACGGTACAGGACAGGTGAGGGGAGTATTGGACAATGACTGCCCGCCTAAGGATCACCAGGGCTCTGGCTCTTTCTCCACAATGGACACCTGTGGACGAATTGCCTGAGGGTCCACCCCTCCAGCTGCAAATCATCTTGCTTAGAGGGCATCTGGCTCTTGGCGTCCTCTACAGCCCTCCCTCTTCTTCTCCCTTCCTCCTTTCTAGTCTTTTCATTTTTTCTTTTCTTTGGCTTTTTCTTCTTTTTCCCTTCCTTCTTTCTTTCCTTTGCTTCCTTCTTTCCCTCCCTCCCTTCCCCGCTCCTTCTCTCCCTCCCTTCCTTCCTTCCTTCCCTCCTTCCTTCCTTCC
>NW_003852555.1:559864-562796 GCF_000181295.1 Otolemur garnettii | reverse complement strand
CCTTCCTTCCTTCCTTCCTTCCTTCCCTTCCTCCTTCCCCATTTTGTTTGTTCTAGGGCCTGCCATGCATGATGATAGCTACAGATTAGGACATAATAACTGAACTGAGTAAGAATGACAAAATTCATTTTTCAGTTCTATTCGAGTGAGCCATGTGTCAAACATAAGGGCACACTTTAGTTGTATGCAAATTTTGATCCAAGTTTTACTCTTTTCGAAGAATAAGAGTGTTAAGTACCAAAGAATAAAAAAGGAGTAAGATCGTCTTTATACCCAAGAAGTAGAGAATCCAACAAGGAGAGAACAGATGATAGAGTTAAAGATTAAATTGGAAAACTGACTGAAAAGATACTGGAACGGTGCTCACATTAGTAAGTGGTCCGTGCATGTCAGGGGAGAAGGGGGAGAAAAGAAAGGAAGGATGAAGAAAGCAGGGCAGGAAAAGGGACGGAAAAGGAAGATAATGCAGGAAAGTTAAAAACCACTGCCTTTTAGTATCTTATACCACTAATTTTAGAACAAATTGTAAATTTTTGTGAGCAAAGGCTTTCTTATGTGCTGGGTCTCCCATGACTCTGATGGAGAGGGAAGGTACATCTGGGAAAGTGTGCATCTGTCTTCCCGGGAGCTCCCCAGAAAGAGACAGATCCTTTTACTTACCTACTCGGAGCAGGTGGTCAGGAATTTCCCTCAATGTGGGGTGGTAAGTTCCCTCAGTTGCTACCTGCTGTGTCAGTAGTAATTTCTTACACTGTTCCTAAGTTTACATCTTTGGATGTTTAGATTTATATCTAAATCCCTAAAATGTTCTATTTCTATATGAGGAAAAACATAGCCAATCCCATGACTCTCATTTACCTGTTATAGGATCAACTAGGATCAAGTCTTCCTTTCCATTTGGAGCAAGAGGTCCCTGGATCTTGGCCCAGTTGAGAAAGTGAGTACAGAAGGCCTGCACCCAGAACTGTGAGGCTCTGTGCAAGTGACAACTTGGCATCTCTTCACAATTATAAATCATTAGTATTTGTGTATTCGTTAAACATTTATTTAGTAGGGTGACTAGATATTAATTTCTATTAATAAAAGTGGTCTACTTTTTTTATTAAATCATAGCTGCGTACGTTAGTACAGCCATGGGGTACAGTGTGCTTGTTTTATATAGAATTTGAAATATTTTCATCCAACTGGTTAACATAGCCTTCATGGCATTTTCTTAGTTATTGTGTTAAGACATTTATATTCTACATTTAGAAAGATTCACATGTACCCTTGTAAGATGGACCGTATGGTATACTTTCTTAATGCTGAAAATTAAGACCTCATTAACATAAATGATAGCATCAGTTAATAGTCATGTAAAGAATGAAATTACTTTGTTTTTCTTTTTTTTTTAACTTCTTTATAATTATCTTGGAATTTCCCTTTTCTGGACTAATTTCTTGGACAGTATATTAAAGTAACTTAGATAATAAAATAATATTTACAGTAAATAGTACTCTGGCATGCATTTAAAAAAATTTCTTTTGGTTTTAGAAGTCTATTAACTAGCTGGTTTTAGGATTTGTAGCCGGCAGAGAAAGCTTTGGATAAATGGTGTTTATTGCTCCACTTGGGCTATCTACCATGTATTTTAGCCGTGTGATCTAGAGGGAAACCCGAGTTAGCAGGTACCGTGTTTCCACTTTATTCTGCCTGGTTGATCTGCCCCTGTATCCAGCTCTGGATGACAGACCTGGGCACTGGCACTGCGGCTCCCAGGGCCATTCTTTGAGGCCTAGGTACATGGAAATTACTCATGAGTGACTGAGTTTCCAGAGGCTTCTCATTATAGATATCTAAAAATAGAATGGAATATACCCTTATTGGGCAAGGCATATTTAGGAGCAGGATGAAGATAATTCCATTAGGACCCTACCACGTCTTCCATGGTTTTAAAAATTCCATTTGAATCTCTCAATGTGTAGCTTTCCTTTCAAAATTTTATTAGTCATCGCATTCCTTTTTGGCATTACTCATCTTTCTCTCAATCTTCTCTTACTCTGTGGTCTGTTTCAGAATGTAATAGAACTGAGACTATATGATGTAAGGATAGACTTTGACTTCAGAAACGTAGGGTAGCTCTAAGTTATCTTTAAAACCGTCTGTGGAATGTGGTGGGCAAATTATACCTCTGGCCTTAGAAAATCACTTACATTGCTCCTATGGTGGCTTTAAATTCTCTTTTTTGTTGTTTGTCTCTGACCTCACCTCCTGTCACCCTGCCTCCTTCACTCTTATTATCTACAATGGAATTGGCTTTTCCTTAAATATGCCCCACTCATCCCCACCTCAGTTTTTGCATACGTTCTTTACTTTGTCTATAACACTGTTTTGCGATGTCTACCTAGTTTAATCTCTCACATCATTTAGATGTCTATTCAAGTATTACCTTCCTCTCAGAGAGTCCTTTTCTAAACACTCCATTTAAATAAGTCACCGGCCCTACCACCATGCTCTATCACCTTCCCTGACTTTTCCTTCATTTCTTATCACTATCTGATGTCATAATAGCTGTTTATGTCAATTATCTCGTTCACTAGACTATGAACTCATCTGGGTTAATTTTTACCTGTTATATATAATACTGCATCTCTAGTATAGTATCGCTGAAGTCCACCAGAGCCAACTTAGGAACAATATGAGGCATTACTACTTACATAATAGCTAGTGGCTTAAAGGCCTTTTAGTTCCATGTTGAGAGAAGTTCATAGCCACCAGGTTAGAGTAGGTAAGCAAGGGAGACTGTAGTATTTGAGGGCAAGTCTCTGGCTCTTTCTGGTTCTTGGTGTCTGGGAACCAGAAGTACATCCATAGTTAAAGTGACCAGATTTTAACATTGGTAAAGCAGGACACCATTGACTGGGGAGGGGGGGAGGTTCTTTTTTTTTTTTTT
>NW_003852555.1:520401-559602 GCF_000181295.1 Otolemur garnettii | reverse complement strand
TCTTAATTAAAAATTTGGTCTATATGGAGCAACAAAAATTTTCATAGAACACAAAAATAGTATTGTAATATATTTTTTAATTTCAACATAAGTACAATTTACAAATATAATACATTTTTAAAAATTATGGATAGTATTATTTTATTCTTTGGCATATTTCTCATTTGAGTGAATTCTTTTTAGTAGATTGCTGTCATTGTTTAAAAGGTCATGAAATTTTTCACAAGAATTTGTTAAATTATATTTCACACATAAAATGGCTTTCAAAGTCTCAACACTTAATTGTGATTTTTCTGATGTCTACACTTTATTTACCATACAAAAAATGCGTTCAGTCGCAGCATTAGTTCCTGGTAAGGACAGCACGTATCCCACAGTTTTTAGTGCGTTATTGTATAGAACATGGTTTGTTTAAAAATGATGAAATATTTCTAACCATTTGTTCTCTATTGTGATTTTTGCTGATGCCCAAGATTTAACCTTTTCCTTATCAATATATATTTTTAATAATGATACCTCCTAAGTCGTGTCACTTTCAAGGCCGGTGCTAGACTATTTGCTGCCACTATAAAATATAAACAATATGAGTACTATCTGCTAAATTCATGAAATAAATAAATTACTTACCTAAATTATCTGAATAGCTGATTTGTTGACATCACTTGTTTAACTAGCACTAGCACGCAGTATGATGTGAATCATCTGAGAGACAGTTACAAAATGTTTTTGTGGTTGCCAATGCCAAAAAATGCCATTGTTCATTAAGTCCAAACAATGGTGGTCGAATTCTAACAACTGATCAACAGTGCGAACTTTGATAAGCAGTTCTTGATAATCAGTTGTCAACAATTATTTGTTATTATTAAAGTTTAACATTACAAATTAACTAAAAAAATATTAAACTCATATCCCGGCGAAATAGCCACATGGCAGCCAAAAACTGTATATTCCCTCCCATTCTCCTGCTGTTCCTTAGCTTGTCGCTCATTCTTTCCAAAAATCGAGACTTTTTAAAAACGCCGTGGGACAAATTGTTAAAAACCAGGATTGTCCTGCCAAAAGCGGGACGTCTGGTCATCTTACCCATAGTATGTATTTTTGCTTCAAAACAAGAGTTGTGAATAGATAGTGTCCAATAATTTCTCTAGTTCTAAAATTTTGAAGTCCTCATAAATCCTAAAATTGTCATCAATTTAGTCTAATAGGAAAAACATGCTTTTGGAATTCCTATAAGATCCTAGACTAGGAAAATTCTGTCAATATCATATTGACAAGAGAAAATGTAGTAATTGGCTTCCCTCCATCTTTTTATTTTTCACTGGAGAGAATCAGAAAGATATAAAAACAATCAGAATGTTTTGCTGATAGAATTGGACTGAATCACGGCAGACGTACTCTCTACTTTCCAAAGTGGCTCTGTTGGCAAAAATGTAGAAAAGCTTGAGACTTAACAGCTGTGACCAGGGCCCCAGGCTGAGCTGCAGAGAAGGCCAAGCATATTCTGCATCCAACCACCCCTTTTCACTCCATTTATTGTTCTCCAGCTATGAAATTTCCTCATGCTGTCATTTGCCATCTAAATTCACTCCTTTTTCCTGACTGCTCTACTGATCTGCACAAGAAATCTTGTTTCTTCCTTGCTGAGCTGGAGCTCCAGTCCCCTGAGTTCTTATCAATAGACCAGTTGATTAAAACATTTGTATTTCTATTAATGAGGCCTAAAGAAAATTTACAGTTTGAAAAAATGGTCCAATGTCTTACCTGTTCTTCCAGGACCTGAATTGATAGGATTAGGATTAGTGTCTCTCTTTCATACACAGACATACTACTGTACATGTCATTTTTTGGCCAAGTCAGCACTGTAAGGTAGGGGGCAGTAAACAGAGCCTTGCTGTGGTGGAGATCATAAGGGAGCAATCGAGGCCTTTTTCATGCTAACAGCCCTGTGTCCATCATATGTTTGTGGGTTTGGAGGTACATTCTCTGACATTTTTCTAATCAGACCAAATTAGCAAACAATGGTTTCCAGACAAAATGATTTCCCAACCACTGCAATTTTATGGTCTTATGGCACAGACTACAGAAAATGGACTCTGTAATTTGACAAAATAGTTAAATATAAGAATTCCTTAGAGTCACCTTGACCTGGAACCAGAGCAGAGATTCTTCTTCTCACTTTGCCATTAAAGGATTTAATCCTTAATCCTGGGTTTCGGGGGAAAGTCTGGGTTCTGGGAGAAAGTCTGGGTTCTCACTCCCCTGACAAGACGTGATGATGAGTAGGGCTAATTCCTGCATATACATAACCTTCCCTGGAGAGTCTTAGGATTACTAAAGGGAGAGGACCCTAGAGGAAGGCTGGGCTTTCTGTTCATTTGTCTCCGAGCCCTCATAATTGGGTATATAAATGGTGAGTGACATCATCTGTTCCTGAGCTGCCTAAATTTGGAAACGGCAGTTATTTTAAAAGTGGGGCCAGTGTCCAATGGCAGCCCCAGGTACAAAAGAGACTTGGGTTTCACCCAAGAGCCTTGCAGCAGTGACTCCGAATGCAGCGCAGCTGGGTGTGAGCAGGGAGCACAGGACACTGCCTTTTGCCTTAAAAAAAAAAGAGGGGGTTGGAGATGGTTTCCTGAGAGACCTTTATATTCTGAGTCCTTCAAGCCAGTCCCAGGGCTTTGTGTGTACTGCGTCTTCAGAACCCCTGGTGTCCTAGGAGGGAAAGAGGAGGCAATGTCTCCGCATGAGTCTGGAGTGGCAGTGACACTCCAGCAGAGCCTGTGTCAAGTCCTCACAGGAGTGGAAGCAAGCTAGGACCCCTCCTTGCTTTCCTTCTCTTAAAGCAGAGGTTTAGGATCCTGGTCTAAGTGTGCACAGAGCTCCTCCTTCCTCTCCCAGGAACGGAACGCTGGGCGGCTCTTGTAACAGACCCCGCATCTGTCCTACTGCCCTGCCAAATCTGAAGGGGAACAACCTGATGAGATGTTTGGGGAAGTGGCCAGGGCAGACCAAGGCAGAGGCCACAGCACAGAGGACTGGAGGGGCTGAGGCAAGGGCCAGGCTGGGCAGAACCATGTTACACATCAGTCCTCCAACTCTGATGGGCCTCTACAGCTTCTGGTACCACCAGCAGTTCACAGCTTTCTCTTGGCAAATGATGTTTTCCAGATGTCCTGAGCTTGCTCTGTCTCCCATGCACTCAGCCATCTGGAGTTTGGAGTCGATGTTACAGAAGTCCCCTCTACCTCTCCAACACAGATCCAGTGGTGCCTTTTGAGAGGTGACTTCGGTGGACCCCAGAATAGGCTGGAGGACAGATTCGTGATGAGGCCCATGACCTTAGTGAGAGCAATGACACCTACATCCCTGTGCTTGTCCCACCAACAGCATCATAGCCCTTGGTTTGAAATGCTGCCATGACATCACATCATAGCTTCCATTTCCCAGCATGCTCTTCTCGTGTGGTGTCACCATTCATCATGGTGTTTGGAGACGACCTCCAGACACTTCATGGAGTGTTTCCTGGGTGGAGGCATCACCATCCTGGAGGACGTCATTGAGGGCATGGTGGGCATAGAGCTCCCTGTGCTCTTTCTCATGGTGGATCTGTGAGGTGCTGCCCAGGGCAGCTCAGATGTGGCCCTGTCTCCTGTCCTTGGTGGGCAACTCATGTTTTTCACTTTAGGTTTCCAAAGAGGGCTAAAAACTACCCAATCCTCCCTTCTGCAGGCTTCTCAGCTTTCTTGAAATCCCTGATGTCTGCCTTATTCTCTGAGGTCCATAATTTATACTTTGTCTCTGGAAGAAATGGTTGGAATCAAACATGGGAAAAATCCACCTCTGCTGTCTTGTCAGTAGAAAAATAACCTTTAGATTAGTTTATTTTACCACCACTTACAAAGTGCAGAATTAAAAAAACATCAACTGTAAGACTTTGTTTCCCTTTCCCCACCTTCCCTTCCCAGCCCCCTCCCAACCGCCCACAATTTTCGTGCTGTGTTTTCCCGTTTGCAAACACAAGCCAGGCCTCAAAACAGGGGCACGGAATTGAATAGGTCATGTGGCTCCTTTTCTTCCATTTATTTTGAACCATGACTCTAAGGACTCAGGAGGCAAGGCCCAGGATGGTGGTGGATAAAATACAGGATCTGAACAGCTAGCAGGGCCCTCCAGATCAGCCCTTCATACCTCCGATGTGGTGGGGTCCCACAGGGCACAGGCCAAGGCAGGAATGGTCCCTGGATGGCTTGGTCACTGCCCTCTCATCAGGGCTGGTATGTGCACGGCCCACACATGGCCCCATTTCAAACTATTTTTAAATTTTCTTTGTAATTTCTTCTTGGATCCAAAGATATACAGAAATGGATATGAGAAAATGAAATCATTCTTTCTTTGAATTTGTAACATTCTTTTTCACTTAATATCAAGAACATTTTTCCACTAAATAATTTTCTGCAGCATCGTATTTCATGAGTATATGGTTTTGGGCATTGTGGATATTATGATACAAAATTTATTTATTTATTGACAGAGTCTCACTTTGTCACCCTCAGTACAGTGCTATGACATCACAGTTCACAGCAACCTCAAACTCTTGGGTTTAAGTGATTCTCTTGCCTCAGCCTCCCAAGTAGCTGGGACTACAGGTACCCACCACAGCTCCTGGCTAGTTTTAGAGACAAGGTCTCACTCTGGCTCAGGCTGGTCTCGAACCTGTGAGCTTAGGCAATCCACCTGCCTGGGTGTCCCACAGTGCTAGGATTACAGGTGTGAGCCCAGCCTACAAAATTTACTTAAATCAAGTGTCTATCATTGTGTAACTGGTTGTTTCCCATTTTTCATTTATAAATTATTGCAATAAACATTCTCATATATTAATCTTGGTGCAATTAAGATTTTTTTTCTTCATATAATTTTCTGTCAGTGGAGTTGTTGAATAGGAAAGCCTCTTTCAAAAGAGTTTCCTGCTTCCTACTTGGCTTGAACCTACATGTTTTTACAGGGTTAATTAAATTCATTTATTTGGTAAAATTGCTACTTGTTTGATTTCCCTAAGCCTTTTTATTTGTTAATGAATGCGTTTTACAAAAAATTCTTTCTATTGAATATTCATATTGCATAAAGGAAAGAGACCAAATGTTTGTGTATTATATTCATTGCCTCTTGAAATTCCAGCCTGCTGTCCCCCACCATGATGTGATCTGTGGGTTGCAACAGCCCATGGGTATGGCTATTTGGCCTTTATAGTGATGAACAATATTAAACTGCCAACTTTTAAAATTTTGGGGAGATATCATATTTAGCATTTGGATTTTTAAGTGCTCCTGGATAATTGAGAGTCTGGCAACAATGGGCCAGCATTCCCATGTGATAAGAATTAGTGGGAGCGGAGTAATTATTCCTGTTTAGATAGGGCATGGCCTCCCTGCTTTGCCATAGTTCTCACTCAGCCAGGGTCACTTGTCAGAACACAGCCAGACTCTTCTAGGCTTTTGGATTCACAACCCCTGATTTTGCAGGAGAGAGCCTATTGGATGACTAATGCTGGTCATGTATAGGTGATCCCTGAGTTCCATTCAAAACCAGGTGACTATGGTCTCTACGTGAAGACATGAAAATTTCCCAGTGTTGGTGGGTAACGTTCTGCCATGGGTCCTTCCCTTTCCTTCTCCAAGAAATTCTAGAAACTCCCTTTGGTAACTTACCAGATTTATGCTTCCAAAAGGAAACTTGACTCTCTTGAGATACAGAGCAGCCTTGCCCTTCTTTGTAGTTTAATAAGCATGAGTTTTTCTAAGCAAAGATTCATTATCTCTAGAATTATGCAAACAGCCTGTATCCACACAACGTCTCCCAGATTGTTTAAGTTTCAATTTTAAGGATACATTGTAGTTATAGTTCTAACCCCTCACAACCCGGTAAATATGTAAGTTGGGATCAACTTATTAGTCTGAAATCTTTCCCATCTATTTCCCTACCCAGCCAAAGAGAATTCTCTCATTATCAGATCGATTTCCAGATTTGTTTTCTTCCGATAAATAGGGGTTCTTTTCTGCGAGGAGAGAGGTAAGGTCAGTTAATATAATAAAGCGACACAGAAAAGAGAGGGCGAGGAAAGACCGAGCAAGGAGAATGATGTGTTGAGAGATGTTATGGGGAACTGTGAATTAAAATGCTCTGGATTGACAGCAAGTATGAGAGGGAAGGGTTAGAAGATGAAAGGGATTTTAACAAACATTGTATGGTCTTTGAGTTTGGAAGCCCTTTCTATTTCTTAAGAAACATGAGGAAGGGGTTTCAGTTGTTTTAAAATTACTTTTGGCTGTGGGAAGCTGTTTCTTGAAACCGCTCTGAGACTGAACCGTGTCTGCCTCAGGTTTGTAAAGGTCACCCTGGCTTATGGACAGGTTTTCCTGCTCATACCCTTGTTTTGTGCTATGATTATATTCATTTGCTGTTGGTGATAGTACGTACTGAACACCTGTTTAAACAAATTGAAGGTTGTTTCTTCTGGCCTAGGGTTTTGGTGTGTTCCCTCTTAAAAAAACCGAAGACCTGGACAATTGAGATATATATTTCTCGTCTCCTTTTCTGTTTATATTTCCCATTCTATGGTTTTTCTGAGGTGGGAGTCCGCAGGAAAGGTCAGACTTCTTCTGGCTCTAAGATTTGATTTCTTAAACACATCCCGGGTCAGCTAGAGTGCTAACGTTTATTACTTTTCGAAAACCAAACCCCTGCCAAGTGAAAGGAGAGAAGGGCACGCTTAGATGAAAGTGCTTGATGTTCAAATTCTGCAGTTGACATTTCATTGCTCAATGCAATTTTTCCTACCCTTCAGGGCATTTTGCTTAAGGATTTCCCAAGAACAGTATGATGAGGCTTCAAAGCAAGAGACAGGTTTTAGCAACAACGTTCTTATTCCAGTTTATGTGACTCACTTGTCCAAAACCTCATATAAATCTGAAATTTTTCCTATAAACACTTATGCCCAGAAAATATGGTAAGCTATGTAACATGTTAGATATCAAAGGTTAATATGGAAAGGTGATACTCCTGTAATAGACCTGTGTGGGGGCTGAAGGGAGAGAAGTGAGTCTAAGCTAGATTTTAGATGTGTGATACAAGGTTCATTCATAGGTGTATCTGTCCCTAGCAGTCTCACAGTGCTGGTTGAAGGATACGAATTTGTTTTTAAGAAGTGGGTATTGGTCTGACGCCTTACACATTGAATTATGACAAATGTACAAACAAGATGATGTATAACCACAAGAAGTTTGTCCTTTGTGGTTATTTATTCTATGGGTCAAGGGGAATAGGAGTGGATTTCCCCTTATGGAACTGTGTACATCCCATAAAACATGGCTTTGGTTGGGGATATAGTCTAGTTCCTTTATGATTAAAATATGAAGTGCCCATTCTTACCCTGAAGGGCTATTCAGTTCCTCTCTTAGTATTCTCTGCTTTTAGAATTGACTCCTCTCTCTTCTTTCTCAAATTGTACTGGATTGGGTTCTTGTCACGGTCCAGAGAGTGAGCCCACGTAGCAGCATTTCTGCGCAGGCACGCCCAGGGAAACAATGGGGCCTGGTGTTAGTGGCTGTATCAACTTCAATGCATTAGTGAGGACAGAGGAAGCTCATATCCTTGGAGGTTTAATAAACCAAGTTCGTGCTTTCCTGTGTCTGGAATCATGTGCATGTGCAAAAAGAACTGGGAGGCAGCTGATGTCCCAGGTCCCGGCCCAGCCTGAGATACTCTCCCCATCTCATGTGTTTGTTACTGGAAAGCAGAAGAGAGGGCTTGCTTGACCTCAGCACAAGACAAGAAGATACATGGTCAGAGCAAGCGGGGCTGGGCAGTCACTTCCCTGCGGACAGTTTCTCACAGGGTAATCTTCCAGAAACTAATGTCAGCTAAACCTGCCACATTCAGGACACTGCAGGGGTCTGAACTTGTGTTTCGGAAAATGTTAATACGTATTTGAAACTCCATCTGACAGCCATTCTGCAATCCTCATTGCATAATAGAGGAAATTTTCAGCCCTGGTTTTTAATTTTCTTCTCTTTTGTGGGCTTGGGGATGGACCTCAATGTTATTTTAACTTAGTTTCCTCCAGGCAAGGAGATTTACTTAATTGGATGGCCAATCAAGAAACCCTGTTGCTTAGCATTTTGTACAGCGCAGGCCGTGTGCTCCAGATGGTTTGTGGTGCATCTGGAAAACAAAAGGCGCACAGGAGAGGACGCTCGGCCTTGTAAACGTGTCTGGAAGGAGTAAAGTCACCATTTTTATTTTATCATTTTATTTTATCGCTCAGTGCAATTTCTCCTACCCTTCAGGGAAAAATGGTCTGAAAATCAGAGGTGTGACTTTTCAAAGTCTAGGGGGAAGGGTATTTACTGGGAATGTTGCTATTGTACGGACAAATGGAAAGGAAGACTTTGGATTCTCCTCTTACTACTCTAAAGCTTAATGCTGAGTTGCTTCCTGCTGGAGACTTATTATAATCCGGCAGTTGCTGGGAATGTGACATCAGGACTTTTCTTATAGACACGTGTGCAGATCCAGAGAGACACGAAGGTTTGCAGCCACGAGATGCCAGCGCTACAGACCAGCCTGCCACTGAACAGCTCCCTTCTTGAAGTCTTTGCAGGTTCTAAAAATTGGCTTTGACAATGAGTCCGCACATGGTCATAAAATTAATTACCCGAGCGAACTTAATATTTACTCCCTGGGCCTACCACTTACTGCCTGTAGCAAGTGTATTAATACTTTAAGTATGTTTATTTTCAGAAGTACGTCTCTTTCAACCCAGATGAATGTAAGGGAAATAAAGGCTGCAAACAATGACAGATAATTTTACTAATCTGCTTCCATGTTCTTGGTGCTAAACTCATGTCAATACAGAAAACGATGACAGAAGGGGAAACTTAGGTGCGAGAAGGGATGTCTGAGCAAACTTTTTAACGTAAGGGGCTAGAAATGTAAAAAGAGAGGCGGGAGCTTACTGTAAAGGGGAAGTTGTCTTCTACCTCTTACTGACTTTCCTTTTCTTTGCGTTCAGATAAGGATAAAAATTAGCTGCACTGAAGGGTGAATTATCGTCAATCCCACACCACCCTCTCAACCTCACAGCCCCTCTCCTCTTCCTCCTAAAGCAAAACCTGGTCCTTGACTCTGGAACTTAATGGGGCATAAGGGAACCGAATACGACCTTCTGTAATAGAACTCCGGTTGGGAATGGAAACTAAGGCTCTGTTATAAGAGACACACATACTAGCACTAAGTCAGCCTCTGCTGAGAGAGGCCTGCACTCCAGTCCTCACCCAGAGGACGCTAAGCAGTCCCCCCCAGCCCACCCCACCATCCTCCCTAGTGCGGAAGGACAGAAAAGGAAGAAAAAGAGGAGGCTGACCCTGGGGGGGGGGGCAGAGTGAGAGGAGGAGGGTCAGAGAGCGTCAGTTCAGGTTTTCTGAGCCAGCGCCCGCACAGGGGATGAGATGTGTAGGAGATTTATCTGAGGCCACAGCTGTCAAGGACAGAGGGGAGGGGAAACCCCCAGACACTGCCAGGGCTCAGCAAGGAGGACTGGGTGTGGAGAAGCCGGGACAGCAACACATCTCATGAAAATGTTTAGCCAGGTCAAGGGGAGTCTCAGGCCACAGGTGTCCCCAGGAAGAGTCGCAGGGCAGGAAGATCTGTCCTGGCTTGAATCCCTCCCTCTGCTGTGATGAGTGTGGCCTCGGGTAAGTGTACAGCAGAGCCAAGGTCTTCCCTCCAGCAGGCTCCCTTGAGAGAGCTGAGTGGGGCCATTCATGGCCACCATAAGGACGGCTACATGGCTCAAACTGAAGGAATGGTTGTAATGGAGACGCCCAGGATTTAGAAGCTAAGGCCTTGGATCAGGGTCAGAGCAAAGAGACAAACTGAGAAAAACAGAGAACTCGCTTTTGAATCGCTGCCCACCTATATATCAGGTCGGAAAATACTGCTCGATCAAAGACTGACTGAACCTTTTCCAAGTTTCTCTTGAGTTTGACAGCTGCCAGTGAGGCCGTTTGGCCTGGACATGTAGTACGATGTTCATAGGTGTGATTCTCACTTTGACACTTAATCACGTTACCCAGAGGCGTGGGTAGCCAATCATTGCATCTGAGGATATACTTATCTGTCCCTGTTAAATGCAGACATTACAGAGAATCTACCTGGTCTCACCAAACCAAAAGTACTTTGTCCCTGCTCTCAGCAACATGAAGGCCTTCCATGCATATTATTCTTTGACTTGCACTTGACATATGTTTGTATGTAGTTTCTCCCATCCTCAATAGACAATAAGCAATTTCAAGGTAACAAGCATCTTACACACTGAATCAGCATTGCCTGGTCCACACAACTGATGGGGGCTTTAATATCACTCAAACAAAATGACAGAGCTGGATTGGGCAGTTAGAGGGAGGGGAAGGGGAAAAATGATGGAAACATTTAGATTTAGTTCAATCTTCTTCTTTTCAGAAGGTCTGGGGTGGTTTATAATAGAAGGCACAGCTAAGCTACAACCACCAGAAAGGAGAAAAAAGTAAGAGCAAAGGAAAGGGGTGGAGTTGGAGACGACTGGTATACCATTACAGGGACAGGCAGGCTAGGCCGCTACTGAGATGAAATGCAAACTTTACTTTTGACCTTTTCCTGGCAGACAAGACAAAAAGGAAAACACAAGTTATATAAAGATCTTATTAGCTAATAAAAAGGAGCATGCCAATTTTTCTGTAGAAGTAGATTTCTTTCCCTAGTGCTAACTCTAAGAGGAATTTATTTTACGGCCCCTTATGGAGCCCTTGGCTTTTTAAATGTATGATGGTTTTAATAACTGTTTTATAAAAATATACATAGAAACTTTTTTCTGTATGACTATGTCCAATATTGATTTTTGATAAATGCTACAGTTCAGAGATGATGATTCTACAGAGACTTAGGATGTAGTTTAACCATCAGCAGTGAAATGAGGTAGGCCCATCACCTCTGGAAGGACCCTGAGAATGGTATGTTTCAGTAATAATGACTATACGATTGTATTCAAATAGAATATAACCTTTCTTTAAAATTTGGCTAAATAATTCTATACTGGCATACACATTTCGGTTTGACATTAGGCATTCATCATAGTAGAATAGCCTAAATATATATAATGTCTTAAAATTGATTCCAACACATCCCACCCCAATATTAAGAGAAACCACTTTGGGTGATGTGAGAAGTGTTGTAAAAGGAAAGTCTCTGGTTTACACATCAGTTTAAGCACCGAACCCAGTTAGACAAGTTTTCTTTGTACTCTCGAACTTCTTTAAGCCTTGAGCATGGTAATACGCCATCAAGATTGGAGCCTGGTAGGTAGACTCTGACCTGGAGATTAACATGCAGGACGTTTATGACAGATGGCTTTGGGGACCCACACCTATGGAGGGAAAAGGAAGGAAGCTGGATCAGGCAGGGGAAGAATTGGGCCAAACCCACAGAGTGCTCTGCAGCCGGGATGGCATTTTGGAATTGCCCCAAGTTGAATGAGGGGCTGGGCCTGCATACCCCCACACTGAGAATCACTGGTTACAGGCTGCCCAGGGCAGGGGTGTGCTCTTGAGAAGGATGGCAGTGGCGAGTCCTAGAGAAAGTTAACACCTGTGGGGCTATGTCTTTTGTTACCAAAGGTGGAGCACCATGGTGTATTACAGGACTTTGTATGTGCAGTTTACCAAACTAACTGGCAAAACATACTTTAATCCTGGAGCATAACCAAATGTCCTCTAGACCTATGGTCTCCAGCCTCTGGGCTGCAGAGTGGTGTGGGCCTGTGGCCTTTTGGGACTCAGGGGCTTCACAGCAGGAGGTGAGCAGCTGCATCTGTATTTACAGCTGCCCCCCATCCCTCCCATCACCTCCTGTCATTAGAGTCTCATAGGAGCCCAAACCCTACTGTAAACTGCGCATGGGAGAGAATTGGTTGTGTTCCTTATGAGAACCCAGTGCCTAATGATCTGGGGGAACTGAGGCAGTGATGCCCGCCAGAGGGAACAGCTGCAGTTACAGATCATCATTAACAGAGAGGTTTGCCTGCACAGAGACCGTACTGAACCCATCCCTACCTGAACGCTCCCCCAACCCCCAGGCCATGGAAAAATTGTCTTCTATGAAACCACGCTTTGCTGTCACAAAGTGTGAGGACTGCTTGCTGCCCTTGACCTTGTGGTAAATAGAGCACAATTTGTGGAATGCTGCTTTCTTTCAATGACCTAGATGTGTACCCTCTATTCTGTCTGTTGAACACAAAAATCAGATTTTATATTTGGTGGTTTCCACCAGAAGCTGGATATCAGTGATTTATCAATTAAGAGAGTTTATTTTACTCAATAAGTAACTGGGGGTACAGTTCAGAGCTTATGCAGAGGCCGAAGGAACCAGGGTCCTTCCCCATTCATTCTTTTCAGTATGTGACTTTTGTCCTCATGGCTAAAGAGGTGTTCTACCTTCAAAGAGCAAAAGAGGAGTGTCAGGTAAGATTCTTCCTCTACGAAATTGTCTAAAGCCCCACACTATGGATTTCACTTATCTTTCATTGGTCAGACCGAGTCACATGGCCATTCCCAGTTTCAACAGCATCTGTGAAGGTTAACCTTGAACTAGGTTCTCTTAATCAGGAAGAAAGGGAGGAAGGCTTATTGAGAAGGCAGTTAGTGTTTCCTAGTTGGCTGAACTGCAAGAACACATTTTATAAGAAAAAACACGGTTATAAAATATATGGATACATACGAGTACACACCATCACAACAGATTGCTGTACTTTTCCAATTTATGCTGTTTGAGACTTTCCAGATTTCATCGAAAGCACTTTGTATGAGTTTATTGCCCCTGATTTACTCCCATCACCTGAGACAGAGCTATGCACAATAGGTATTCGATGTGTGTGTGAAGAAAATAACATATTCCACAGACCTGTAACACTGTACTGTGTAACCCAGTCATAAAATACCATGTATCACTAAGAGCCTTGCAGTTGTGGTCGGGAGTGGGGGTGAGAGTGAGAGTGGGTTTTAGTCTCTGCTTTAACATGGTCTTGGTTATGCTATTGCAAGATAGGTAGTTTGGGGTGATTTGACTTGTATCAATATATGTTTTAGGAAATTGAGAGAAATGTTGTATGAAAATTGAAAATCTAGCCACATTACAATTCAACATAAAAGTGCCAGGACTCCATCCTGAGTTGGAAAATTATTGTCCTTCCCTCTACCTTGCCCCTCCAGAAAAGAAGTTTCACTTTTTTTAAGTGTGTGATTTAAAACATTTCCTACATATGAAGTTATAGCACTGAGTATGACTTTCAAATTGTACACACATTCCCTTAAAATACCTGACAGATCCTTCCACAGCCTACCATAAGTTTAGGGGGACATCACTTTTCCTCTCTCCTTTCCCCCTTGTTAAATGGTTCTTCTCAAATATTCTTCATAGACAGTTTAAAGCATCACAAAATTAAAAATGGAGGCCCTAGTGAATGTCTGGAGGTTCTGTATTTCTAATGTGCTCCCGTGGTCAATGCTAATGGTTCCCGACCATGTGTTGAGTTAGCAAAGTTCTGGTTTTAAAACTTGGTTGCACATGGATACTAAGGGGATTATGCAAGTCTTGATGTTTGGATTCCACCCCAGAGAGTTGGATTTATTTTTTTTGGAGTTCAGATTGGGCATCAGATATTTATTTATTTATTTATTTATTTATTTATTTATTTATTTTGAGACAGAGCCTCAAGGTAAAGCACTTTGCCCTGGGTAAAGTGCTGTGGCATCACAGCTCACAGCAACCTCCAAGTCCTGGGCTTAAGCAAGTCTCCTGCTTCCACCTCCCAAGTAGCTGGGACTACAGGTGCCGGCCACAGTGCCCAGCTAATTTTTGTTACAGCCATCATTGTTGTTTGGAGGGGCTAGGCTGGATTCAAACCTGCCAGCTTAGGTGTATGTGGCTGGTGCCTTAGCTACTTGAGCCACAGGTGCTGAGCCTATTTATTTTTTAAATAGCTATATTTATTTTATTTATTTATATTTTTTGAGATAGGGTTTCATTCTGTTGAGAAGGCTAGAGCCACGGAATCAACCTAGCTCACAGCAACTTCAAACTCCTGGATTCAAGTGATCCCCCTGTCTCAGCCTCCTGAGTAGCTGGGACTATAGGCGTCCATCATGATGCCCAGCCAATTTTTTTATTTTTAGTTGAGATGGGGTCTTGCTGTTGTTCAGGCTGGTCTTGAACTATTGAGCTCAAGTGATCCTCCTGTCTCAGCCTTCCAGAGTGCTAGGATTACTGGGGTGAGCCACTGAATCTGGCCTGGGCACCAGATTTTTAAAAGTTCCCTCAGGTGATTCTAATGTGTACAAAGTTTGAGAACCACTACTAAGGCAATTGGAATAGATTTTTTCCACAAGTCTCTCCAAATGCACAATTTGGTAGACTTATCTCTCCTTGTATGCCCCAGTAGAGCTGATAACAACTTGCGGATTTTTTTTTTTTTTTAATTCAAATAGAGTGACTAGCTTCATTCCTGGTATGGGCTTATCGGAGTTGTTGAATACAGCAGCATACAGAAAGATGCTTGTTCTGATTACGTGCCCTGGCGAGGAAAGAGAGGTGGCTTACTTCTCACTATACACCTGGGCCCAGCACATTTCTACTTTAATGCCTTTGCAGGTTTCTTCTAAGAAAGATCCTCTAAACAAGGGTCTAGAGATCTCGTGAGCAGAGGAAGAGAAGAGAGAACAAAACAGGAGGGCTGATAACAGCAAAGAGAGAGGAGAGGGAGTGCGGGAAGGAAGGACGAGGGAAAAAGAGAGAAAGAAAAGGAGGATGGGGAGGAGATGAAAGAAGAGAAACAGAGAAGAAATGAAAAGAAAGATTGCTTTTGTTAATAGGGCACTGAAAGAAATTGTTAGTAGACATTTACTAGGCCACCATCTATGAAAGGTGATACAGAGATTCTGTTGAGATTAACAAACTTTTGGTTTCATTAGGAGACAGAAATTGAGTGTTTGAAAAGCTACATAAAACCACGCAATAGTAGTTAAAGAATAAAAGGAAATAATACCAGGGGAAACACAGGACGTAATGGCAGATCTATCAACGAGGGAGAGTTATGAGCTGTAGACAGCATGAATTCCATTTTTATGGGGAAACGGCACCAGCCCTGTTGCAATAATCCTGTTCCTTATGATTACTTAGCCCTATGAACTTAACAGCAGGAACATAGGTAGCCACTGTAGAAAAGGCCTTTAACCTAATTTGTATGAAAGAGTCATTTAGGGAATTATTTAAATATTTATAGTTATTTCCTTAAGCCTGGACCATCATGGTGCTTATAATTATTCATTCTGAGAAAATGATTTAATTTCTCAAGACCTTAAAGATAGCTTTTGAGAGTCCTATCTGTACTTCCAATCCCATCATGCACATCCAGAACTTTCTTATTAGGGCTGAAGTCTTAGGGCTGTTTTATGAGAACAAATAATGGAAATTCAATCCATTCGAAGTGGTGACAGTTTGCTATCTTGTTATCTTTTCTAAGAAACGTTCTTAATTTGCTGTGTTGAACTTTGGCGATACAAGTCCCTTTAGTGACATAAAAGAAGCCAGTCTTTAAAAGATGCTGACAGATGTGATTGTTTTTTACAATGGGGTTCCTACCCGGCTGCATGTAATTAGGCATGCAGATAGAGCTTCACTCATTTTACTGGCCCAATGGGAGGGAGCTGGGGCAGGGGCCCCAGAGCCCTGCTAACTAAAAGAAAACACTCTTTCTTTCTTTAACATGCAAATGTCCTAGATTTCTATGGAAAAATAAGAGTTTGTATTTTCATTTTAAAAAATGCTGCATAAAACTAAGTTGGTGGTAAAGAAAACATCATTGCTGCTCATTTCAAGCGACCGTAATTCATCCATTTCATAAGGAACACGGGCAGTGAAGATATGTACATGTCTGATTTAAGGGCATTTTTGGTATCGTAGCAACATCATTAAACACAGTCTTGCAGTCTGGCTGCTGATCTGAATCTGCTCAACTTTGCTCTTTTATCTTTTTAATTCTTTGTTGTGCTATACTTAATCCTATGGGATCTAAAATGCTAATATCACTGAATGATTGAAATGCTGGCGTTTTCTAGGTCAAGGTAGCATCTCTCTCTCTTCTAAACTCTTGACATTTTCTTTACTATATTTAATTGGGAACTCACTCAAGCTTGTGAAATCTCTGTAGAACGCTCAGCCTCTTTCATGTTTCACATTTAAAAATACTGTGTAAGAACCTGGGATCTCTGGGGGACAGCACTCTCTGGGTCCTCTTTCTTTGATGCATCATTTTGGGCCAAGGCCCAAATGTTGGCTCACTGTGTGACTCCAACGTCACCTCCTCTGCACCAAGCAGAAAACCCAGAAATCTATATTTCACATGTATTTGCTATGTAGTCTCCATTAGAATCTCCAGCCAGAGGACAGAGCAGTAAAATGTGAGAAAGCAATCAAAGAGGGCCAAAAATCTATTGCCCTGGGGTTGAGTGCCGTGGCGTCATAGCTCACATCGATATCAACCTCTTAGACTTGCCTCTGCCTATAAAGTAGCTAAGACTATAGGCACACCACTATGCCTGGCCAGTTTTTTCTATTTTTAATAGAAAATGGGGGGGGGGGTCCTCGCTCTTGCTCAGGCTGGTCTTGAACCCCTGAGCTCAGCCAATCCACCTGTCTTGGCCTCCTAGAATGCTGGGATTACAGGTGTGAGCCACCATGCCTGGCCTCGAGATGGGGCATCTTATTTGGGGAAAGACCATGTGAGAAATGTGGAACCACACATGGCAGCAGGTTCTAATTGCAGCAACTCATAAGACCTGAACAAGGACAGGGCACACTAATGGAAATTCACAAGCGTGTTGCTCCACATGTTGAAAGGAACCTACACCCCAGCTATCTGAGTAGGCCAATCTTGCCGTTTTCCTGATTTCTCAAGGAGGCAACATCCCCTGCCTGAGATTGAAGAGCTGTGCAGAGGAAGACCCGACACCAGAACTCGTCCTTCCTGTGTTCCAGTCAAGGGGCTGATCCACAAAGGAAATAGCACAGTGCAGGATCACTGGTGTATTGGGGACAATGAGTAAACTTGTACTAATGTCTAATTAGGCTGTTTACTAGCAATGTTACCTTGGAAACAGTGCTTCAACTCTCCAAAGTTTTCTTTTGTAATCTATAAAATGGGAGTAGTAATCTCACTACATAATCATTCTGGTACATAAAAGGCACTCAGATATTAGCTCTTTCTTCTTTACCTGTATCTGCCTCCATACCTTGCACCTCATCCAACCCAAGTTTGCTAGATGACCCAATATGCAGGCTTATCTCCCAAATCAGTAATTTGGTCTGCTTTGTCCACTAAGATGTGCAGTTGTTTATGTTTGACTCATGTCACTGTAGTAACATTGCTAGTAACTATAACAGCAGGCAGGGATCCCTCCAATTGGTAAGAATACATTCTACTTACAAACTAAAACTTGACAGACCTCTTATAGGCCATGCCAACACTTTGAAAATAAAACTCTTGAAGTTTTACTAGAAATATATTTTTACATGATAGGAGGAAACCTCCTGGAACTTACTGTTTACACAGATTGAAAGAGCTCATTGGACAATAGGGCAGTTATGAACCTGGGCTCCACACTGTCTCCTAAAGGGATTAGACAGACCTCATCCCAGGTTCTTACATGTGCTAAAGTAAGAAAAAAGGGACTCAAGAAGGGGCTAAATCTTCTGTTGTCGTTATTTTCCCATGTCAATGTTGAGATTTGAAAAGGCAGAAGGAATCGACTTACTTTATATACATGTCTGATCTTTTTGTACTTAATAAAATAGAGAATGTTTTTCTTGACCCCTATGGGAAAACAGCTATAAGCTGGGCAGTTTGTTCCTGAAATCAAATATCGGCAATCAAAATATTTGCAAAGTCCCTTAAAAATCAGAACATCACAGATCTGTTGGAAAGTAGGTACCCCAAGCTTATAGGTGGCTGTTAACATCGTTTTATTTCCTTTATACAAAAAGTAGAAATGACAGAAAAAAACACTGGACAGAAAACAATACCACTGACCTTGTCTCTTTGAGGAGCTGGGCCAAATCTGCCCATACTATGGGGAAAGGGAAGTTCAACCAACATTAGTAAATAGTCATGCAACTGAGGAAATACAGATGGTGTCAGTGGCTAGTGAATGTCCTGCAAGTAGGTTGAATCAATCCAGTCTTAAAAAACATACATTTGCTCAATCATGCTTTTAAACAGCATCTCTTAAAAAAAAAAAAAAACAGAAAACAACCAAGTTGTATATACAGATATCACCCCCCAACTGCATCTTATTTAGTCTACTACTATAAAGTTAAGGCATCCTGATATTCTATTCTTCTGCTGGTGAGGCATTGTTCTCATGGTTCTATTTCCACAAAGAGTAGTCCAGAAACTTCCAATGGTGTCCAATGGGCATCAGTGGGAGATTTAAAAAAAAAGGATTTACAAGAAGAGTTCCTTTGACTCTGGCTCAGCAATGTGCTTCATGCTGTAGGATTTCTTCATTTTTCTATTGATGTCATTATGCCTAAGCAGAAGAGAAACCACAGGCCAAAATTAGATAAAACTATGGTCAAGTTACAAGACAATACCACTAAACAGCTCACCAAAAATGGAAATTATCTCCACACAAACCACACTGGAGAAGACTTCATTCCAATAGGCAAATCATTCTCTTTTTGTATAAACCACTCTTTAAACAATAAAAGCAATCATCATGCAACAACACACACTTACTGGACATTTTTAAATTTGGATATGGAAGTGATTTCTCAATCACACTGACTAAAATACATTCTACAGTTGAGAAAAATCTTATTTAAAGTCAAACAAGATAGGAAGTACAGTACTACTGGTCAAGTGGAAAAGAGCTATTTATATTTTATTTGCCTGGATTTACTGATGACACTTTTTATTCTCCAAATAAGCTCGAGTCTTAAAAGTTTAAAGAAGAATGCTTTTTCTTTGAGTGTGTGATTACTGAGTAGTAGCACGATGAAAGGCTACAAGTAGGTAAATCTATGAGAAAAAGAAGAAACTGGGGGACAGTAATGCTGTTTTCCCCCTCAATACTTGATCCCTAGTAAGTCTATAGAAACACAGTACACAGACCGTGGAACAGCTTTGCTTTTTAAATGAATTTTCCTCTGGGCAGGTGCATTCATTTTCATGAGCTACGTGTATTAGTCTGATTCTGGACATAAAATCTTCCAGAGAGGAGCTATCTTCTAAGGGTGGGCAAACCAACATATTACTAAATTACTTCCTGCTGCTACACCAGACAACCACAAACTGTTCCTGGTAAATGTATTCACTAACATGAAGCCACACCTGGATGTAGGAGATCCCCACATGTGATTTTACACCTCAAAATTGGTTTGCTCATGAAGACCATGTAGCCTACTCTCAGTGTTCTGGTATATATTTGATTGTCATCATCATCTGAAAATTGTAAATCTTGTTTTTCCTCTGAATATAACTTTAGAAAGTTGTTTATGGGCAAGAAGGGGAAGAGGGAATGAGGGAATGGAGAGAGGGGAAGAGAGAGGTGGATGGAGGTTATGGTGTATGGCACAACTCTTGGGGGTGGGACACAATTGTAAGAGAGATTTTACCTAACAAATGCAAACAGTATAACCTAATTCTTTGTACCCTCAATGAATCTGATATAATAAAAAACAAACAAACAAACAAACAAACAAACATAACTTAAAAAGAGAAGAAAGGAAAGGGAAGAAGGTGAAAAATAAAACACTTGGTCAAAAGATGTCCTAGGGATTCTAATTAAACACAATGGATTGAATATACACATTTATCATCTCTGTCTGGCAAAACAACACTAAAATCTAAGTAAAGAAACGAAAAAGGGCATAAATCTACATGAATAAAGGAAATTCAACAGGAGATGACAACAGACAAAATGTTGATAATATTTCAGAAAGAGAAAGATGGATGAACATTAGAATTCATTATAGTAGAGCAGGAAAAGCAAAAACTTGAGCTTGCGGTCCTGGAACCCAACAAACTGATTTGGTTTGTAAGACCCAGGAATTAAGAGCACCAGGTACTTCTGAAGATGACAGTAACTATGTGAATGAAAGAGATGGTTCTCCATATACTAATATGTAAAGTCCTCCAACGTGTTAAGTGAAAAAAAGGAAGAAGCAAAACTGTGTGCACAGTATGCCACCTTTACTAAAAAGGAAGTAAAGATAAGGACATACATTGATAGTTATATTTTATTATGAAAATGTAAATAAGATTTTCATATAAAATACTATAGAAAAAGAACCAGCAGAAATCCAAGAAAGTACTACCAGAAATAAATGCAATTATACATAGAGCAGAAATTAAAAAATTCAATAGCAGGGTAAGTTCCAATAAATATCCTAGAAAGCCAAACTAAAAAAAGTCAAAGTATGAATAGAGAAGAATAGTTTGAAAATATGAGGATCAGCCCACTATGTCCAATGTTAGAAAAAGAGGATTTCCAGAAGAGTGAACAAAGAAATTGGAGGTAAGAAATTTTCAAAGAAATTACACAAAACATTTCCTAGAAATGAAGCCCTTAGGGTTCCAAACTGAAAAAGCTTGATGAATGCCTGCAGCCTAGGAATGAAAATAAACCCATGTTATAACAAGGCACCAAGCAATCAAAATACTGGGGATATGGACAAAATCATAAAAGCTTCCAAAAGATCAGCAGAGTAGAATGGGACTTCTCAATGGACACATTGGAAATAAAAGAAAATGAAATATGTTCAAGATTCTAAGAGAAAATAATTTCTCACTTAGACCTCTATACCCAGCCAAATACTCCTAATCTAGTAAATGTAAAATATTTTCAGACATGCAAGATCTCAAAAATTGTGGCCCTTATTTCCCTGAGTGGGAAGACAGATTTACAGAAGCATGAGAATAAACCAAATAAAAGGACAAAACAGATTCAGGAAATATAGACAGGAAAGAAGCAAAAGGAATTCTCAGGATGAAAAAGTAGAGGGTGAGGATGTGTGTGTCGGAACAGTGTTGGGTGCTAAATAGAATTAGATCAATTGGGTTCATTGTTAAGAATATGGACTTAGGAGCCAGACCAAATTGAGTTCAAATCCTGATTCCACAAATTAATCACCATCATTGGGCAAAATACATAATCATTCCATGCCTCATTTTCCAATATGCAAAATTTAGATAATAACAGGACCTTCTGTGTAGTGACTCGGCAAGTGCTTTATAAAGTTTACAAGTGCTGTCATTACTTTTATCTTCATCAGTAGGATGACAATAGTTAGCAGGGAAAATATCTGAAACTGACCATCTGCACGAGTGTGTTATTTAGAAATAGAGAAAACATCTCCAGGAAAAGCAAACCGGTGATTCAGGAGAGTAAGGACGAGGAAGGGAGTGGATCAGCCACAGGACATAGCCGCCTTCTGATCAACTGCTGTTGTAAGTGTACCACTTTAACAAAACAACAAAATAACATGCAACGTTTAAAAGAAATCCAAGGATAATGTAGTTTAGACTTTGGTGAGGCATTTCTGCTTTAATATAAGGAGTGTTGAAATGAAAACAAAACACTTTGAGCACTCTTTCTGTAGGACAAAACCTAGCATGGTTACAGTCTAGTCTTAAGTTAAATGTTAACTCGAGCTATTTATCTGAATAATATGAGGATAATTCAATCCTCCCTGAGCCCTTCCATTATCTAGTACTGAGTTACCAGTATTCAAAGAACAAAAGTGTTTGGGTGATTCTGGCATGAATTGGGCAGACAATTTGCTGCTCCTCGATTTCATTTTTGGATATGAAATCACATTCTGAGTGACCAAACTTGGAAAGGAGAAAAGGCTTAAATTTAAATAACAGTTTTTCAAGTAATCTAGCTTGCTGACTCATCGAGGCACGGATTCCACATTACCATAGCCCATGGTGAGCAAGCTGTAACTTAGAGGATCAGCGTGAGTGACCCACAGCACACTACAGCTCCACTGGTAACCAAGACACGGAGGAGACCTGGCTGCTTTTGTGCTCTTCCTCAGGGCTTTCCTTAGAGCACTGCTATACATCCCACTTACTGAAAAATGGGAGTGTGGTTCCACCTGCAAAAAACTTGTACTCGAAGTACCCCAACTGAAACCCACTGTTAGTAGGTGACTTGCAACCAGAAGGCCTTGATTGATACAAGAGACGCTATTCCTCCCAATCCTGGAAGTTCCGTGGGATGACAACCTTATTCCTTTTTTCCCTCGTTTTTCCTTTTCTTCTTTCCAACTCTGCCTTTCCCCACATATTTATGAAGTTGCCACCATGGACCAGGAACCAGGCTAGAGACTGGGGTACAAATGGCCATATCACAGTGCTCTCCAGCCTCACTGCTCTCATGAAGCTCTCATCCCTTCTGTGGAGTTTGCCGAGTTTTAATCGCATCCTCTTTTAATTCCCTCTTATGATCTCCCTGAGTGAAGGGACCAGGCCTTAACCTGGCACAGCAAAATGGGTGGCTTAGAGCTGAAAATGGTGTTGAAATGAATGGCCTGGCAATCCAGGGATGCGGTGGTAGGGGGAGATTATCTGTGCCGTTCTCAGGGTGATGTTCAGGAAGGGAGAGCACCAGGCACAGCTGGGGGAGTGATGTTTGCAGACTCTGGAGGGTGGCGGTGGCTGAGTCAAGTCTCTACTTGGTATTTTAAAAACTCAATCAATTAATTGTTTTTTACAAGTCCAGATTTAAGAATGTTTAGAGACAGGCTTAGCACGCTGAGAGAATGTGTTCTGGTGGAATAATTTTGGCACCCGAGGCAGGTCTTTTCTCTGTACCCTCCTGTCATTGGTTCGTGGGTGTTCACAAATCCTTTCTGTTCATTTCCTGCCTTCCTAGGGCGGTAATTGTAGAAAGTACAAGGGATCTTCCTTGCAGTGACATGTTCTATATCTCTCCTTATCGTACTATGGCACTAAAGTTAGTTTCACTGTCTTCCTGGGTAAAATATGCTTTTTCTTTTTCTTAGAGTGTGCAAGGAGTTTATGAAATGAAATGACATGCATGAAAACTTGCTTTAGTCTTGGAATCTCTACCATGCTTCATAGAGAGTTTGCAAAGTTGTGCTTAGATAATAGAAAGATGATCATTTTTACTAGCCCCCCACACATGGGCGTTTTTCTCTACACACGAGATCTACCTTATTAGCAGATGACTGCCTGTAATTTACCGTACACAGGGCAATGACCATCCCCAAACTTGGCCTGTTTTGAAGAAGAAACTGTCACTTAAGTCACATGAAGAAAGGGTAAAGTCTCCTCCTCTCCTCCAAGGTATAGTCATGAAGCTTTAGGAAAAAGTTTTCTTTCTGAAACTAATTTAAACCCTAGGGGAGGCAAAAGTGGGGGTGGGCAGGACAGAAGTTGTACAGGGAGCACAGAACACCTGGGGGGCATGAAAGGAAAGGCACTGCGACTCTTGGGGTATCTGGAGCTGAGGCAGTGATCCCACCCCAGGGACCTGGCTAATTGGCCCAGGGTCAGTAGATGAGAAATGAAAATACATCAAAACATCTTTAAGTTAGGGCTCAGCACTTTAAACTATAGATTCTGAGTAGAAACTCAAATACCGCTTGTACTAAGCACCACCTACTTTATGGAATGCCTTTTTAGTATCAACACGTTCATAAGATTTTCCGAACCATTGCACTGGTAATATTGTCAGCTTCTAGAACAATGCGCTCAGCACACACTCAGATAGCACGGCCGCACGCCTACACGGATGAGGACTGACACTGGATTCCTTCAAGAATCCAGCACAGAGGAGAAAAATAATGTTAACGCTTTAAAGCCAAAAAATTAAGGCAAGATTAAACCGTGGCCATTTGACTATATATAGAAAACGTGTGTCAAGGACACATTTGTTTCCCAGCTTCACAGACTCTTCTGTGCTGTCCGCATTTTCCCATAATGATCCTGCAAATGATATTCACTGGAGCTGAGGTTACACTATGGATGGGAACAGGTGTTTCAGCCAGGGCTCCACCTCTACTTCCCAATGCCCTGCACATCTTTGCTCCTTTTTCTATTAAGTAAGGTGTCCTGAAGGTAAGAAAATGTTTGTGCATGCTGAGCATAGGGGAAAGATATCCGAAACTCTGACCTTCTCCTGGCACAGCAGGTGATTGTTGTCACAGCAGATGTCACAGGCTAAACAGGCCACTCTCTTTGAAGTGGCTGTTGAACAATCTTGAGATTTATGTAAAATATTTGATAGTAGCTCTTGGCTCAGGATATATAATTCCCAGGGTGGTTAATTCCTTGGCAATAAAACCCACACTAATGGTGTTTATTGCTTAATGTCTTTTTAAGGAGTCTACGCTAATGGGGGGGGGAGGTGTGGGGGTTTCCTGGTGCTGACCCTCAGTCAACACTGCCTCTGTGGTCACAGAGGGTGTCACTGGTGGTGGCCAGGGGTTAGCGCCCTTTACCTATTGGTAACCGGAATCAGTTCTCGCTTCGTGTGTTACAGATCTCAAATGGACTTAAACTCTGGGAAATGAATGTTTCATCGGCATTTTTAAGACAAGTAATTGCACGTATTCCTTGGAGTTGTAATAACCTAAAACCAACTTGTCCTTTGTACGATAAAGTAGAGATAAATCTGCTTGTTATAAACCAAGTTATCCTCTGCAGTTGAATCACAGTGGGAAAGCTGCTCAAAGTAATAAAGTTGAATCTAATTTTAAAGGGCATTCAAAAGAAATTTAGATTCTTAGCTATCAAGCTGTGACCAATTTGGAAAAATAAATAGCAAACAGAACCCCCTCACGGAGCTGACATCCTTTAAAATGTTTTATTAATGTCTCTACTTTTCCTTGAATAGGAAAAATAAAAATTTCTTAGGGACTAAAATGGAATTCCAGGGTCCACTCCCATTGTTCCCAAGGCTATACTGAAAGGGCCATTTAGTGGCAATAATGTTTGGCCTCCACTCCAATCCAAGGACCAGCACTGGTTTCTAACATCATATGATCCCAGGCAATCTCTGCGTCCTGAGAGGAACCATTTGGCTTTTGAGCAAATTCTTAGGCCAAGATTTGAAGTCATTACAGATAGGTGAATGCTGGGGTTCCTTTCCTTCTTGTAGGGAGCTTCCCATAGGAAAATGAGGTAGGCAATAAAGTAGGTGCTTTCCCCACCCCTATATTCCCAATCTGGCTTTGATTTCTTAGTGGAATCTTTATTCAACAGAGACCCACCCTTGCTTTGTCTACGGAGTGAACCGGGTCAGTTCTCTCTGCCTCTGATTAGGAGTGAATCAGAGAAACCGCCCCTCTCTCCATGAAAGACTACAGTTTCTCCTTTCTGTGGAAATACATGCCAAGCTAAAACCGTAATAAAGTATAGGTTAGTGTATGAGGTAGTGGTGGAAAGGGTCAAGATGCTTATTTAAATCACCTGAATGCTTATATTTTGGAATTTCTAAGTGTTCATTGCTGAAATTAAGTTCTACTAATGAGTAAAGCCATTGAACTGATAGGTTCAAAACTAAGTCTTTAGGACTGTTCCTTAAGCTGGATGGGAAAGTGTTACCCTAGTGTCAGATAACTCAGTAGCCCGTAACCTCATTGTGCTCTGATTTTTGTATTCCTATGAATGTAGGTGGTTTGTCTTTGTTCCCTTGGTGGACTCAGATAGTTCTGGCCAGAGAATCTACCGTGACACTAATTGTCTTGCTCCCGGTTGCTGGAGGAGCCTGGAGGATGCAGGCCTTCTCCTTCTTCCCAGGGAGTTTGCCAAATCTCTGTTTCCTTGCCTCAGGGTATGGCTGGTGACTCCTGTTTAAGGACAAAAGCAGAATCTTCCAAGTACTACAAGTTACAGCACAAGATGGAGAAAGAGAAAGGAACCCAAGGTGGGAGAAACAGAAGTGGGCTAATACCAATGTCTGGGAGATGGATGGGCATTTTTCTTTTTCTGTTCTGTCTACCCCAGGCACTGGGTTCTCAGCACTGGCCCAGATTCCTGTCCCAGTGTGGCCGGAAGCAGTCCAGACACCTGGCTTCAGGCCACCTGTGAGCCTGACCCCAGCAGACCACTGGTGACCAGTAAATACTGAGGCTCCAAAGTTTTCCTTTAACATACTGAATTAATGAGACCCCTCGGGGCATCCCCTAAAATGACGGAGATTTAATTTCTCTGTAGCCTGAAAAAGATCTACAGGGGATTCAATTAGATTTAAGGGGGGAAATGAGAGTTACTTTTTTACACCTTCGTATTCTCAACGAAAATGCATATCCATAATGCACATACTAACACCACCACCCTTATATTCTTCAGAGGATTTTGAAACAGTGCTGACTAGCATCCCATGATTTTTCAATTAGTTTAAAAGCCTTCAAAGCTATAGAGTTTTGGACAATGGGTTTGGAGAGTCTGACTCTTCTGAGATATACCAGTTAGGACACACTGACAGCATTGACCCCCCTTTGGCTTCTCTCCCCACCATTTCCTGTCTTGTCAGGAAACTGAGCACACTTTTCTGAGAGGATGAAAGCTCTGCTGCGGGAGGATTGTGTCTAAGGAGGTGCCCCAGCCCCTGGGGACCTGAGCCTCCCACTTCTATGAACAGGGTCCATGCATTTTGAATAGTAAACTTTTTGTTTGAGAGAGGCCCTTGTTTTATTGCTGTGAGCTCTGAAAGACTAGCTCCCAGCCTGGAATCATGGTTCGTAATGCTAAGCTGGAGAAATTTCAGAAACAGCAAGACCTTGCTTCTCCTGAGATCAGCAGAATGGTGACGAAAGGAGCTTTCAGTCTATAATCAGCAGTGAAATAAAACTCCAGCTCTGTTTCAAACTTCTAATTCTGACTGGAGGCTGACTCATTCTACCATGACAGGAAATTTAATTTCAATACTTACTTGGTACTTGACTCCAGTAAAACAAAGATCGAAAGCCAAAGTCAACTAGGATATACAGCAAGTCTGTGGACTGAGCGGATTCTTTTGACTGACGCTGGGATAAAGCCCCTCAGATGGAGGACTAGCAACCTCTCTAAGACCTAGCCCCCAGTCTGTGCCTGCTTCGGTTTGAGAGTTGTAACTTTCTTTTTCCTGGTGTCATCCCCTGCTGAAAGGTGCTCTAGGTCCAGGATTTAAAAGCTCATGCAACTGAAAGCAAAGGGCGTGGCAATGCCACTCAATGCATCCCCCCAGCACCACATACCGTAAAGAGTTATGCAGGCGCTCTTCAGCCAGCAAGTTAGAGGAAAGATTGATGCAGCTGCTGTGTATTTCCTAGAGAGGTGCAATTAGAGATCATCTGAAAACATGCAAAGAGCTCAGCACATGCACAAGTCCCGATAACCACGAAGCATGCAGACGACAGGCGAGAGGACCGTGGCCTAGAGGGTACTTGAAGGAACAGGAGAAACTATTGATAGGATTCTTCTTTTACTACTGAGCCAGGGGACCCATTAAGTTACTTGGAAAAGTTTTATATGAGCAATTTTTGATATATTCAACCCAAAGGTCTGGTGTCTTCAGCTCAAATGTATCTTTTTTAGAAGGCAACAAATGCATGAGAAAGTCCTTGATAACAAGGATGATTTATAGAGGAAAAGTTGATGCATAATTTAAAATTGGTGTTTAGTTAACTGGAGAAATACTCACTAAAACTTGATATGGATATTGGTAAGACAATGGGGACAGTTCTTAGACATCACTGTAATGGGATTTTAACATTATAGCACATGTCAAGTGATGAAGCTGCTGATGCCCCCCGGTGGCTTATGTAGACAGCATGGCGGATGATATGAGTCGTTATTCCAAAGGGAGTTTTAAATTTTGGCTCCTATACCATTTTTTAATGGTATGGCAAGCATAGAGCATGCACAAAACGCTGTCTACAAAGATGTTCCTATGTCTTGTTCACTGGCTATAAGTCACAGATTAGAGTGCATGGTTTTCCAATAAAGACAAATATAAAATGTAGTTCATGGCACACTCTGCCATTCCCTGTGGACTGGCAAGCACTTCAGACTCCTACATGCTCCAATCAGCATGTAGGGGCCTGGGTTATAAAATGCCTACGTGGAGGTCTCTGTGGTGTATTCATTTCAAAGGTCATTCCAAAGTTGAGTAGTTAAGTCATTAGAAATAGAGTTTCTATTTATGTGCTTTTTCATTTGGGCCTGAGAATAAACTATCCAGCCACATGAAGAGAACAAACTCTTCCTAAGACAGAATCTATGCCAGTCAAGGACTTTATTTTGCATTGATTGGTAGTTTTGTCTTATAGAAATGCCTCCCAGTCTAGGATCCCTAATGCCTAAGAATTAAGCTATTTAGGGACCAGAATTTAATCTCCTGTGAATCATTTACCTTTCTCTGTTACAGTAATTTCCAAAAGAAGAGTCAGGAGTCTATCCTCTAACATGACATATCATAAGAAACACATGAATTTGGCTTTCTGTCAATCCCTTGGGAATCTTTCTGGGGATTCCCTCAGGTGGCACAGGTCAGCAATTGTAATGTTAGGAACAGCGCGACCAATTCAAGGGAAGGGAAAGGGTATTTCTGAATAGCACTCACTGCCTTATTCTTTCCTTTGTTAGCAGAGCTCGCAGGGTTCCCCTTGACGTCTGCTGTCTTCCTTCCCAGCGAGGTTAAAGGCAGGGTGGTGGTCTTCAGCTGGCTGGCTGCCTGGTAATTATTGTTATTGTTCTGGTTGCCACTTAGCGTCTCCATGATGGATCGGAAGGTTCCAAAAGGCCTTTTCAGCTGGTCCCCTGCTTCCCCACTCGCGGAGGCCCGATGGAGGGTTCTGCCCCTTTCTTTATCTTTTTCTCCGCTTAGTTCAAGGCTGGTTTGCTCCATTTGCACCACAGGCTCCTCAAAAGTAACTCTGAGCTTTAGGTTCTGAGACGTCCTGCGCTTGGATGATGGAGACTTGAGGGCACTCTTAGGACTCGTGGCGATTTTCTGGGCAGTGGTGCTGTCAGGGTTGGTCTGAGTGGGGTCTCCAGAGGCCTGGTTTGGAGGAGCACTCCCCGTGCCCCCATACTGGGGTTCCAAGTCTGGTTCACTGCTCTCCGAGGTGGGAGATGGGCTATGGCCATCCAGGGATTTGGAGGCTTTGATACCAAAAGGAAACCTCCGTCCTGTTGTCAAAGTGTGTTTCTTTATCATCAAGTGTAAGCTCTCCGCATTGTCCATACTCTCCACGCTTTCTACAATGGGCTGCGGCCTGGGCCTGTCAGCCTTCCTCACAGGGGTGTTCCTGGGGTCCTCAGAGTTGTTGGAGTCCGTGTCCGACTCGCTTAGTGACCTCTGCATTAGCTGCCTCAGCCTGGCTAACTTCAATTCCCTCTTCTCCAGAGGGATCTTTTTCAGATTTCTAGAGGAAGCCTGAACATCCTGGAATTCCAAGGACAACTTTTCCTGGGTACAGACATTCTCCGAGATTTCCTTTCCCAGTAACTGGCGTAGGATTTTATCAGAATCTTCATCTTTCACTTTGGCCCTAGCCCGGCTGGCTGCTGCCAGGCTTCCAAGAACCTGAATCCCTTCTTGGACTCCTGGTTTGTTTTTGGCTATGGACTCATCCTCTGTATCCGGAGATTTCCACTGGGACTTTCTGGAAGCAGGTGAGGACGGTGAACTGAAAAGAGGATGAGGGACATATGAGATGATTTTCTATTGCATTAAGAAGACTCAGCCAGGAGTCACTGCATAGCCCCTACTGCTGTTCCTAATTTACAAATAATTAAGAATGGAATAAGAAGACTCATTTACTGTCTTTTCAAAGCCATGTGCAAATATTCCACAGTAGCAGTCATATCCCAAGTATATAGCGTGACTCATCCCTTACGGTATTTACTCCTGTGACTGCCAAGTCTATTGTTTTACAGATCAATTTTGCATGAATTTTTAAAACTAATTCCATTTTTAACAACCTCACCAAGTTACGTATTCTTATTCCCATGTCATAGATGAAGCATCAAAAGACTCAGAAGGAGTAAGTGACTTGTTTAAAGTGGTGGAACAAAGAAATAGCAGAGTCAGAGATTAGTCCAGGCCCGTGGAGCCCATGGCCAGGGCGCCGCTCATGGTGCTTTCCCATTGGTATTCTTTTTTTACAAGAATAAAATGTTTTCTGTTGTCATCCTCTTTTAGATATTAAGGGAAATTCAAAAGAAGGCTCAGAGATTTAAGACACTTAAGAATTCTAAACATTAATGTGCCTGGTGTTACCTGGGTGAAGAAGGGAGTGATTTGCCCTCTGATTTCTGGGCTTCTAGAAGTTGTTGAAGTTGGTTCTGCAGAGTGACACGCTCCACTGTCTGCCTGGGGAACATAATCAGAACACAGAAGCTCTCTGATACATAGTATTACTATAAATTGGAGGTATAATTTTTTAATAATAATTTATAGTACGTTATAATGAATTCCAAAGACTTAAAGTAGGCATAATCTTCATCCTTACAGTTCAGAAATTTTCCTAAGGACACAATTGAAAGTACCCCCAATAGATGTGTATTGTTAATATGTAATATTAGTGAAAAACTATAAATAACCTAAATCCTTATCAATTAAGTCAGTGTAACCAAATTGTAATATTTCTATAATGATACTACATTATCATGATGATAATATATTTGAATATCTATTGACAAAGAAAAGGTTTACATAATATATGTCTACACATACAGAAAGTATACTCTTAACATATGTAAATGTATCTACAAGGTGTACATAAAGAACACTTTACTTTCTTTAAAAAAGGAAATTACAAAATACTATGTGTAGTATACATACAGTCCCCTGCTTACAATGGTCAACTTAATGATTTTTTTGGCTTTACAACAGTGTGAGAGAGATATACACTCAGTAGAAATTATATTTCAAGTACCAATACAAGCATTCTACATTTCACTTTCAGTATTCAATAAATTGCATAAGATATGTAGTATTCAACACTTCATTATCGTCATGGTAAAACAGGCTTTGTGTTCGATGACTTTGCCCAACTATAGGCTAATGTAAGTTTTCTGAGCATGCTTAAGGTAGGCCAGGTTAAGCTATGACATTTGGTAGATTCGGTGCATTAAATGTATTTTTGCCTTATGATATTTATGACAATGGGGTTACTGGGATATAAGCCTATCATAAATTGAGAAGCCTCTATAATCTCATTTAAAAAAACAACCAGCCACACACACACACACACACACACACACACATATAATATATACACATACTATACAGGGTGACCAGAAAGTTTGTGTGCAATTTAAAATAGACAGCTATTTTGTGGCCACTCTGTGTGTATATATAATGGAAGGATAAGTTCCACCATGTTACTGTTTCTAAACTGTTTGAATTTCTTTTATTTATTTATTTATTTATTTATTTTTGGAGAGATAGAGTCTTTATTGCCCTTGGTAGAGTGCCATGGCGTCATACAGCTCACAGCAACCTCTAGCTCTTGGGCTTAGGCGATTCTCTTGCCTCAGCCTCTCAAGTAGCTGGGACTACAGGTGCCCACCACAAGGCCCAGCTATTGTTTTGTTGCTGTTTGGCTGGGGCCAGGTTTGAACCTGCCACCCTCGGTATATGGGGCCAGTGCTTTACTCACTGAGCCACAGGCTCTGCCCTAAACTGTTTGAATTTTTAAAAATTAAATTAAATTTCTTTTTTAGAGGTAGGATCTTGCTATGCTGTCTAGGCTGTTCTTGAACTGGCTTCAAGTTATCCTCCTGCCCCAGTCTTCTAAAGTGCTGAGATTGTAGGTGTGAGCCACTGTGCGTGGCCTCACATTTCATCCTGTTATTCTGCGTTGGAGACAACTGAAGGAATGCTGTCTATTAGCATATGTGTCTACTTTGTCCCAGGATCATTAAGGGAGAGAGAGGCCAAGACCCTGACCTTCAATGGAACAGCTACTGCAGCTCAGTAATACTTTGCAAATTCATGTTATAGAGATTGAGGAGACTGTTTTGTCGCCTTTTCTCTGAGTATTAACCTTTAGAAAACACATTCTATTGGATCATTTTAAAGCTCTTCTTTATGAATATACCCATATATTACTAGAAGGACTGGACATTGGTACAGAATTTTGGGGGAGACATTAGTTTTAAATACATATGACTTTTGTTACAGGAACTTACTTTCAGAAGTATCTATCCATGTACATAAAGGTCTATGCACAAGTATGTTCACTGTGGAAAGATAATTTACTGGGTTATTAATTTGTGTTCATTTTTTCCTTCAGTTATACTGAGATCTTTAAGCTCACCTAGTTCATCTTACCTGGAGAAGTTTTGTGTAACTCGGCAGCTTGTCATTAACTCGTTTATTTTTTAAGTTTTAAATTTGATTTTATTTTTTTCTAGCAGAAGTCTAAACTCTATTAAAATGATTATTGTAGGGGGGCAGGGGGAAGAAATAGGAGGGCCCAGAGACTTGTAGCTGTAAGGCAAGAGAGTGGGAAAGAAACGGTGGCGGTTTCTCCAAACTTAGAGAAGAGACCAAGGGTCCAAGGCCTTATTATCCTGCTGCATGAATTATAATTACTTAAAGTCTTTCATCCATCTTAGGCTTTTCCAAATGAGCTGTATCCAGACAGACAGACAGACAGACACACACACACACACATATATATAACTTCAAAACTTTATATTTTCCCTCTAAACTTAATTTTTAAGATTTATTTTCCTAATATGTCAACATTACTTTGAATATTGATTCCAATTTTTTAGGGAATCCTCCCCAATGTGGCAGTTATAATTTACATGGGGTGCTCTCCTTGGTCCCCTCAGGCAGGTGTCGAATTCCGAATCCTTCAGCTTACTAGAGACCTACTTGATGAACTCCCATTGGCCCCTCTTTCTCCAAGAATACCTCCTTGACATCCAGAAAGGCACTGCCTAACTTGTAATCTTATCAAGAAAACAACTGACTTTAGTTAGTCATGGAGTGTTTTAAATAACTTTAGGCTGACGGAACACTATTTTTTATATCCAAGGGTTCATGAATCATCTGATTAATTTTTTCTCTGTTTTTTTTACAAGACAAAAATTTAATGAACATTGGTCAGTGACTTTGTCTAAATCACAGGGCTACAGAGTTACATGGGACTGTAGTAGAAATTTAAAATAGAACAGATGCCGGAGTAAGGAGTAAATGGTTACATATTACCATCTGACTCATCTCCTTCCTTCAAAGATTCCTCAGTATATTTCTCTCTGCTTCTTCCCCTGTATCATTTAAAAAAGCTGCAAGTCTCTTAGTTAATTCACCAGCTCAGCTGAATTTAGTTCAGAAGCTTTATCCTTAACTTCCTCAGGTACTACATGCATCATTTTTGCCACTTCTTTCCTGTTTCTGTCTTCACAGCTTCCCTGGCTCTGTGAATGGCACAGTCCCAATAACTGGAGGGCACACCTGATGGGTCCATCTCGTGGAGCTGGGTGCCATCACACCGTAGTACCCCAACAATGCAGTGAGAGGGCTAACCGCCCTGTGGAAGGCACAGGCATGCACGGGCACAGCTGCCCTGCCTGCAGTGTTTCAGTGGCATCTTATAGCCACGGTAGCTCTCACGTTGGAAGCTTTTTCTCTCGCTATGTCTGCTAAGGAGCGAGCATTTGCCCACAGATCTGCCACCACCAGTTCAACGTTCTCATCAACGTTAAAAGTCATTTGCTGGAACCCTCTTCATAAAGTTGGGAAAGGACTAATTTTTCTGCTTCCAAAGACAACACTATCTTTGCATCTGTTTCTAACAACTGTACTACTATTTTCCACAGCCTTCCCAGCATAGAAGGCTTGACAATTAAGTCTGTGAACTTATCCTAGAAAAAGTGCTACCTACCTCATTGCTTAAATACACACTACAGTCACCTTTGAGGTACTCCCTTTGGGAAGTTATGCAATGACCCCAGCACCTAGTCCACCCTTCAAAGCAATTTTGGAACTCTTTTTCTAGAATGAAATTAACTTCATGAACTCATCCTAGAAAAAGTGCCCATCCTTCTTGGCTGAATATCACTACAGTCACCTTCAAAGTACTCCCCTTGGTCATCTGGGGACCATGGCGATATGCAGCAGTGAAGTATGGAGCGATTTTTCTAGACAAGTTAGAGAACTTAATTGTCAAACTTCACAAGAATTCCCTGTACAAATGGATTGAAGGCAGCTTACCATAACGCTTGGCTAAAACCGAGCACAACGATAAGAAGTCAGACTTTGTTCTTATGGAAACAACAGGCCACTTACTCCTTTAGCTGCTTGGTTAACTTCACCACCTGCGAGGCCAGTGACATGCAGGTCTCCACTACTACCAGGTACCTGGAGCACAGGGTGTGACCCTGCCGCTCAGCACTCTGGGAGGGCTTTTCCCCGGCGTGGTTCTGCATGGTGACGTTTGCTCCATATTCAACCAACGTCTGTCAGAAAACATGGAGATGTGTGATTGTGGTTGCCTTGGGACCTCCATCTAAACATCATTTTTAAATGGCCGTAACAGAATGTTGAGGAGAACTTTCCTGTTATTCCAAAACCAGTTATCAGAGCTTGTGGTGTCCGGGGAGGGGGTAGAACAGCCCTTGATACAAAAGAGAGCTTCTAGGGGCTTTGTGGAAGTTGCTGTCAGACCTACAAATGTGTAGCAGAACTAATCCCTACAAAAGCCTAGAGGTATAGGAGGCTCTGCTGTCTGCAGAGGTTTTTCCTTATGACACATGCAGTGCAGACTTTGTGGGAGGTGTTTGTTCCTTTTGATGGTTGGGCTCCAAGGGAATGATTCAGAAATCCGGGGATGCCTCTTTACAGGGAGAGGGAAATTTCAGCTGTTCCTATTTGGCTGGGCTCTGGTCAGGGGTTTTGGAACGATGCTGGCTGATCTGCTGCTGAGCCTTCCTGACCAGGAGGAAGAAGAACAGGAGAGAGTGACACGAAAGCCAGCAGAGAGGCTGGGAAGCAGCCCCTACTCCCACCATGTGCCATGGCCAAAGTATGTCTATGGATTGAACAGATGTTGTGGAAGGAAGCTTGGTGTGAGCTTGTTACCACCCCACTAACCAAGAGAGGGTTCTCTAGCAGCAGGTGGCAATGGGAACCACAGGTAGAGAGGACTCTATGGGGAGGAGGTAGTGCTGGGGCCATATCTCCCATGCCAGGTACTAGCGTGGAGGCCCCACGGGGCCCACTGCTGGCCTTCTGCATGGCTCCCACCAAGGGAGGCAGCACCTGAGGGTTGCCACAGAGGACATCAGGGGCCACAGTCAGGCACGGGATCAGTGAAAGTGCCATGCCTTTCCCAGTTAAGCCAAGAGGCATTTGACTTTCTCTCTTCATACCTCCTCTTTATCCCTGACTACAGCCCAGAAGAGATTAGGGAATAGGGGTGAAAGTGAGTCAGAGTCCATCATGCCTCACTGCCCCTCCCAAATCTCGTGAACCTTGAATCTAACCTGGGTTAGGAAGGAAAATGCTCTGAATCGGAAATAAAATTTGAGATTTTAAACTGGTTTGGAGTAAATTTTAATAGTCATACTAAGCAAGCAGTACATTACAGAATCTGACCAATCTTTCTTCTCTATCATTAGTAGAGAAGAAAGAGATCTGATGAAGCAGGGTTAAAATCAAGGATGAAAAAGAAAGCCCAGTCCACCTGTTTTGTGTTTTTACAGTGCTGTCATGAGAGTCCACCAAAAGTGGTTCTGTCACAGTCATCAACCTCCACAATCTGATCTAGGCTTTGACAATATTACAGTGAGATTGCAAACCTCCGGATTTATTTTGGAAGTAGGTGGTATTTTTCCCTACGAGCAACATCATAAGCATTTAAGTTCTTAGATGACTCAGAGGTTGGTAAGAAGCTTCATTTCCCATTTGTTTATGATCACTCCCCATGCAAGGTCAATTCATCATAAAGTCACTGCTACCTACCTGACAGGAGTGTCGCAGAAACCATGTCTGCACTGAGCTCTTGTAGTGCTCACAGAGATGCAATTTAAATACACACCAGTATGCCTCCCCCTTGACCCGAGATGCCATATAAACACACACGGGTCTGCCTCCTCCTTGATCAGACTTCTGCAGTTTTTTCCCATTGTTTTCCTAGCTCAGCCCTCTCCTCGTCTCAGAGGGTCCCTCGTTCACTCTCAGTCTCTTATTATCTTTTTAAAAAATTGATCTTTTTTTTTTTTTTTAAATCTCGCACCCAGCTGATAGACTCTCTTCCAAGATTATCCAAGTTCCCACATCCATGGTATCTGGTGCCAAAAATATCATTTGTGTAAAGTGGAGTGATGAATACCCTGGAAGGGCAAATGGTCTTTCTTCACACAATAAAAAGAAATGCAATGAAAATCTCAAAGGGAAGTAGTGATACCAGCTGGTTTTCTTTGGCTTTCGTCATTTATTAGCCGATAAAAGGTTTATTTCAAGACTATTAAATATTAGCGCTCCTCCACAAAAGAATCATGCTATTTCTTTAATCTTTCTGCAGATTCTGTGAAGAATTTCGATTCCTATCCTTTATATACTCTCTAATTTCTTATAATTCCTCTTAAAACTTGGCACCTTAAATTAGAAGGGGCATGCCTCACCAATATAATAGGAAAACTTTCAGATGCTTGGACTATTTCTATCTAGTTAGCTCTCCAAAGAGTAGTTTCACAGACCAGGCACTCTGGAGAGTTTCCTGCTGGTACATCTACTTTTCTCTTTATTAATCTGTTGCCTTTTAAACTATGTTTCCCATATATCCTCTCATCATTTCCTAAGTCCTCTCTACCTTCCTGAGCAACTGGTTCCCTCTGCCCAGTTTTGCATTTTGGATGGTCTACCTCGCACTCAGCAGAACTTCAGCAAAGACTTCTTGTATTACATAAACGAGCATACTGGGTTTGCAACACAGGAAAACACATTATCCATGGCCACAAAGAGTGTTGCTTTCTCAGAGATGGAAACTATGTTATATGTCACATGTTTTACACACATTTTGAACGGTATCAACTTGTGGGGGTAAACATATTTTCTCTAAACGTGACTCTCAACCCCAGGTTGTCAATTTCCCTTTCCTATATTTCAGGTAGATATGGGAACAAATCCACAGATTTTGGGTCATTTTCAATGATAAGAATGGATTTGTCTGATTCTAGTGATTAGGATTTATGTTTGGAAATAAAATTCCTGGCAAAATCCAAGCTTCAACTTTGTGTCCAGTTCAAATCCTCTCCTGTCCTTATACTGCCTGGCCGCCTCCACCTGATCCTATTCCGTCAGCTGTCCTCTCCCTTTGCTTTCATGCTGAAGCCTTCACTATTTTCTAGGTGAAAGGTCTATTTGGTTTTTATGTCCACATGCACCCCAAACATCTGGAGACCACTGCATTGGGCTTTCCCACCATGCGCTGCTCTGATGGCAGCACTGGGCTTCGCTCACTGTTGGGCAGCCCTGCATTTGGTGGAGGCAGCTGATGTCACTTCCTCTCCTACAGAGGCCCTGTACTCTGCCAGAAGCCCTCTTGTGGCTTGGAGTGGGGAGACAAGCCTCCCTCCCCTCTCCTGTGGCTGTCTTCCCCAACTTTTTATATCATTACACACACTGGACAAGATAATATCTGGAGGACGTGTTGGGCTACAAGGATGAGGCTACTTGAGGCTGTTGGGTGGAGCAGTTGGCCAACCAAGGCCCTGGCTGTCTTGCCCCAGGGCTGAGAGGATCAAAAGCTAAGACTTGCCACCCTAGCCAATTATTAACTATCCTGAATGCATTTGAGAAACTCAGTTTGTCCACAAAAAAGGGTGAAGCCATAGCATTCTTCTCTAGCCTACCATTCCCTACTATGAACAATTCTCCTAATCTGTTACTGAAAAATCTGCCTTTTTTTCCATGTCCCTAGGAAGGAGAGATGTGCTAATGAGGGCACAAAAGGTCTGCCACAGGACAGACTGGGAGATGGCCGTGTAGTTGTGGTTTCCCTGGTGTCTTGAGAACATGGGGGTATTTTATGTCTATTGTCTTCCCCAGTGGAACGTTAGTGTTTAGGGAGCAGGAATTTTTAGCCCAACACGTCTTCCAGATAGTTCAACACTCTGTGACCTTTAAGAACTCTTAGCACTATTTATGCTTACATGGCGGATTTCTAGCAAAACAAACATATCAACATAATTTTTTATTGTCTACTATAATATAAAAGGTGATTTAATCCAGAAATTCTCCCAGTAAATAAAATCTCAACTGTTTGTTTAATTACTGAATACACTCAGTTGTCTCCGCAAAGTGGCAGGAGAGTAGCAGTGTCCCCCTCGCACCTGTATGCACCCGAGGTAGCCGTGCTGAGAGGCCACGTGCACAGCGCTGTTGCCATCCTGGTCCACTTCATCCAGCGAGATGCCCTGTTCTTGCATAAACTGAAGAAGCCACAGAAGAATCTTTTCCTACAAACACAAACAGAGTTGGAATGAATGGAATATCATGCAGAGAAGTCAAATATAAAGACGGAGGAAAGCAAAACTCTAACTTGTAAAACTTTCTCTAAAGCCAAGCTTCCTGTAGGAAGAGAAAATTCCCATTTAGTATGAACTGAACGTCTACGAATCTTTGAAATGAACCAAAAAGGACCATAGAGACGTTTAAGTGCAGAAAGTTGCCATGGAAATGATCTTGTTTTAGTTATTCTACAGTTGGGAAAATAAATTCACAGGAAGTCTGAGTGTCTTCTCAAAGTCCCACAGCTAGATAGATCCAAAGTTGAGATGAAAATCAAGGTCTTTTGATTCCAAGGCTCCCAAAGTAGTGTTTTTGCTACTGTGTTATACTGCCTGTAGGCTTCAAGAATATTATTATTAAATCATAGACTATTGAGATAACTAGCTTCTACTTTTGAGTTTATAATTAAACTTAAGGGATTGCCTTCCTAATCCTATGCCTCCTGCATTCAACAGGCTTATGAAAGAAAGTAGGCCATGCTTTAAGTCACCAAGTACAAGATAACCTCCCTGAAATAAAACCAGGACCCTCTTAATTTTTATGACCAAATGTGTTTTTTTTTTTTTTTTTT
>NW_003852555.1:510874-520381 GCF_000181295.1 Otolemur garnettii | reverse complement strand
GCCATGGCATCAAAGTTCAAAGCAACCAATGACTCTTGGGCTCAAGTGATCTTCTTGCCTCAGTTTTCCTATTTTTAGTAGAGACAGGGTCTCTCTTTTTGCTCAGACTGGTCTCTAACTCATGAGCTCAAGTAATCCACCTGCCTCGGCCTCCCAGAGTGCTAGGATTACAGGTGTGAGCCACAGTGCCCAGCCATAATGTTGGTATTATTTTAAAAGTAAAGCTTTATCTTCCTTTATTTTGAAGGAAGAGAACCCAGAGCTCCGAACACAAACCTTTCAAAAACAAAGAACAGTCAGTATGTTTTGTCATAATCTGTTTGCATTGCCCACTGAGTGTTTCGTGGTATTTTCATGTTATGCTTGGCCTTTGGAGAAAGCAGGGGGATGGGATTTCACTATTTTAAAACAGAAGAATTAAACATAAAGTTAAAAAAAAGTGAAGGTGGTAAAAACAACAGCATGAAGTTTAGTTGGTGGAATTTGACATTTAAAAAGATGATCATGTGTTTGAAATAGCCTTGAACTTCTTTCTTCTTAGCCTTTTAAAGAATTTTTTTTTTTCCAGTTATTTGCTCAGACTGGTCATGAACTTTTATACTTTTCTGGATTAAATTTGCCTTCATCTTCTGAACATGCCAACTAATCTGCTGAAGGAATGTTGGATAAAAACAGCCAGCTCCTTTAATGTTTCCCCTCTTATGCGGGGTGGGGGGGACGGGGCGCTGTTTATGAAGTATCTGACGCATCAGGGAAAGACTGAACATTTGCACAACACTTTTCCTAAGTGAACAAGCAAGGAGCAAGACCCCTGAAGAGCACGAAGAGAAAAGTGTAATCAATGCCACAACCCACCAAGAATGCTCCCAGGAAAGCAGGGTGAGTGTTGGCTGAAAAGGCAGACAGGCCCTGTAGGAAACGAAGCCCTTGAGGGTCCCTAGAGAAGGTAGCAGAGCAGAGCCTGGGGCCTGGGCTGGGAGTCAGAAGTTGAATAAAGATATCCTGGTATGCTGAACTTTGTTCTTCAGAGATAAACCTGGGGACAGTTGGAGCTGATGTTTGGATCACAGCAGGTGATGTTTTTTGTACCATGTGGTAAAGCCACTTTCTTTGATTTTTTTTTTTAAATTAAGTAGGGGGAAAATATTGAATTATTTTTATTTAGAGATAGATGATTATACTATGTGAGTGGTTTTCCTTCTTTCTTTTTTTTGGTAGAGATGAGGTCTTGTTATGTTGCCTACGCTGGTTCTCAACTCTTGGGCTCAAGCAAATTCTAAAGCCCTGGGGATTATAGGCACGAGCCACTGCGCCCAGCCTCCATGATCCTAACTCTTTAAAACTCTGAGTGGGAGTATCTCAGGATATTAGACGTAACCAGCCAGTTTGAGGTTAAGACCTAATGTGGAAACTGTTCAAGGGCAGGCTACGGAGACTAGATTGTCCTACCACATGTGCAATAAATCCTCCTCAGTGGGTCACTCTTGAACTTATGGGGACTTGGTTTGCTCCATTTTATTAAATCATGGCATCTTGGAACTGGAGAGATTTTGGGGAATTATCCAATTCAAAAATCCTTATTTTATGAATCAGAAAACTGAGGGAGAGGACAATGGCATACAATAAGTGCTCACTTAATGCCATACACAGGTTCTTGAGAACTGTGACTTTAAGTGAAAATGACATATAACAAAAGCAGTGTTACCAAAGGCTCAGTGATATAAACAAGAGTTAAGTTCCTATGGCATATTTCTGGTCACAAGAACACCACTAAATATTTAAATGAAGACCCAACATTTGTAATATTAAACACTGAAATAAATGTTGGCTACATAAACAGCTAAGACAGACTAATAAAAACAAGTAAGATATTTATTTACCTAATTGTTGCGGTTTAGGGTTGTGGTGGTCAGACCTCAACTCAGCAGCTCAGGGCAAAAGGGCAGAACCAATTCTGGACAGGGGCTGTGCCATCGTGGGTGCACTCATCCCCTAGTGGGGTGCACTCACACGCACGCCCCCCACCAACTCACACTGGAACCATGTGGTCATGCCAGCTCACCTAACATGTACATCTTGGAATGTGAGAGAAAACTGAAGTCCTGGAAGAAAACCCATATAGACGTGGGGAGAACATGAAAACTCCACGCAGACAGATTCCAGCCAAGAATCCTTTGTTTTCCCCTTCTCATCAATGTTATGATGAAATGATATTGAACAAAATGATATTATCCAAGGACCTGCTATCTTCTAGCAGATTCTTTCTTTAGAAAGTAAATCTCAGAGGCGTTTAAGATATTTTAAAATGGTTTATCTGTACCTCCTTGTCAGATGTATTTCCATATACAGGAGAATTTTTCTAAGTTGACCTCCCTGGGGACTGTAAAAAACTGGTTAACAGAGGGAGGTGGTCAACATAGGGAACTAGGCCTACTGTCCTGATGTGTATGTGTGGTACATGTCCAGTCTATGAAAATTAGGTCAACTTAAGAAGGTGGTCAATGTAAGGAGGTGGTCAGTGTAAGGAGGTGGTCTGCTATGGAGGTTCTATTGTATTTCAGAGTAACTTAAATGTTATGGTGGGAATATCTATTATTCATGTGCATAAAAAACGCATTTTACTAAGATCACGGTGTTTTGACTTTAGTAAGGGAATTATAGGCAATGGAATATTACATTTCATAAGACTAGACATTTTCCCACTGTAGAAAGTGGGGGAGAATCTAGAGCCTTGGACTTTGCAAGGCTTGGTAATAAGGGAAAATAAGACCCATGAGGCCTGTGAGGTAAGAGTTGCCTTGGCTCCTAAGGGCTGTCCAGCTCAGGTTCAATCTGTATTATTACAACAACCTGCTTTCTTTCCTTATGATGGCATGGATAACTCTTCTTTCTAGCAATTAAGGATTCTACCCAATTCAATACGCAAGACGTCCATAAAGAAAGAGTCATTATTTGATTTTTCAAAACAAAATGGCTTTTGCCCAGCACCTCAAATCCAGTTTTGTATTCTCTATAGGACAAGAATAAGAATTTCAAATAAAAAGATAAGAAAGTAGTCCTTCCCCTAAGATATGATATGAAAACAAAAATATCCCATCCTAAAAGGCAGAGAAGTATGACTAACAGCAACTGGCTGCCCAGGCACCTGGCCTTCTAACAACCGACATCTAGGATTTCTGAGATGGATGTGGAGATGGCTGGTGTCCATGGTAAAAGCATACTTATCCACTTCCTGAGATGTTCTGCTCTGACTCTGGAGATGCACAATCCTATAATTCTAACAGTGATATATCTGACAAATAGCTCACGAGGAGGACAAAACAAACTTGGCTATGTTCTCCACCTAAGAAGGCCTTTATTAATGCAAACGTGTGTTAGAGATACATCCAAGGTGTCCCCTCCCCTCTTAGTCCTTAGTGAGTGCTTTCTCCCCCCCCCTTCTTTCCCACCCCCTCTCCCTCTGTGTGGGTGTCTACAGGAAAATGTTAAAGGAAGACTCTAACTTCAGACTGTCATTTCCCCATAAGTGTCTACTGCAGGCACTTGGATGGAGAGGCCCTTCTGTATTATCTCTGTTTCACAGAATGCCCCTCCAATGTACATGTCCTCCATCCACCCACACGTCCAACTTTCATCAGCTGAAGGAAAACTTCACTCACGTCAGGTTTCCTCTTCTAGGGATTTTCTGCTGTTTTTGCAACTTGTTTTAATGGTATATTTTATGTGCTCCTAAGGCAATTAGTTCATGAAGCCTATGAGATTGGCCAAAGTCTAATGGGAATGTAATTGAAAACTCTATCACAGGTTTATTGCTGGTATCAGTAAAATCTCTATAGCTTGTGGTGCAATTATGAGCTCTAAAGCACACAGCCTTGTCTGTGATCACAGATACAATCAAATACACCATTAATTCCACGGATCAAATCTAATACACCTTTAATTACCAGATTTGCTCCGGTTTTTGAGATATTAAAACATTTTTTAAAAAGTGACTAGCAATAATTTCATGTTATTTAGTATAAAATACGTATAGAATCCAGAGATGGTAAAATGTGAAGAAAAGTACACGTAAATTGTTTAAATGGGTTGGGGCCTACACAATTCTTTGGCAAAGAGAACTTCTGTTGTATAGGGTGGCCATAAAATTCGTGTGCATAAAATAGACAACTATTACAGTTGCATACAGACAACTATTTTAAATCGCACATGAACTTTATGGCCACCCACCCTGTATGCTACTTATGGTAAAACGAGCCAGCTGAATAATACTGATAGCAATAAAAACAATAAACTGGAAGAAGTCCAACAGTCGTGCCCGCCAACATTTGTCCAGGGACCATCAAGTGCGGGGCAATGTGGCTTTTCTTACTTAGTCTTCACCATAACCATGCGAGGAAGGTTCTATTAGCTCCATTTTACAGCTAAAGAAACTGAGGCCAGGAAGACTTTTCTTTTCATTTTCATTTCGTATTTTTTTAAAACAAAAATATCCAAGGCCATTGAACTAGTATGTGGTAGGGACAGGATTAAAACCAAGACAGCTCTACTCAGGAACCAGTGTTCTTCGTAATTCTGTTTTCTGAGCAGGAATATCCACTCCTGCTCCTTCTCCCGTGACCACAGACTCTGTAAAGGACACGCTCCCTTTGTTCCCCTTGAGTCAGGAAAGTCCTGGTTAGCCATCTGTCCTCTGGGGGTTTGCGGGGCTTTGTGTCAGTTACGCTGTTTCAAGTTCAGCATTTGGAGAGCAGGTGGGAGCTCCCGTGAATCAAAGATTTTTCTATTTTGTTTTGCCTGCAGTCGCAGAACTCTCAGCCCTGTTTTCTTATTCTTGTCCCATGATGGTGAAACAGTTAAGTCCGGGGGCATATTTCCCCTTTTTAAAGGAAGCTGCGGAAAAGCCACAGAGCAGCACAGCCTCTGGAAACCCCTCCCACCAGTGTGCCTCTCGCTGCTCGCGACCACCCTTACAAACCGCTGAGCATTTTCTTTTTCAAAAAAATGTTCTTAAAAAAACCCTTATCAGGGCAAACATTTAAAATGGAGAAGACACACAGTGCGGGCTGAGGCTCTTCTAAGTAAATGCTCAATGTGATGTGTGCAACCTGTGATGCGGGTTGCTTTTGCAAAAAAATCTCTTGACCAAAAGCCACGTGAATGATTCAGAAACAAAGGGAGGAACTGATTTGACGTGTGGTACTAAAAGTAGCACACAGCCCCCAGACCAATGACCAGAGCAGAAAAGCCTGAGGCCCTCCAAGCAGCTGAGGGCAAGGGGCTTTGCTGTGAGAGCCTGGAAGAGACAAGCTGAGCCTTCATGCTTGAATAGAACAGCCCAAATTACACAGGCGGGAGCCTTGAACCGAGATCCTCTGTCTCAGTTGTTACACCAGCAATGTCTTTCTCAAGGGACAGCAGAGTAGGCGTATCCAAGGACACCCCCGTTTGGTCCTTGGGTCTCTGGGAGGCTCCCACCTCCACGCTCCCTGTGGCTGGTTCTGCTAGGTACAATCAGGCAATGAAATAATTGCCCCCTTTGAGAGTTCATGTGTCAAGATGAGGAAAATCAATTCTTATCACCCGAAGATCTATCACTCCAGGAGACCACTAAAAACTGCCAGCTACCCTGTGGCACTGGAGTCTTTAAAGGTAATTTTTACAAGAAAAAGGACACAAATTGGGAGTCAAAGAGAGCCTATTCTTTAAGGATCTATGTAAGGGGCAGAGGGCAACTAAAATAAACCCAGAGAGGAATTTTCCTCTGTACTATCCTTTCCAGAGGTATTTACTGAAGAAACAAAACCAGAACACACTCAAGTGCCTGCTTGATGTAGAAAAACTTGCATGTGCTGAATCCATTAAAAAACTGTTCAATAACAGTCTTCCTTGGGAAAATATTAGCCTTGTAATGGTTCCAAGTTCAGCATCTCCGCAGGTTATCTGTTACATAAGTGGCTGGACAGAATTCATAGTTCTCACGGGCGTCTACATTTTCCATTTGGGTAAGATGCTCTCCTAAGGGCGCTGCTGGAATGCCCCCCTCAAAGCGGCACTTCAGGTCACATGAAATGCTTATCAGCTTGAATAATCACCTGCATATTTGATACTAGCAGGAAGCAAATGTTCGACACAGCTCTTCCAATAGGTCACTAGTTTCCGTATTTTTGCCACACTCTTACCCAGCCAGTCCCAGAAAGGGCACTTTCTTTTTTGTTCTGCCTCAATAGCTTCAAAATTATGAGAAACCTGCTGTGAGATTTGAATAACAAAGCTGCTCTACATAAGCAACGCTTCCCAAGGCAAAGGGTGCCCAGAGCCCAATTATTTACTTGGGGTCTCAGAAGGGCCATGCGATCCTTTCCTCCTTTTCTTTGGCAAGCTCTGCCAAAATTACAGGCAGCCTTTCCGCTGACACCTGAAAGTCCTCCTTAGGCTTTCTAGAAGCAAAGGAAACCAGGGAAGCCATTATTCACACAATTTAATAAACTTCTGTTTTGTACTGAAAATGATGGATGAAGATTAGCAGTGATCAAATTCTTCTTGTCATTTGAAAATTCTGTTTCTCCTCTTGCCAGTACAGAAGCTCCTCAACTTACAAAGATGTGATGGCCCAATAAACCCGTCCTAAGGAGAAAATACCGTCGTGTTAAAAGTGCATTTAATGCCCTGTCAAGTACTGGCTGTCCTCCCTCATGAGCACACGGCTGACTGCGACTGGTGGCTCATGTTTGCTGCCCAGCCCAGCACCGTAAGGGAGGATCACACTGCTTATTGCCAGCCCAGGAAATGATCAAAATTCAAAACCTGAAGTACAATTTCTACTGACTGTGTATTTCTTTCACATCATTGTAAAGTAAAAAAAAAAAAAAAAATCATAAGTTGAACCAAGGTTCTGTTGGGGACCATCTATGTAAGCAAAAAGTAGAGTTCTTCTATACTGCCTATGAACTTGAACTGGTAGGTTTCAGGACACTGTGGATGGGAACTAGTAAGAACAATGCACAGAGATATTTCAAAGACTGGCTTTTACACATTTTAAATGTTCTATCTGACCTGTCTTCCTTTCACATACTTAATAAGGTCGCTCATCTCTTCAGGGAGTTGTATAAGGTAATCCAAATAGCACAATGTATGGGTAGATAAAATTGAAAAAAAAAAAAAAGACTTCTTCAGTTCAATCAACGCCTCTATAAATAACCTGTACAAATTATTTATGCAGATGGAGGCAAAACAGTCTGGCCCTGAGTCAGAGGGCCTGAGTTAAAATCTCATCTCACTCTTCCTAGACAGTAGACCATGGGCAAGTCATTTAACTTTCTATCTTAATAGAGATAAGAACAACAAAGTCTTATAGAGTTATGGTTTTGTGTGTGTTGTGTGTGTGTTTTGAGACAAAGTCTCACTTTGTCAACCCAGGTAGAGTACAGTGGTATCATCATAGCTTACAGCAACCTCAAACTCCTGGGCTCAAGCGATCCTCCTGCCTCAGCCTCCCAAATAGCTTGTATTACGGGTGCATGCCAGATTTCTGGCTAGTTTTTCTTTTTGTCTTTTATTTTTATTTTGGATTAATATAAGGATACATATGACTAGGTTACATTAGTTGCATTTGTTAGGAAAAGTCTGAGTTGTATTTGAGTCCTTTACCTAGGAGGTGTGCCACATACTCTTATATCAGACCTGTTAAGTGTGAGCTTACGGGGTCTCCTTTCCCTCCTTCCCTCCCCTCTTCTTGAATTTAATTGTGTTTTTCTCTCATGTGTTCATCTACTAGTTTCCATTTTTAATAGAGACAAGGTCTTATTCTTGCTAAGGCTGGTCTCAAATTCCTGAGCTCAAATAATCCTCCTGTCTTGGCCACCCAGAGTACTAGGATTACAGGCTTGAGCTGCCACACCCAGACTCATAAGGTTTTGAGAGAAAAAACTCAGATAATGTACATAAAACTAATGGAGTGGTGCCTGGCACACATAGGAAATAGTTTATGTTTATGTATAATATATATTCTAATTGCAGTTACCATAGCAGACATGACTCCTCCAAATTGTAATAATATTCTTAAGCCTATTTTTTGAACTTGAGATCTCCATATTTGAAAAAGTATAATCTATTGTTGACAACAGCACAACTTACTTCTACTGGGAAAGTTTGTGAAGCCAAAGAGAATATGGTTATATACATGAGAAACAATTTTCTTCACCACAAACGAGTATGATTAAAGTTATTTTAATACAGTACTGACTTTACTATTTTTTAAGCTGAGGTTGGAATTGTGTTGTTTCAATTTTTAAAAAAGATGATTCACACTGATCCCTTTCAAAGGGAGGTGGTGATTTTTTTTTTTTTTTTAACCTCATACAGTGGATTGTGGTCTGGGTACAATTACTAACAATAGACTCCCTGCTGTAGAAGTTGGTGGTTAACTGAGAGCCAGCTAGTCAGTAGACTTGCTCATCTTTAACTGAGTGAGGCTTGATTAATGTCTTTTTAAAACTAATTATTTTTTATAAAATCATAACTTTGTACATTGATGCATGTATGGGGTTCAGGGTACTGCTTTGATATTGATTAATGTCTTATGAAGATTTTCTTTGTAACTTTGTGTTCAAGGAAACATATCCTTTTAATAAATGTTAAATGTGTTTATTGTAGAAGATGTGGAAAATACTGAAAAACAAACCAAAAAAAATAGAAAAGACATTTCTAAGTCCACTCTGAGTGATAAGTATTCTAAACATGTGAGTTTTTTCTAGTCTTATTTCCCATTTCTCTTTCTCTCTTCAAAATTCTAGGAATAAGTTACTACCACTTTACAGGTGGTAAAACTTACTAATGTTTCACTTAACAAGAACAGCTGTGTATCATATATTTGTACTTAATATTATATAATGAACAATTTCTCATAAAATTCTATCAATAGATGTTGGTTCATTATTTATCCAATATCCTATCTTGGGATATTTAGGTTGTTTAAAATGTTTCTTCATTTAAAAAAAATGCAACATTGGGTTTCCCCCTTTGTTGCTGGAGGTTCTGTTCTCCCTCTTTCTCTCACCCATCTCTTTTCTCTTTCAATAAACTATGTTCTTTAGTTCATTGCTTATAACTCTCATTACGTTGTTGAGGATTTCTTATATGTGGATGTTGATAGACTAATCAAAAAAAAAAAAAAGAAAAAAAGAAAGAAAGAAGGACGATTACCTGGCATACAAAGTGAAGATACTTAAAAGCTCCTTCATACCTGGCCATAGCAACCTGCATAATGAATAAGGCTTGGAAAATCCTTAGAACAACTCAATTCTGCAATGGCTTCCGTTTCGCTCACCAACCAGCGGACACACTCCAACTGACCGTTCTAGATTTTAAAAAAGAAAGAGAGGAAGAAATTCAAGATAATTCAGGTTTGAAAAATACCTCAATGATGGTAATTCTGCTAAGAAAAGAAATCATATGAATGTTGCCTTTTATATCTGCATAAATTTATTTATGACATAACTATATCACCTC
>NW_003852555.1:488853-510732 GCF_000181295.1 Otolemur garnettii | reverse complement strand
ACACTCTTATAATTACAATTTCAATCAAGATATAGAAAATTTCCATTACTCCAAGAAGTTTCTATTTGGGGACTGTTACTAATGAAATTGCTATAAATAATTCTTTGTGAATACAGGTATGTACTTTTCTTTCTCCTGGGTGCCTTCCTAGGACTGGAATGTCTGGGTAATATGGTAGGTGTATATTTGACTTAATCAAAAGGTATCAAACTATTTCCAATGTGATTGACCACTTTGCCCCAACACTAGCAGGATACGAGCATTCTACTTGTTCCAAATCCAACATGAGTTGGTGTCAACTACTTAGTTATTCTTCAGTTAAAGTTTATGAGACAGAGCAACTGATTTTCAAATCCCAGAGTATCATATTGTTAGTGAAAAATTAACACATTCAGATTTGAAATAAACAATTTAATTAAGTGACCAAGTGAATATCTTAATTAGTAAAATATTTTTAAGAATTTAAAAGGGAAATATTATCGATCATTTATAAATGATAAAACTGTTGCTTTAGAAAGTAAAATATCTACATTTTTATATGTTTTGGGACACCAACCCTCTTGAACTGTAAGATCAAAAGGGACAGTAAAGTAAAAGGAGCAGGAAAAAAACCCAGTAAGATTTTCTTGCAGTCTTTTGCGAGGGTTTCATAAAGCCAGTTATTCTTATAATTTTTTAAAATTTAAATCTCTCTCTCTTCTTTAAACATTTATTAGGTCTCTACTTTTGGGCTCTGTAAGAGTTTCAAAAAATGATCAAAACATGTAAACTGTTAAAATACAGTCTATACATGTTATGGTAGAGAGTTTTCCCTACCCCTTAAAATGGTGTGATATATATCTCTCTCACATATGTGATATATATAGTATATATCACATCCTAGTAATTAAAACTCAGACTCTGGGAAAGATTTAAATCCTTAATCTGCCACTTAGTTACAGCTCTGATACTCAATTTTCTCACTTGTGAAATATAGGGTTGCCCCACGGTTTGCCTATAAAGCTGCCATACATAGGGGAAATTGTAGCTAAATAGACCTTTATTTACAAAATATTTATTACAGAATTTTGCAAAATATTACAAATATGTGTATTTTTTACATGTTGGCCCCCTCTTTGTAAAAATCTCCCTATTTTTCTCCATGTATGGCAACTTCATGGGAGACCTTTGGGACACCCTGTAGCAGACTTTTCTTAAATTTCACAATTTGTGCATAGAAAGTATTTTCTACCAGGATTAAAAACAGCAGCCAAAACACTAATTACAATGTGCTTTCCCTCTGAATGAAAAAGGAGTGAGAAGCTCACTGACCATCCACTAGGCAACATGGTTTATATAAACTCATTCACACAGATGCGTGAGGCCACATTTCCGATTTCAGTAACATGTCCTCTCTCTCTTGTATTTATTCATTTTTTGCATCAGTTTGACTAAATGAAAGGTTTATCTTTTAAAAAAATCTTTTCATAGAAGGAAAATTTGTTTAGTTGATTTTCTCTGTGATTTTTCTATCTTCTGCTTATTTTCCCTCTAATTTTCACTGTTTCTTTCCTTCTGCTTGCTGTGGTTTTAGTTTGCTCTTCTTTTTCTAGTTTCCCAAGTTAGAACATTAGGCTCTTGATTTGAGGTCTTCCCCCCCTTTCTTATCCTGCTAATACAGACATTTATGGCTATAACTCTCCCTCTAAGGCACTGCTTTAGCTGCATCCTGTAAGTGCTGGTATGTTGGTATTTTCATTTTTATTCATCTCTAAATATTTTATAATTTCCCTTGTGGTTTCTACTTTGACACATTGGTTATTTTGGAGTATAATTCCACATACTTATGAACCACACTGCCTTTCGTTATTGATTTCTAATTGTATTCTATCATGGTATAAAGATATAATTTCAATATTTCAATCCTTTTAAGTCTATTGAGACCTCTTTTATAGCCTAACATATGGTCTATTCTGGAGAATGTTCCATGTGCACTTGATACAAATATATCCTATGCTGTTTCTGGGGAGAGTAGGTTCTAGTAGATGTCTGTTAGCTCTAGTTTTAGTCATTAAATAAAATGCTTTAAGAAAGGCAGAAAGACATATTATATCACTACTATAAGTTTGAAACCAATTATCTTGCCACAAATATATATACCAAAAAAACCCCAACCCAAATATTATTAAATTCTAGCAGGAGATTTTTGTCTGCCAAAGTCTCTGAGCCTGAGTCACTCACTTAATGTTAAAAAGTGATGTCAGCAAGGTTACGTGTTTGGAAGCCATGTAATCACCAGATCAACACTTTGCCTTTGCACTTAATCAGAAGGAATGAATGAGAAATGAAAGGGAATTAATGTTATTTCATTCCAAACCTGTTTAGTTCTTAAAATAATTCCTTCTGCTGGCCCCATTTTAGAAAACAGACTGTTCTCACCTTTTAGAAATCTTTCTTTCCAATACTTTGCTGGATCATTTCTAAAGGGCACTCAATAATATTCTGAACTCCCACAGAATCTACTCTTGGGTCACCCACAAGTACTCATAAATTCTGTATGTAACTGGTAAAATTTATTATGTTTCATTTAAGGAATTTAAGAGTGGGGGAGAGATGTTCTGAGACCTGACACAACTTCAAAGCCCCTTATTTGATACTTTACCTCTGACTCTGCTTCCTCTCAGCCAAGTCACGTTATCTGAGAAACTTCTGCCCATCTATACTAAGTTTCCTTGTCCTTAGTGACAGCAGGGCTCTCAGAACTGTGTTTGATGAGGAGAAACAACCCTAGACTAGTTCACTGCTGTTGTTCAAAACAATATCCTAACACAGAAGAAGGATCACTTCCCAGATGCTCTCATCATCAATATCCAGCAAAACACGCTGAATGGACTGAGCCAGGATGTGCACCAGGAAAAATGTTTAAAGGGGCTGGTGCTAGTATAAAATATTTGTTACTTATTGCTTTCATAAATTCTAGATTAAAAAACAGAAAAAAATTTTCACTTTTAAAATTATTATCCAGAAGTAAACTATGAAAAGCCTGAGAAAAGCCCAAATCTATAATAGCTTTTGAGTTGCATGGGTTTGAAGTATTTTTCATTCAAACACATTAAAACCATATTTGCTATTTGTTTGCACATGGGTTGTAGAATGACAATCCTGTGTCGACTGCAGGCGTTTCAGAATGAATTAGCACATGACATGGGCACCAGAGGAGGTGTTTGTGCTGAAGGTTGGCTTAAGGACCATGAAGTTTCTTATGTACCTTCATACTCAGGGATTCATAATCTACCACAATAAGCATTAGAAAATAGAAATAAAGATTATCCTATTTAACTATATAATTAGGAGATATTCAATAATCTATCATTAGTCAGAAAGACTGAAAACTATATTTTATAAACACTAAAATGACAAGGAAAATCTCAACATTTATTGGCATTGCAATTTTTTATTCATCACAGATGCATGCCCAACTCCCATCTTCCCACAGGACTGTCATAGGCGTGTGTCCTGCACTTGGACTGCTGATAAGTTACCTGCCTTATACATCAGCTATCAGCTCCTTAAGAGTAGGGACTATGTCTTACTGCCAGCACCTAATGTGTGCCTGGTAAACTGGTGCATATTGTTGAACCCAAGTACACTAAACATTGATTTTACATTTAACTCCTTTTTCTTCATGATGGCTTCCTGTGGCTTAGTTCTGAATCTGACATGGCATCCTTCACACCAAAAGGAAAATATCCACTAGGGCCACAGATTTCTTATTTCATTACAGAAAATGTTATTTCCTATTCATACATTATTTTTGAAGTGAGACCTTACTAATTACTTTGCTTAAATTGAGCAAGTTAAATAAAATGGAAAATATTTTTAATATATAGAGCTTTGCTGAAGGATCAACAAATTAAAGACAAAAATTTAGGTTTGCAGGAAGGATGCATTAGGGGTAGAACCTCAACTATTGTTTTTCAAATATGTAAAATGTTCTTTAGTGAATTCACAAGTGGGTTTCTTTAACGAAAAAGTTCCCTGATCAATATTAATATGATTCTATTTATAAAAATTATGATTATTCAGCTTCTAGAAACACAGTAATTATGTCAAACAAAATACATATGTAGAAGCACGAGACGGATTATATTTCCTTGAACTTCACTTTGGGCTTTCTAGTAAATATGACTGTCTTCTACATTTATTTGCTAAAGATCTTGAAAGTAATTTTAGTTTCATAGAGAACCTTCTAGTGATGTGTTATATTTTGCAGAGGCACTTGCTGCGGTGCTATAAAGGTCTAGAGTTTTTTCAGTTTCTAGGTTTTTACTTTATCCTCATCAGCATTCATTTGTGTAGTTTTTTGTCAGCAGCTTGTGTTCTGCAAGGGTGAGACTCAAACTTGGTACTGACATTCTAAACCGCTCTCAATACCGAAGGCATTCAGACTTCAGATATGACTCATGAAAAGCCCACTTTATTATCTGAAACACTCCCGAGTGTTAGCACCCCTCCTAAAACACCCTTTCCTCATCTATCTTGCTCATTATCCTCACACTGGGAGAAAAATGAAACAGTCCCTAATAAATCCAGGTGTGGAGAAGAATCTAAATTGCAGTCATCACCAAGAACAAAAGTTCTTAGAACCACAACACATCATTTTCCTTCCTCTTTTTTAGTTGATTTGAAGCTTACCCTCACTGGACAATAAATTGGAACATAATCTCAAAATCTCAAAGCAGTTAGTAACTGAAATGACTGCTCTCTTAAATGCTATATATGTGTGTGTATATATATATATATATTTGCTGGTTTCTCCATAAATCACTTCCTTCTCTTTCCCTTCCCACATGGAAATCTGAGTTTTGAGCTGTGGAGGGCCCCGGCCCCAAGCGGTCACCTTGATGGCCAGGCCGGCCGGAGTCAGCTTCTCAGAGTTGCGCTCGTTGAGACAATCTTCTCCCATCAAAGACGTGAGGTGCTGCAGACACTCTGCGTGACCCTGGGATGCCGCGATGTGTAAAAGGTTGTTCCCATTTTCATCGTGAATTTTGTCTAGATTGTCTGCGGCTAGGTGTGGCTGTACAAATAGTAAGAGTAGAGAATTAAATCAGTGAGTCAGAACAAGATGCTATGGGGGTTCTGCTCTGGGAAGAAGGAATGGGCTTACAGAAGCTCTGGTGGCATCTGTGGGAATGTAGTAAGTCCAGGGTTCCTTGCTCTTGTTCTTTATTTTAATATGCCTAGAGCATGCTTTCTCAAGAGGTAAATCTTCCCATGAGGCAGGGCAACAGAGCTAGGGCCAGTGAGCTTTAGGGGCATCTGGCTTTCTAAACAACCATAAACCATTTATGGCAACTGGCAGGTGCCCTATTTGTCCTCCCCACTGGCCTGTGAAGTCCTGGAGGGCAGGGATGAGTTTTGTTCCCTGCTGTAGGTTTGTTGAATGAATGAACTAGTTGTCTCCACCTGTTTACCTTGTCCTGCATTGCAGAGAACTGGCTTTGACTGTGAACTGCATGACAACCACGGCTACTCTGTGCTCCCAGAGCCCTTCTAGGTGTCTCTGGACACTGTCATCAGACTCGCAGGGCAGTTGGAGGCTACCTGGTCTTTGCTTTTCTCACGTCTAGTAAAGTTTAGTCCCTTGAGTATGAACTGATTGCTAGAGACTGGTGTGTGAACCCAGAGGGGTCAGCATTTGGGAAGCATGAACACATGGGAAGGACAAAAGAAAGAATTGAACCAAAGAGAGGAAGAGCCAGGAAAATGGAGCAAAACAAAACCAAAACCAAAAAACCCCTACTCCTTTATTTGGTAAAATCGTTCAATGATATCATCCTATTACAACAGTATTTGTAAGAATAGACCAAGTACCTTGTACTTATCTATGCATGGCTTTACACGAAGCAGAATCACATTGCCAAGATGCAATGATTTTCTTGAATGAGACTTTAATGAACATCATAGTACAAGCCCAGGCTTGCTACTGTTGGATACAAGTCTGGAAGCCGGAAAAGAAGGACACGGGCAGATGGAGTGCTATTTCAGGTTAGCGCTCCATGAGCCTAAGCAGAACAGACTTCTCTTACGTCATCTTATTCTGTGTCTAGAGTCTTTGGAAAAGCTTCTTCATGCTCCCTAGACATGCGGAGCTGGAACTAAATAAAAACTCCACGTGGGTCAGAGGGCAAGCTTTCGGGTAAGTCTCTGTCTGCAAATGCTTTCCAGACATCCTGGTCCAACTCTTCTGAATAATTATTAGTATAAAACAGAAGATAGTCTGTTCACATGTCTGGCAGCTCCACCATCAGCAAGGAACTGACATCCCCACAAATAACTGAGTGAGAGCACTGGGAACCATTTGAAACGCGAAAAGAAAGACATTAAAATTCAAGTTCAAGACAGCGCTGGGCACTCCCTGTTTTGTTTTCATTTTAGATTAAGAGGTTTTTTTCCATCTGAATTCATGCAAAGTTAAAATGAAGTAACACTCCTTCTATAGCCATTAGTTATCTATGTCTTCTAACCTCCTAACTTTTTATTTTAAAATTTAAAAGGTCACATCTCCTAACAAAAGGCACAAATAAAAATTAAACAAGAACCCAATCGAATGCATCATTGTTCTGTTTCCGGGAAGGGAGGTGATAAAAGTGGGGTCTCAGATCATCAATTAACACGTCTACTGAACTGGATTACTCACCAGGAGAGATATCTGTCCTTCCTTAACGATGTTCAAGATGCTTTTTACTTTTTTCACATACTCACTCCTTTCTTCTAGGCCCTGGGAGCTGGTCCAGGTCAGTCCATTGACCTGCTCTTCTGGTTTGGGCTCTGCTGGTGCTGACTGCAGATGAAAGGCCCTGAGCTGGCAGTCTGGCACCGCCTTCTCAACTTTGTGACTGTGTGAATCGCTAAAGGGCAGGGTTTCAGGCTCGTATGCAGAGCCACATTTAGCCAGAGGCGGCGAGCTCTGGGGCTCTTCAGCAGAGAACTTGTGTGGGTCACGGATGACAGTCAATGGTTTTCTCAAGTGGGGGCTTTTCACAGGAGAAAGGACACAAAATGGGGCCATGGTGGATGGTGAGTTCTCAGAACTTCCTAGAGAGCAGGCTTTGCCAGAAAGACCATTGATGGTTGTGCACAAACCCAAAATTCTCTTTTCTGAAGCCACCTTGGTAAAAGAGGGAAGCTGCTGACTGGATTTAATGTAAGGCACATCCAGAATCTCATCCATGTCGAGGTCGTAATGTTCCAGTTCGCCCAGTGAAGTGCTGGGCTCCGAGCTTTTACCCGGCGGGCCGCCCGCTCCATCTCTGGGGCCCAGCTCCTCAGGTGGGGGGCCTGGGTCAGACTCCTCCCCTTTCTGGTACTCTGCTTTCTGGTTCTTTTGGTCGTCACTTTCATTGTTCTCCAGAGTCTCTGGCTGATGTTTCAGTGGGGAGACCCGCTTCACTGGGCGGAACTTACTGTATACATCGGCGATTCCTGTGGGCTTTTGCGTGTTTGTAATGAGAGTTGAGACACCACAATTCCAGCTAGAGCTAGAAACTGTTGAAAAAAAAAAAAGACAATTAGAATGCTGAACACATCTTGGCTATTCAGGCAGACCTGGTCCATTCATAACATGCCCACATTAAGCCCCTGGGTAGAGATGACTTAGAGAGGACACATACCCATAAAATAACACTTACCAGTAGAAAACAGTGAATGAAAGAAGAAAGTTAGGAGACACTGACATGGCACTGACTAAACAGTAGTAATGGCCAAAGCACACAGCTAAGGCAAACGAGCCCAGATACCTATTTAGGTTTATTCCCTGGATAGATCCACCTCCATGCCCATATTTGCTACTGCCCTGAAAAACAGGATTAGAGGAAAAGATTCTTTGTGTGTGTTAAACAAACTTCCAAACTAATTTAGGGAGAAAAGGGATCTGTGTGTATACATGAAGACACGTGAGCACCAACACATACTCCCAATGCCTCAGGAGTCTACACAGGCGGGGGAAATTACTTAATATTAAATAAACTCAAACTGTGTCCTATTGGGTGACTCCAACTGTGCCCTATTGGGTGACTCACTAGATGAGTGGATTAGGGAAAAACAGAAAGGAATGGATGATTTGGAGTTGTAAGCACCACAGGAGACAAGCCACAGTGGAGTTCACCCCACCTTGGACAAAGCGTCCCGGCCAGCCATCGTGGGGTTCCGTGGTACCTTCTGACACACAACACAGCAACATAACGCACTAACACATCACAACAAAGATGCTGGCTGATGCCTTCTGTTGTTGGGAAGGCCGGAAAAAAACAGGTGAAGAAAGTTGTAAGCAGAGGGCGGGCTCGGCAGAGCAGTATTTTTTTCCGCTCTCATTTCCGCGCCAAGTTTAGGTACAGATCTTGTGTTCGTTGGCATTTGGGCAAGGGTCTGGTTGAAATGGAGTGAAAAGTGAAACAGGTAGCCACATCTGGAGGGGAAGGACCATCTCTCCCCGTTAGCCTCCCACGAGCACCACCCCCCCCACCCGCAAGGCGTGCAGATGGACAGAGCAGTCCCTTCAGCCATGATAAGGCTTCCTCTGCAGGACCCTCCCCTGCTGGACAACAGACGACCTAGAACCCTTGGAAACTTGCAGGCCGCTGATTAATGGGCCTGTCACTTGGTTTGTCACTTGCGTCTGAGTATGCCCCCCGACCAGGGACCCATCGTCTATTGCTCTTCTCAAACAAAAACAGGTGAGAGGTATTTAATGCAAAAGTATGTGTACGTGTGTGTGCTCTTTGCTATCGGGCACAATCAAAGAATAAAAGAACAGGAGATGGATGTGTACTCAGGTCTATAAACTCTAACAGCCTCTGGCTGGGACTGATTCTTGGGGTGAAAGTGGCCTATGCATCATTTAAGTTTCTTAAATGTAGTCTGCTGGCCATTCTTCTTCCTGCTGGCTTTGCCCTGAAAGGACTCAGAGAAGTTCTGGAACTAAGCTAAGGGTACAGAGCCTGGATGCCACACAACTGCCAGTGAGTTCTTTCCCCAGATCAACCATAATTTTGCCTGAGGTTTCAGAGGGTGTGCACTCTGCCGTCCACCTCTGAGGCCTTTCTGGTTCTGGCCTTTTAGAATCTAAGAAGAGAATCCTAAGCACTGTGGAGGGAGGGCTGGCTTTGCTCCAAAATGTAATGTGTAACAGAGAATGTTCCAGAAGGGAAGGCCGGTATCTGTATGGTCTCAGGCTGAGGCTTTTCTTCCCTGCTGTTGGCTCCCGTTCTTGGTTGTATACAGTGCTTGGCACCGAGAAGACAATTAACAATTGCTAGTGTGTGAATTTGAATCTCACTCTGCACGGTACATTAAATCTTTAAAAAGGTACAAAGTGCATCCTTCTGGGGGATTTACAGTTTAATTTCACAGGGGACAAAAGTCTTGTTAATAAACTCAGAGGACTGATAATCACCAGTAAGAACTAGGTTTTCTAGAGTTATTTATGAAATGTAAATACGCGAGGCAAAGACCAATTCCAGTTGGTCCCTTATAAATTTAAACATTTTCTATTTTTTTCTACATCCTTTTCTCTCGAAAAATGTAAAGCCATGAAAAATTAACGTCTGCCAGAAATTTCTGCCAAGGCTTTCTCTCTTCCTTTCAAGCACACATGGTGAGTTACTTATTCAAAACAGCACAGAGATAGTGGACATGGCGTTTGTACGGTGCAAACATGCCTTTAATTTTATTCATCAAATTTCTGAAAATCTTTAAATATAGTGGGAAATAGATAGGCATAGTCATAGACATTTCTGAGCTACATACTTATTATGAGATATGATAATGCTACTATTTTGCCCATCCCATTGATTTCTTTGGAACGATGAGCAAATGTGCATCTCAGACTGTAATAAAAAATGTTTAAAGCCACATAACTTAGCGGGTCAATACAACGAGTGCATTGTACCAATATATTTATGTATTATATAAGGTCGTGGGTTCAAAGGGCGACTCTTTTATGTTGGCTTTATTTACATGTGAGATTTTTTCCAAGTCATACAGGGAAATGGATACCATATGTTTCCCAGCTGTTTTGTCCTGACAGGAGCCATTAAGAACGCTCTATGGAAATGAATTCTGAGTCTTACGAAAACACTTCTTTCCACGAAAGGGTCTAGGAACCGAAGAAGGAGCATCAGCATTTAAACTTGTTGTCCTTTGCGAACTCAAACTCATGACTCTTTCAGGCTGAGGGTGAAATCTGCGCTTTAGAGTTTATGTCTTGACTGCCAAGAAAAAACTCTCAGTCATGGAAAATGGATTAATGGGTCTTCGTGAAAACGCTCTAATTTATTGCTATAGCGTATGTTTGGATGAGAAGGGCAATCTTATGCTATATACAAAAGACAAAATTCAATGAGTTTATTGCTCCCAAGCTTGGCAAAGGGTATTTTAAGAACAACACAGGAGAAGGGCTATTACTGATGGTGAGATTTTTACTTCTAATTCTTTAAATCTACTAAAAATTTTACTCATACTGTTATTCTACCCCAACACTATACTAAATTTCTTTTCTTTTTGAGATAGAGTCTTATTATGTCACCCTCCATAGAGTGCTATGGCATCATAGCTCACAGCAACTTCCAGCTCTTGGGCTTAAGCGATTCTCTTGCCTCAGCCTTCCAAGTAGCTGGGACTACAGGCACTCACCACAATGCCTGGCTATTTTTTCGTTGCAGCTGTCATTGTTGTTTAGCAGGCCCGGCAGGGCTTGAACCCACCAGCCTTGCAGTGTATGTGACTGGCATTGAGCCTATAAAAAATATCTTATCATGTATGAAAACAATGTTCAGACTAACTATGCTTAATAAGAAGATTTTGAGGCTACATTTGCTTTTTGGAAATCATGAATAAATTCTTTACATGTTAACAAAACTTAAATCCCCCCAAATTTTATCTATCTTAAATCTTCACAAGCTCCATGAGAACAGGGTCTGTGACTAATTTATCTCTGTATTCCTTAAAGCACCCAGAGAATTGCTTTACATAAGTAGGTTCTTAATGACTTTTTGGTTGAATGGGTTCAATTTTAACATCTTACCAGGGGAAGCATGCTGAATATGCCTTAAACCTGTCTATCTGATTTTGTCACAAATTTTCCCAAATGTCAGTAGGTAAGGGGACGTGGAACTGATGCTGATTTATAGGCCATAATTATCTCATTCAATCTAGCTGGCACTTAGAAAGCCTCTGAACTTTATCAGGGTGTTTCCAATTGTCTGCGGACTATCCACACAGTTATTTACTCTACAAGTATTTCATGGGGGACGAGGATATGCAAGGATTCTTGACAGACAGCATGTTCCCTTCCAGGGGACATCTCTCTCTCCATCCTTGCCTACTTGGACCCCTTCCCCTCTTCACCCAACACATCCACACTCCTCTCCTCTTCCCTGAACACATGACTCAGGGTCCTGGCCTGGATACCCGCGTGACCGCTTGTGCACGCTCCCTGAGCAAGCCATCTCCATGGTATCTCAGACCCTTCTCTTTCTGGGACTGCTGCCTGTCACCCCTTAGGCACCAACTCCTGCTGGCTTCTTATCCTCAGTTCCTCTTACATCTGTAACCCTCTTCTTCATCTTTACTAAACTGTGGACCACAGCTGGGACTATCTCCCATAGTTTCAGCAAGGTTTTCTCTCCTTCCCTTGGTCTCCTTTTCCAGTCCTGAGTTATACCTCTTTATATAAGTCTGATTTTGCCACTCAAAATCAGTTTAAATAACTCTGGTGGCCCTGGACCGTCTAAAACAATATTTTCCCACATGTGGGGTGCATAACCCTGCATTATCTAACATGGCACGCAACACTCATGCTAAAGACCCATCTTTGTTTGTTTGTTTGTTTGTTTGAGACAGAGTCACGGTTTGTCACCCTGGGTAGAGTGCTGTGGTATCACAGCTTATGGCAACCTCCAACTCTTGGGTTTATGCAATTCTCTTCCCTCAGCCTCCCAAGTAGCTGGGACTACCGATGCCTACCACAACACCTGGCTATTTTTTGGTTATAGTTGGCATTGTTGTTTGGCAGGCCCAGGCTGGATTCAAACCCATGGGCTCCAGTGTATGTGGCTGGCGCCCTCACTGCTGAGCTACAAGCGCCGAGCCAAGACCCATCATTTATACAGTGAGAACACTGTATCAGTCCTCTTTCTTTATTCTAATTATTGTATGGCGTCTTATTTTGGTACTAGAATGAATTTAACTCCTCTATAAAACTTACAATGCCCCATTAGAACAATGAGACTGTAGTTCCCCCGACTGAGAGACTTTCATAAGCAAAGAATTAAACACGTTCATTTTAATGATGACCTTGAATTTAATGCAAGTGAAATGGTTTTCTATTTATAGTGGCCACATAAAGTTTCTCTTAAAAACAAATATGTTTAAAAGGTATTTTAGAAACATAAAGTAAGTATTAGTAGAAGTGGTGTGCAGGTGGAGCAAAAATCACAGAGGTAGACCTTGGAGATAACACATGTTGTGGAAATGACACTTCAATTACTAAGTTTGGGAAACCCTGGATTTCAGGAGAACCAAAATTTTAGCAAGGATGTAGCAGGTATTTCCTTCATGTATTAATTTACTTTTGTCTCCCAGCACTCACGATTCCCAAATCTCTAATTGTTCCCTGCACCACCATTGCTAAATCCTCCCTTTCTGGATATACCACGTGCTCCCCCGTTATTGTTCCTGCCTTTGGAGTTTCATCCCTTCCCTATAGTGCCCCGTTATCCTCTCTGCCTGAGACGCGGGGTCATCACGTGGTTCCACTCAGTTGTACGTCCTTGGTGCACATCCTTTAACCCTCCCAGGAAATGCTTGCTTCTTGCGTCTCCGTGTCCTGATGAAACCTGCATATATCCAGAGTTGGGCACTTTTGAAGTTCTGTTACACACGTCCTTCAGAGTCTGTCTTACCTTCTCTCCTGGGACTTGCTCAAGGGCAAAGATGACTTGAGAACCCACGTGTGCTTCTAACTAGCCCTTTTTAGTGCCTTGGAGATATTTGCAATCAATCTCTTAATCTTTCAATGAATGAAAGAAGAGAAAGACAGGGAGTAAGGAAGGAATGTTCCAGGCCAAACATACGAAGGGTAGCAAGTGAATCGGAGTCGTCACTCTTGCCACATTTTAGGCATATTTACTATGCCATGTAGTTTACAGGTAGTGACAGGAAACTACTGAATATGTCTAGTGCTGAACACTGAGATCCTTTTAACTACTTCCTATGATAAGGTCTAAGCCTCAGTTTCCTAAATTGAAGGGGTTAGACTACAGGATTGTGAAGACCTGATCCCCTCCTAAACCTCCGTGACTGTATGGAATGTCTACAAATAACAGGCTCTTTATTCTGAGTGACTCACTATGAAACACTATAATTCTTTTGGATCCACGTCTTTTCCCAGATCCTTACAAATTTATAATTATGAGGCTAAGCTGATTGCTGACACAGAACAACTCTTTGGCTCCTAGGACTGATAAATTAGTATTTTCTTAGGAAGATAATGTACAGTTTGCTGTTGCAACAGTGGATCCAATTTTCAAGACTGAATGTCAATGCTGGCTCCCCAAATGCCTATTTTACTTCTAAATATGGAGTTATGTGTCCATATTAGAAAAATGAGCTTGAAAACATCAAGAAGAGAAAGGAAAAGGATATGTCTTTAGGGTAAAATAGTGTCCTGCTTTTTTTATTTTTATTTTTTTTGCCGTTTTTGGCCAGGGCTGGGTTTGAACCCATCACCTCCAGCATATGGGGCTGGTGCCCTACTCCTTTGAGCCATAGGCACTGACTTTTTTTTTTTTTTTTTAAGTTAAATGGATCTTGTTTTGCATGAGAACGAAGTGGCCAGCTTCAGCTATAATTACCTAAAAGTGTATTTAACAATACATTTCAAATTTCTACAGCTACTGGAACCCTTGGCACCTTCAAGGACATAACTTCCAAGTTCTCCCAACATTCTATGTCCTTCCTTTTCCTGGAAGGTCAGGAGTACCAATGTTGGAGTCCTGAGTTTCCTTAATTCTGTGTCAACTGAAGCCTGCAGTGGACCCACTTAGCGCCCACACGCCAGGCTTGGTAAGAAGCGCAGACAGGTGGCTTCCACCCTCTCCTGACAGCAGGAAGGAGGCGTGGAGGCTGAGTGAGGACAGTTTTCTGGGTGCTTTTCTGAACCATCCTCGGAGATTAGACTGATTATTCAAGAAAAGGCTGAGTTTGCTCAGGATTTGAAGAACTGTCTTAGGGGTCTGTGCTGGGAAGACTGAAGTGAACATGTGTTTGAGGAATGCATAGTTCTGGAAGATTCCCACGAGGTTGCTTACGTATCCCTTTCATTGATGCCACAGACCCTCTAGTGAGGCACATGAGGCTGCAGGGGACACAGACAACCTTATTATTATAAAAATGCTAGCCCATGATTCACATTAGGATGTTAAAATACAACAGGAATAGACTCATTGATTAGGGCTCTACATTTCTTGTCTTAGTGGTTACTGATTTAAGCAGCTACTGCCACTCGCGGTGGAGTCACCTTCTGTCCTTCCCACTTCTGCTCCCACTGTCCTGACCTGCTTACCTAACTTTGCTCCCTCCCACCTCCGTTTTTTTGTTCTGTGAAAACTCATTGAAATACTCAACCCCTAAACACCCTGGGCAGAAAAGATACTCTTTCACCAAAGAGGCATATTCTATCATGATATCAGACTCAATATTTTGACAACTTTAAACCTTTGGTCTTCAAAAGTATGGTTTCTCTATAATAGCAGTTGGTGGGCTGAGGAAAGCCCAGGGTTTGAGCGTCATCCTGTCATCTGAAAAGTATGCTGTCTCGCACTCTGACACTAACAGAGCCTTGTGAGTGGATCAAGTTTTGTGTTCGTTCCAGGCCCACTTGCCAGGGTTCCTTTCTTCGCCTCCCTCCCTCTCTATGTGGAAATGCAGAGAGAGACACCCCAAGGAGCAGTAAAAAGGCTTCTCAAGCCCAGAAGCCCCTGGGCAGAGCTTGTGCGCAGCAAGCCCTGGGCGGTTGCTGGCCGCGTGGGCGCGCACTTACCAGCTTTAACTGAAGGTGGCGACGTTTCACAGTGCTGATCCCCTGTCAAGGACAAAGAGCCTTGGGGAGAGAGCCGGAGGCTGGCAGTGCGGCTGGGAGGAGGCTGGAAAATCCCTCTCCTCCCCATCTCCAACCCCAGGCTCCCCCAATGCCTGTTTATTTTACTTCTAAATATGGATGATGTGTCCTGTTAGGAAATTAGCTGTAGACACCAGGACAACAAAGGGAAAGGGGATATGTCTTCAGGGTACAAGAGTGTTCCTTACTTTTGGGGGCCTTTTTGTTATAAGTTAAATGTATTCTATTCTGTTTTCCATGAGAAACGCAGTAATGAGTCTGAGAAAGCTGGCCTTCTTTTGAGAGGGATGCACTTTAAGGTCTCGGGGGAGGAGAATGGAAGACCCCAGTGCTGGCCTGCAGCCTGCGTTGGCAGGCCTGTGGGTCCCCCCACTCAGGCTCCTCCCAGTGGCCTGGACTCCGTGACAAGGCAGGTGCAGGGGCTGGACAGCAGACAGTACCTCTCCCCGGGGTGAGTGAGGGCACAGCTATTGTGCCAGCCTGGGCAGGTGTGGGTCAGTATACCCTTCACAGGCGTTTCCATAAAAAGCAAAAGGTCGAAATGTATTTAAGAATTGCACCAAATGATCTTTCTTAATTGGAAGTTTTCTAAGATGTCCTCTCTTTGAGACTTTAAAATTGCTAATACATCTGTGTAAACCTTTTTATGTCTCTCAGTAAAGGCAAGTGTGTGATTTCATCAGAGACTTTCACAGCTCTGGAGGATAGATAAGCAGTTCTTACATATTCCCACTTGAAAATAAATGAGAACTCGGGGAATTTGAAGTGTAATGTGGAAAATTACGTAGTATGCTGACTGCTCAAGCAGGACCGGGCTTCCCCGACTCTTTCTTTCCGTAACACTAGAGGACTGCCTTATGGAAATAAAAATTATTCCCTAAAGATGTAATTCACATTTTCTCTATTTGGGTCACATATATGCAATGGAATCCCAGAAACCAGTGGCAAAACCTGGTCATATCCGTTTCAGATTCACTTTCATTAAATCCCAAACTGAGCTCTCTACCTAATTTTTGGTAACTGTTTTCTAGGAACGTTCTATTTGAAGGTAAAGTCAGACATTTATTTTTTCCTTTTTGTTAGAGACAGGGTCTTGCTCTGTCACCCAGGCTGGAGTGCAGTGGCACGACCATAGTTCACGGCAGCCTCAAACTCCTGGCCTCAAGCAATCCTCCTGCTTCAACCTACCAAAGTGCTGGGATTACAGGTGGGAGCCATGGCACCCAGCTGGAAAATGGTTTTAGGTAACTACATTTCCTATAAACAGTTGAGTGGAAGAATTTCCCATCTCTTTATTTTTAGCAGCTGTTAGCCTAAATTTAATCATCCACTGAGAATCTGCTCTTCCAGCTGTCAGTTGCTTCGACAGGTTATAAGTGGTGATCTTTTTTTTTCGTGAAGAAATGCAGGACTCTAACCAAGTATGGTCAGTGTTAAAGTAATTGGTAATTGGCAGGATGCTAAGGCCCTCTCCCAGAGTTCATCCGCTCAACACTCATTTGTCCAGCGTCTTTTGTGCACATGGGTCTGGGGGTGCAGGATGAACACAACAGACATGATCCTGCCTGAGCAATAACGCAAGTACACTGCTGAGTCAAAGATTACAGAATGCAAAGTGCCTCGAGGGACCTATAATCGAGAACAGCTGAGCAACCTTCAGTTACAACCCGGGGAATGAGAAGAAGCCAATTCTGCGAGGATGTGGGGGAAACATGACAGGAAAGATGATTTTGTGAAGATTTGAGTGGAAGGAGGGACACTTGCAAATGTCTAAAGCAGAAGGGAATCTGGCGGGTCCCTTAGCTCTGATCCCCAGAGCAGAGTGAACTAAGGATCAAGGGGTTGAGGCTGAAGTTGGGAGGATTACCAGGCAGGGATCCATGTGGAGGCTTTATTGGCTACAACTAAAGTTTGGTTTTTGCTTTAACCAAAACAGGGCATCCCTGAAGAGTTTGCCAGAAAAGTCTGTCCACACATGGCATAAGGGGCAAGGGAACTCTCTGGAGCTGCTCTCAGGAAGGCAATAATTCCATGCATGAGGGCTGCACCCTCATGAGCCAGCCCTCTCCCCTCCGAATTTCATCACCTTGAGGGTCAGGTTTCAACACAGGAGTTTTGGAGGCACCCAAACATTCAGTTTACAGCACAGGGATTTCCTTTGAGCACAAAAGACTCAGGACCCAGTGACACATTATCATGGAATGTGAGAGAGAAGATTAGATTCTTCAGCACCTGGGGGGATGTTTCACTAAACTGAGTGCTGTTTACTGAGAGGGGAGTCTGAGGAGGAGCGTGTCGTGGGGTGGGATTCAAGAATTCCTCTTCAGAATTCTATGAGACATCTAATGTCAACATCAAATGGGCCACTAAGTGGGAGGCTGGAGTGTGAAGATTAGCAGAAGCAGGTAGATGGTCTCGGAAGCCCTGAAAACAGATGTGGTGTCTACTGAGAGGCTGAGAGGCGAGAGGGATGGTCCCACTGAATATTTAGTTTCACTGGACTATTTAAAGGTCAGGCAGAGAAGGGGTCAGTCAGCAAAGGAGAATAAGGAGATGCCAGAGTGTTAAAAGAAAAATGAGGAGAGCCAAGAGAAGAGATTGTTTCCAGAAAAGAGTGGCCAATAGTCTCCAAGAATGCCGGCAAGGCCAAGGAAAAGGAGAACACAACATGTTGGTGGATATGACGCCCTGGAAGTCGTGCTGCAGATGCTGAGGGTGAATAGACAGTGAGGATGGGAGAAGGAGTTCCCATGACTCCTGGGTGCAGGATGGGAGCTCCTAGAAGGGGTTTTGTTTGTTGTTAAGATGAGAGGTAGAGAGTGTTGGTAGGATGAGCATGACAGCCCCACAGAGAGGAAGAGATTAACGGTGCAGATGAAAAGAGGAAATGAGGGAAGGACTGGGGGCCAAACCAAATGAAGGGAAGCCAAATACCAGCTGTCTCGCGCTTTCATAATGACACAAAACCCAAAGGGGTCCCGTTCACCTCTTCACACATTTGTTTGTCCGTGTAGACCTCAGACACACAGGTACAGCAGGGCCCAGTAGATACCATCCTGAACAAAATCGTCCAAATGAGTTGAGTCTACTAGGAAAAACTGCCATCAAAGCACTACCACATTATTGACAATTTTTAAAACACAGATCTTTAAAGAGGAGGAAAAGTACACGGAGCTGGGAAATATATGAGCTGGGGGTTGGGGGGTGCTGATTGCCGATGTAATCTATGCCTGCAGTGTCCAATGTAGGAATCAACAGAAACCTGTGGCTATAACACACTGAAAATGTGGTTCCTGGTACTTGTCAGAATGATAATAGTTTTCACTTATTGGGTTAAATAAAGCATACTGTAAAGTTAACCCATTTGTTTATACTTTTTAAGAAAAACCTTTAAGTTTCATACATGGCTTGCATTCTATTTTTATTAGATAGTTCTGGTCTAGGGAGTCAGGAAAAAAGGCAGGACATCCCATGTGAAGGAGCACAGCCCGTCTACTGGACCGAGGGAGGTGCCTTGTCGTGCCTGGCAGCAGAAGGCAGGGGGTGAGGGCATGCAAGGTGGCTGGACTTGAAGGCAGCCTAAGAGAGTTTCCCACTGCATGTCTTAAGAACCATCTTGGAAAACAGTTGCCTGAACAGATCACCACGCCTCATTAAGGATCACTGGTGACCTGGGTCAGTGCTTCCCAAACTTGAATGTGTACAAATGAATCAGTTGGGGATTGAGCTGGTTAAAATGCAGATTGTGATTCAGGAGTCTGAGGTGAGGCCCGGGAGGTTGCATTTCTCAAAATCTGGCGATGCTGACGGTCTGGTCCTGGGTCAGCTTGTGAGACGCAAGGGCCTGAGCCAGCAGGTGTCACAGGAGGGTCAGGTCTTTTGGAGAATGACTCTCCGCTTTCTCAAGGGGCCCCTCAACTATGTGATGCTAGAATTTTGTTTCTACTACTTGAGTTTATTTTATGATTTTTTTTTTGAGGGGAGGAGTCAGGGCAAAGGAGATAGGTTGTAGACGGGTTATTTGAAATGGGGAAGCAGAGCTCATGTGATATTGTGAGACAAAAGAAAAAGGGCATGCCTTTGGGAGAGAGCAGGGTATTATGAGATGCTACAAAACTTCCAAATTAGAAACATCCCAGCACATACTCATACTCTCAGCCTAGACTGGGAAGGTGGGGCAGGGGAAACTACTTCTCCCTACGATAGGGCTGACACTTCCGAGTCACTGCAAAGCCACACCAAGTAGAAGGCCTTTGCTTGGTACCAGTTGTTGTTGTTATGGATCGGCTCTTTCCTCCCTGCCTACATGAGGCTTCTCTCTGAGCTTCTGGTTTCTCAACCTTCCTTATTGCAGATTTCCTTGAACTCATTTCTACCAACAGGAACTTTCTCGAATGATCAGTTCTGAGGGTAGAAGATGTGTTTTGGGGAATCCAATAAAAACAAAGAAAAACACAGGAGAGGACGATGTGAATTTCCTCCCCTAGGTTTTCTTTCCCTTAAATACTGTTTTGTGTCTGACTTTCTTAATGGCACTGCTGTGAACCTTTTAGAAAGTCATTTTGCTGTGATGCTTATAATCATGGCTGAGCAAAAGGAAGAAATGTTAGTAAAGATAGGAAGGGGCCAAGACGCGATGTAGTCGAGCTCAGCTACTTCCAGCCCCTTTTACTATTTTTGATACCACCAGAGTTTTATTTTCACTTTCCCGTTGTTCCCTATGCCCATCTTTACTCATAGTGCCCTACCTCCTGCTTCTCAGAAACAGAAATGAAGTCTTAATGTATTAAAGTAGAGATGGTCCCTCCCTTTGGACAGAGTGGGCAGCCCTACTTTCATGAGTAAGTTCTGTGCTCCATTCAAAATGATGGCCATACAGTGCTGTAGCATGAGAAACAGCAGCACTGCCATTATAGCTATACAAAAAAAAAAAAAAAAAAAATGTGCCTCCAGGAAATAGGAAAAATATCTGAAAGGAAAATGAAGTAACTTTCCTTACTTGCCACCTTCCTTGGTGGCAAGGCCGAGTGCGGTTTTTAACTTTCCATTTGTTTTTGTCATGGATGAGATCACTTTTTCAGTTATAATTTTGTTAAAGAAAAATGAAAAGAATTGTTTTATTTCATCAACATTCTCTTCTACTTGCTGTGCCATTTGCAAATTTTTATTCCGGTTAAGTCAACTGAGGTATTTTGTTATAAATGTCAGATTTTTTGCTATGTAAGGTTGAAGTATTCGTTTTCTTGATTGAGATCTTAGAACCGTGTTTCCCTAGTCTTTGGGCTTCAGTTTATATTACATCATGTGAAATGGATTACTCAGGAGGCTTTTCAGCTGAAACCCCCATCCCCAACCTTCAAGTTCAGGCTTTCAGCCTTAAACCTAATACAACTTGTAAACAGAATTTTTATATATTTAGACTTATCAATTATGTGACAGCAGTAGCCACACGATCAATGCCATGTCAACTTATTATTTTAGACGCTGGCTGCTGAAATCCATATATTCTATTTTCACAGTTTCAGAGTTTGTCACAAAATCTGTGTGCACAAGGTCTAAAAATATAGCCTATTTGCAGTGGTTTTAAATACACATCCACAAAGACTTTTACAAGGATAGAAAGCCTTAAAAGTGTGGCTCCTTTACTTATTGTCACACAAGTAACATCTTATATTAATTGGGCAGAAACATTGCTCTCAGAATCTATTCTCAAACATTTCACAGGGTTATTTATTTATTTTTGCTGTTTTTGCCCGGGGCTGGGTTTGAACCCGTCACCTCCAGCATATGGGGCCAGTACCCTACTCCTTTGAGCCACAGGCACTGCCCAGGGTTATTTATTAATGTTACATAACTGAATATTCTAACCTCAGCGCATATGAGTTTTCATATACAAAGCTGCATTAATATTTATCTGCCTTCTTTCATAAGAAAATTGTACAATGAGCTTAGCAGATACATATTTTGAAAGAATCACAAGACATTTAAAGCACCATGAATGGAAACAAATGTGTATTTGAATGTTCACTTAATTAAAAAAACTCTAAGTCAATGAAATTAAATATGTTTTGATTTGAATACCATACGTTGCCGTAATGTAATTTTAGTCCTCAGCTGGAGAAAACCATTGAGCTGAGTTAATATTCACTGCCTTGTACTATATCCTTTTTTCCCATACGAGTAACAGGTATTAAGCAGAGTATGTGTGCAACGGTTTCACAAATAACTTACATTTTTACATGCAAAAGTTTCACACATGACTTTTTCGGGTGCTAATCTTCACCCCACATAAGTAACTACATACGAGGAGCCTTGGAGACAACCTCAGTTTCCTTGTCAATAAAAGGGGCCCAATAATGGTCTTCCCTCAGAGAATTATTTCCAGGATAATTAAGCTGCTTACAAAGAACCTGGCACAATGCCTGATACCCTGATCTCCTATAAAATCACCCAGAAACCCCACTAGCAACTGTCTAGCTCTGAGCACAGGCAGTGTGTGCTCAGGCTTCCCACGCCTCATCTGCCACTGCTCCTATCTCCAGTTCCCTCACACTTCCTTTCTTTCAAAACTACTTTTCTCACAAAAATTGGAAATGCAATCCTCATGTAGTATAATGGATGGAGAAAAGTTTAAAATATGATTCCCACTAGGAATAGGAATTCCATGGGAAACATTGCCTTTGGCTAAAGGAAGGGCACTCAGAGGGTGGTGTGTGAGC
>NW_003852555.1:487286-487727 GCF_000181295.1 Otolemur garnettii | reverse complement strand
TTTTTTTTTTTTTTGCCTTTTGAAATAAACTTTTTATTTATAAATTTCTCATTTATAAACATTAATACAACCATTGCAAAACCAAAGCCAGCACAAAGACCAGCGGCACACACTCATCCACGTCCCTCACTTGTAACATTTCAGCGGTTTGCTTGGTGACCTACGCGTTCTCACTTGCGCTCTCTCTCAGGCTAGAGGATTCTGAAGGGCCCTCTTCTTACTGAGAGTTATGATTCCACATGCTCAGGTTTCTTTGGGGTCATAGGATTTTAGAAAAAGTGGAATCCTCCTGGTGTGCTCTTCACCGCACTTAGCATAAAATCTGGCCCCAACTGTCTCTCTGCTGTCATCGCTTGCTCCTCAGCTCTGGTCACCATGCTGCAGCCACGCGTCCCCACACTCACTGAGTGGATCCCTGGCTCAGGGACACTGGACTTGCTC
>NW_003852555.1:445862-486790 GCF_000181295.1 Otolemur garnettii | reverse complement strand
TATTGCAGATTCTATCATGTCGCATCTCCGATAGCCCCCCCCCCGCAGGTAGTTGACACAAGAAAGAGGGTGGAGAAGGTTATTTCTGCGTGTACATCTGAATGCCCATGGAACTGACTGAGGATGCCTCAATTCTTTCAGAAACTAGTTCTGAAAACGTCACCATGTTGATATTTCTTGCAAAGGAGCCCACAGATAATTCTACGGTGGACTTTTCCATCTGTTCCTGTTCCTAAAATCACTCTCAGTGTATCAGAATGGGGTTAACCAGCCTCCACACGGGCCATCAAATTGGAAATGGAAATGTACATGAATTCCATTAAAAGACCTGAGTCTTTCGAAATCCATTTCCTGTCAGGTCTAATTATTCTTGGTTACCTGGAGCACTAGGTCTTTGCTCTGGGTAAAGTCTAAAAGATTCTGAACTTGAAACTGGCCTCCTTCTCAACCACAGAAGAAACATCTAATGTCACTTACAATGGGAGTGGCTAGAAGTCAGAAGACCTGAAGAAAATGAAATGAACTAACCCCAGGAAAAGCGCTTGCTGAAAGTTTCTGCTTATTCACAAACTTGGTAAAAATACCCATTTAAAAGAGAAACACCTCACCACTTAATCAGACAAAAGGCTAATTTTAAAAATTTTAAGAAGATAATATCTTACAATTAAATTTTTGCCATTAAGTCCGTCCTCTCTGAGAGGTAATCTATGAAATGGATAAGATAACAGAACCTAGTGACAGCTTCCTGGGGGATGAATCCCAGCTCTGTAGCTGACTTGCTGCGTAATTCTGGGTGAGACATTGAACGGCTCATCTCTGTTCCTCAGTTTCCCCATCTATACTATAAACACCCTAAGAGCATTTACCTCAGGAGGGTTTTAGGATTAATTGGGTTAATGTAGGTAGAGTGCTTATCAAGTCCCCAGCACACTGAGCACCAATGATGTCTTTGCTACTACTTCATCTCACTTCCAGTGAAAGAATCTCGTATCTGCAAAGTATCTTCAGACACATCACCTAATTTTGATCCTAACAACAGCCTGGCAACATTGGTAGAAGGTTCTTCTTTATTTTATAATTAGTCACAGGCTCAAGGTCATTCAGCCGGTAAATGGCTGAACTCTGACTTGAACCCATGTCTGGTGACTCCGAGGTTGGCGGGCTCACCACTGTGATCTGCTGCCTGTGTCACTGGCCACAGTCATCTTTGCGATTCTGAAATGAGCACTCCCTTTTAAGGAGACACATCCTTGTAAGGCCGATAGCCAAAAGGCTCTGTTAAACCCTACAGAAACTGGAGTGTCTCTGAAATAAAAAAAACTTAAGAAAACTGAAGGTAAATGAAAACTTTTATTTGAACTTACAACTATCTTCTGTGATGTTTCTGATCCCAACCATTGAAGCATTACTTTCACTCTTGTAAGAAAACACGGAAACCAACAAACCTGGAAAAACATTATTTTCTCCATCTCATCTAAGCAAAATGTCAAAACAAACAGTCTGGGGGAAAAGTCAATTAGTTTTGTAAAAGTCAGAAAGAATTCTAGTAGCTGTATAGGTAAGGCACATTTATTTATTTTTAAACATGATACATGTAATGTGAGGATTATCCTAAGCCTTCCATCACCCACAGTTCTCAGGATTCTAGTCGTTATCAGAGGACGTCCAGCTTTGGCAAGGTTAATGGTGATGCCTTAGAGTAATTACTTGGAAAAAATAATAGACATCATTTCATAGTTTAATACCATGGTATCACTTCCATCAATAACCTTTTTTATTTTCAGTTTTGCCTATCAACAGAGAAAAGCAGAGAGGCTTAATTTGATTTACAGATGGGGGGAAAACTCTAAATATATTTTTTTGGTTGGGGGGGTGCAAGGAGAAAAGGTCAACCAGATGGTTTTCATCTATATGCCATAATTCTCTGTTTAGTTTACACTGTTAAACTCCAAAGCTCTGCTTTAATCTTAACGGTTACAGTATGCCTTATTGCAGATTCTATCATGTCGCATCTCCGATAGGGTTTCCGACTGGCAGAGCACCCTCCCCCAGGCTGGTCCTTGCCCTATGGGTAGTAAACACATCCAACATTTTTTCATTGGCGCCTGTATCATTATGTTTTGTCACCAATGGTTTCTTGGGTTTTCAGCAAATTGCTGCATATACTGTGGCTTGGAGATGCCGAGATGATCCTTTCCATGTATTTTTATACAGCTCCCCAACTCCCATCATGAGGCAGCTGCATTAGAGCCTCACAGGATGTGAAGGCTCATCAGGGTCCCCCTGGGCTGTTAGCCTTTCCTGGGTGACCTAACATCTGCTGCAGGTGGGGGCAGGGGAGGAGGGTGGTGTGAGTGGGGAAGCCATCAAGGGAAAAGAAAACCCAAAGCAGGAGCTGCCCACGGGAGGGGGAGCGGCTTTCCAGCAGCACTTAACCCTGACTCGGGATCAGGAGCAGAGTTGCGGAGTGAAACCTACCTGATCTGTCTTCGTTTTGTGAGTCACATCTTCGGCACAGTTCCGGGATTGTCTTGAGTGATGTGACAGAGTACTGAACGGGAAGCCAGAGGAGAAAGGGTATAAAATAGTAATTTAAAATGAGAGCATTCACTAAAATAGGCCAGAAAAACAAAACACAAGAAGTGATACTTATGAGCAACACAGTATATCCAGAAAGTTGACCCCATCTTACTGTTTGGGGACCTGGCAGTATCCCAGGCTCTATGTGCGTATGTGATTTCAGAAGGCTGAGCAGCTCTCCCTGCATACAAAAGGGGGTGCAGCCGGCAGGTGTTCCATCTCCCATTACTTTTGATACTTGCAGAAGACACAAGAATTGCCTCATCTTCAGAGTTTCTAGAAGATGGCCTTAATATTTGCATTCTAAATCTCCTAAGAGTCAGTGTGTGAGACAAAAGCCAAGAGGAGGAGCCCCCGGCTTCCTGGAACACCCAGGGCAGTCGGGAGACAGATCTGTGCTGATGCAAAACTCCCTAATGTTGCCACTTGTCACAGATTTTACTATGTGGCATCTCCAGGGGAGATACCAAGAAAATGGTATAGAAAGCAAGAGGCGTATGGTTCTATGTTTGGGCGCTCATCTGTTGCACGTATAGATTTGATTGCATTGAAAGAAACCACCTTCCAGGCTCAGTCCCTGCACTAACTCAGGGGCTGGCTATCAGGATAACAAATTATGACACAAAGGCACATAAAATCAGAAGAGCTAAAACAAATGTAAAATCAATGGCTAGGATTTGTGAGGACTACATTTGACGTCAATCAATCTTTCTTTAGAGTGAGATGGATTAAAACAAACTAAATAGGGTGAACTCTTCCTTTAATCAACAGCCAAGTCAGGGAGTGTCTTCAATCATGCCCACACTTTAATTCATAAAACATAGCTTTCTAAAAATATTTTTGCTCTTTACCTCTAAGAACAATGTTTTTATGTAAATAAGCATATATCATAAATTACTTTGCCAGCGCAAAATTGGGGGGGAGGGGTGAGAAAAAACATTTAATACAAAGAAAAATGACCACGGGAAACTCATTAGAATTATTGTAGCATTACAAGTGGAGAATGTGTAATTAGGACGCATTTATCAATAAGAAGGCACTTTAGTTAGCCTGACGTCGATAGATGAAGCAAAGTGTCTACATCGAGATTCCCTGGTGCTTTCCACAGGGTATCAGGACAGCAAGACAGAGAGAGAGAGACAGTTGTATATATTGTCAGTTTGCCAACTGTGCATCACAAACAAATTAAATTTCCAGCATTTCCAAGTGAAAAACGAAATCTCAGATGACTAATTAGAGAAATTACTCTTACCTGCCTGATGCAATAACATCCTGTTTATGTTGGCCGGTCCTCAGAGACCACAGGTGCTTTAGAAAATCCACTCGGAGGCATGACTGCCTCTTAAACCAGAAAATGAACCTTACAGTATTTTTTTTCCTTGGACATAATGTTCTTTGGAGGTTAGGGGCAGCACAGGTGCAGAAAGCATGTTTCTTGATACTAATAAGGTACCTGATGTTTCTAGCCAAGTATAAGCTCTCTAAGGAATCTGGTAGCTTCTTGAGACCAGCTGGTACAGGTTAAATAATTACACAGTCTATAATTCAATTAAAATTGGGCCTTTTGTTTTTGATTGCCATGAGCCCCATGAAATACCCTTTGGCAAAGTCTCACCCTCTCTCCTTTTCTTTTGCTTTTCTTCCAAGGCAAAATTTTAGAAAGGGGAACTTTAAGATTGATTGTGTTTAAATACAGTTAATGATGAATTCAATAGGATTTGTTCACTGACTTAATAATATATATCTGATTAACATGGGTGAACTGCTCTCTGCATTTCCGGGCATATGTATCCTCACCTCCACTTCCCCCCTCACAGTCAGAAACATCAGGATCTCTGACTTATTTATCTGTAGCTTCAACTCTTCCTATTTGCTGTCAAAGGCCCATAGTATTCAGTACGTTTTAATTTGATCAGGTTTAAATTTGAGCAGAACCAGCCCAGGCTGCCTGGTGGGTGTGGGGACTAAGCCACAGGCAGGGACTGGCCTGGCTGAGCCGTGCCCGCTGCCTCAACCTACATCAAATTGGCACTCTGCCTTTTCACCCCCAATCACACAAGAAGTCATTTTTATGAAGAAATACATTTTAGTTCTTTGAGAATAATGACCTTGAGGAAAAAGTCATATGCTTTTCCTAGGAATAGAAATAAAAAGCACAGCAATCTTAGAAAAATATGAACTGTTAGACAGAAAATTAAAGTTTTAGATAATTTAAAGAGGGTATTGAATGTCAAATTCAATGACTCCAGTCCACACTGTGAATAAATTCATCAGCCTTCATAAAGACTCAAGACAAAATCAATTTGTGGATTTGTTTCAGTAAGTGCAAACACTGCTCTTTGGATGGAAGAGAAGGTAGAAGGGAATGACATGAGGTTCTTATGTGAAATACACAGAAACACACAGAAACACACAACTCAAAAAACCGACATGCAAAAATATTTCCATATTTGCAAATTTCAGAATAAGCAAATGACCCAGGATATCTCCCTTGCAGGTCTGTGCTATGATTTGGGGCTGTAATGAAAGGCTTCCCAGGCCCTTATTCCAGTTCAAAGGATGGATAGTGTTTCATAACTGTGGTTCCCGAACTCCTAGGTCACAGGTCATGGACCGGTACTGGTCTGTAGCCTGTTAGGAACCGGGTCACACAGCAGGAGGTGAGTGGCCGGTGGGCGAGGGAGCCAGGCTTCGTGTATATTTACAGCTGCTCCCCATGGCTCACATCCCTGCTGAGCTCTGCTCCCCCATTCCCACCATGAGGCAGCTGCATTAGATCCTCACAGGATGTGAACCTGCTCATGCCAGGGATCTAGGCTGCACACTCCTATGAGAATCTAGTCCTCCCCTCCACCTGTCTGTGGTAATATTGCCTTCCATGGAACCAGTTTTTGGTGCCAAAAATATCAGGGACTGTTATTTCATAAGGAGCTGTCAGGTCACCAGCCCACATCATTCTCAGGACAATGGCCAGCTCCTAGGACAGTAATCACTGTCACTTCTGCCCTAACAGAAACAAAGCTCAAGGCATCTTCCCGCCTCCTGGCCCTCAGCTGAAGCTTGTGCAGCCTGGCTGAAGCTTGTGCAGCCTGTTCCCTTCCTTCCTCTTGTCCTGGGGGGATAAGAGAGGAGAGGAGGCTTGGTGTTAGTTGAGAAGCAGTATATTTCCCTTGTTGTGTTGCCTGAATTTATTCCTTTTCTAGAATTCTTCCAGAGGTTTTCCCAATGAAAATAGCCTTTCTGATCCAAATTTCTTTTCTGACCTTCTTATCTACTTCTCCACTTCACTGTGTCTCAAGAACAGCCCCTGCTGAAGGCCGGCCAGTTGCTCAGCTTCTTTATGGTCCTTGTGCCTTTGTTCCTTTGCTCCGGGGTCCCACCGGCCTGCGATGCCCTGCAAATGCCAACGCTGCAGACGCAAAGCCAGCTCAGGTTCTGCCTTCTCCAGGAGGCCTTGGCTGGATTTTTGGCCCTTGCTGACCTTTCTCTTTTCTTCCCTTGGTAAATGTCTGCCTTATCTTGTGCTCTGTTGTTGCCTATGTCTAAGTGTTGCTGCCCATAAACACCTGATGGGAAGGAGGATGTCTTTGACTTTATATGTGCATGGCACATAGGGCCTGAGTAACTGACTAAAATACTAAGCTGCACACACACTTGACTAATCCCTGGGCATAATGCTGGGGACGTTTAATGGAGCTCTTCCATATTTAGTAAATGGGACTTTCCTCTAAGCCTTCATACTAGCACAAAAACTAGTTAGTTTTCTGAACTGCAAATTTGACTAAGATGTGTCCATTTCAAATGCTTTAGTGGCTCTGCACAGCCTGCAGGACAAGGACCACGTGCCATAGCATGGCCCACAAAGCCTCTCAGGAGCTCAGGCTCATCTCTTGCCAGTGTCTGCAACTTGGTAACAAATTCCTTCTGGTTCCCCTACCTTTTGTTTTACATGTGCCATCCCCTCTACTTGAAATGACATCCTATCCATGTCACTAGGCCAATGCCTTTCAATCCTTCAAGCTGTGCATGGGTATTATTTCTACAATATCTTCTCTGATCCTCCAAGATGGGAAGTAAAGTCAGCTTTCAAAGTGTAGTTTTTGGACCAGGGTATGGACACCATTTAGGCATTTGTTGGGAATTCACGTTCTTGAGCCCCATTCTAAACCTATTGAAACAGGAACCATGAGGGTGGGGGCCAGCAACCTGTATTTTCATAAGTCATGCAGGTGATTCTGATGCACAATGAAATTTGAGATGCACTGTCTATATTATTTCCTTATCTTAGGTACATGTCCATTTATGTGACATTTCACCTATATGTTTACATAATTGTTTTCTGAGGGTATGGACAGTATTTTATTTAACTAAGATACTAGGCACTTACATGTAGGTGGAATTGAATTAAATGAATTAAGTAACTCCTCAAAAATGAAATGAATTTTGATGGCGGTAATAATAATGATAACAGTTAATATTTTTATAGCCACTGTCCCCTAGAAGTGCATTAATGTACATAGTTACCGTTCAATAAAAAAAAAAAAGAAAAAAAAAATAAAATTCAACTTAATTGGCTACCCCAGTAGTTGGAAGTTGCTATGAGCTGTGACGCCATGGCACCCTACCGAGGGTGACAAAGTAAAGGAAAAAAAAAAAAGAAAAAAAAATATTTATATAGCATTGATCTTCTTGGAAAATCCATAATTATAAGTCTAGCATTACAATCATGTCATATTTAAAAGAAAAATCACTTCATATATTAACAGTATGAGTATAGGCTGAGGTCTAAGCCTCTGTATAAAGGACAATGGATTTGGAATCAGAAGCTCTGGATTCAAGGCCTAGCTCTGATATTTATTTACTGTGTTTTTGGACAAATAATTTGTTTCCTACCTCTGGGGATGAACTTCCCTATCTGAAACACAGATAATTATATGAGATAATATAGATAATATAGGTGAAATCATTTTACAAACTTTAAAGTGCTATTAAATGTTTTCATCTCTTCTCTTTAACCCATTTGCCGGGTGTGCCCCACAGCCCCTTCCCATCTCATCTTCATTCCCATTGGATTTTAAATTCAGTGGATGGAGATGTGGGAATTATTAATAAGGCAGGAGGGAGGGCCAAGCTAGGACTAGAAAGGAAAGGAAAGATAGCTCAGTCGATGTCAGCACATCACTTGGCTTTTCTTTGCTCTATTCTCACCCAAGAGCGTCTGCGGCCAAGGGCTGACACTGAAGACTCAGCTTCACAAACTACAGAGTGGATACAGGGCAAGACAATCCTACATAGCCCCGCCTACCCCAGTTTTGTCACCCCGCCATGCAAAACAGATGGAACATGCATGAGAGTCTTAATGACTGCACGATTTCTACATTGGGCTATGGGGATCTCCGACCTCTCGAGAGATTGCTCAGGACTAAAAAGCTTTGGCCCTTATTCCTGAAAACTGGAGCCAGATGGGTGAACAAGCAGACATTACTCAACTGGTAACAAGCCACAGAAAATGAAAGAACTAACATCCCAAGCACCTTTTCAGGCTAGAGACTTTTAAACAGTTAACATCCCATTAAATTTCCAAAAGAAACAATTAGGCTACCAAACAACTATCATGAAACGAGCGATTTCTAACAGGGCTCTCCAAAATTCAGGCAGGTATCTCAACAGGCACGCAATAAAAACAATGAGTGTAACTTGTGCAAGTGAAGCCAGGGGCAAAGACAGGCACATACACGGCTGCAGTGGGATTTTCAGGGCATAATATTTTTCTAAAATTTTGTCCATCTCTCCAAAGGCCTGCCCTTGGGATCCAGGGAGGGATGCCCTGACGTCACACCCCCATGATGCTTGGGCTCCAGCACCAGCTCCCTGAGAACGTGACAGTCACAGTCCTCCCCTTCACCGCCAGCTGGGTACTTGCGCTCAGCTGTCCTCCTTCCCCATCTCCTCGAGACTCATGCCCTGCATCATCCTTTCCTCTTTCCTCCTCATCAGCCACTCTGTCAATATTGGCTTTTTTCTCTTATCCTACAAAAATGAACAAGCACCCCAGCACCTCAGGACATTCTGCCTCCCTGACCCAGCACGAGCGTTCCCTACTCTTGGGTTCGTCAGCCATCTTTTTTTGGGAAGCATCGTCTCTCTTCTTGGCTTCCGTTCTCTCGTGTCTGCATTTGCTCCTCTAGTCCCCACGACATAGTTCTGCCCCATCACCCTGCAGACACTGTGCTTATTATTGCCACCATGCGTCTTAACTGGAAAATCCAGTGGGCAATTTTCAACCTTTATTTTTATGATGACTAATTCGCTGCTATTGATTCCTCCCTTCTGTACAGTCCTTAACCCCCTCCCCCACCTTTTTAAGCTTAGTTGTTTCCTATTAATATATCTCTGAAACTTCTTTTTCTGTTTCTTTTGTAGAAGCTTCTTTCCCCCTCACTGTATGGGATATACTTCTGCACATTTCTTTCCTTAGAACATTCTTCTGTTGCCATACTATGTGTTTTTACAGTAGATCTTAACTACTCCCAGAGTTCCAACCACCACCTCTACATAGTACAGATACTTATGACCTAGAAATTCATGTAGCTACCCCACTCTGGTCTAAATACATTTCTTTCCACCACTTAGGCTCCATTAAAAATATTTTTTTACTTAATCTTAGTTTTAAATGCATTTGAATTTTGCTCTTGTTCCTTATTTTTTTAATCATTTTCCAAGAGTTTTTCTTTTTCTTTTTTTTTAAGATAAAAATAATAAAATTATTTTATGCTAAGACATTGTGGTTGGCATTTAGGAAAACTCAGTAACTTTTTGACCATTTCAAGAGTATATCAAGAACTACTTTATTGCACTGTTACATAATTGATGTAATGTGTATGCAAGCAAAAGATAAAGGTTTGTGTTGATAAAGGTGGTGAGACCACAGTACTGAATGACTTCCTTCTACTGTGAGAAGCAGATGTGAGTGGGGAAGAGACCTAGGTGAACTGGGAAGGCCAGAGGTGACCAAGGGGCCCAAAAGAAGTAATATTCAATGCAATGTTACCGACATGGATTCTAAAGCCAGACTGTCTGCATTATATCCTGACTTCACCATTTCTTAGTCAATTAGTCTTTGTTACTTAACTTCTGTATATCAGTTTCTTCACTGGCAAACAGGGTAATAACTGTACCTACATCAGTGTAGCTGTGAAGCTTATGAGCTAATAGTGCCCAATAAATGTTAGCTCTTTTTATTACTTACATTCAAAAGTACCCAAATGAACATTTAAAAATGAATCCTATATAATGATAATTTTTGAAGCAAAAATTACAGATTACTAAAGAATTAGAAGAAAAATTTATTTTGCAGTTGGGAAGACAGCCAGTCATAAATCTTGTCCAACTTCAGTGAATGCTCTAGTTTTAATGGGAGCCAATAATCAATCACTGTCAAAATGTAAAGACTGTCAAGAATGGAGTTTAATGTAATCAAATGTGACCTACCATAAAGTTAGCCTGACATTTCATAACATGCTTAATTGTTATTATAGCATCTAATAAACTATGAGAGCATAGACCAAATCCACGTCATTCAACCCAAGCCTAGAACCATGTCTGGCATGCTTTTAAGGTTTAATAAGTGCTTGTTGAGTAGACTGGAATAAAAGCTAATTGTGATTAAAAGGTAAACAGTTTATGTAAATAACCTGCATAGTCAGTCTAATAAATCCTGTGACTATCAGGCAAGAAAAAAAACAGGGCCATCTGCAGAGTAAGAAAAGGGTAAGTACAAAAAATCTGGAAGTTGCTCATTGTTCTTAGAAACCATTTTATCTGGAAGGCTGTGCTCTACCTTTTCTTCTTTGGGAGAATTGTCCATTCCAAGATTTAGAATTGGGAACCTGGGTTCTAGTCCTGGGGTCTAACACAAGCTGTGTCACATCAATACATCAGATTTCATCTTTTCTTGACTGGATGAGCTCTAATTTGTTTCCCAGCAGGTGTTAAGGAAACAAGATAACACATATGGCGTTTGATGCTAGAAATGTGTGAAGTTTCTGATGATTCAGGCCTGGAGAAGGGAAGAATGAGAGGCAGTTTAAACTTGAAAGTATGGTATTACCAAAAAAACGCTGCAAAGAGGTGGGGTATTATGAACAGTTGTTAAAACTGGATCATGTTAAGAAACACTAAGAAAAATGTTAATAGAGATATGAGCAGGGTGACTGCTAGGAAGAGCAGGCAAGTCAAGAGGGGGCTGAGACCTCAGAGGCCCTGTGGAAGTCTGTGTCCTTTCAGGAGGAGTGGAAGGAAGTGTAATAGGATCCATCTTAACTCTTGTAGATTCCTTGCCAGAGAGGAAAGGCCAGCCAGGTTCTCTGTACTATGGGTATCTTTATGGCTCTTTTCATGCCTAACATCAGGGCAAAGCTGTATTCTTTACCTGGCCTCACTCATTGCCTGAGCACACTTGGTATGAGGTCTACACCCACCTTGTTCAAGGTCTCTCACTGATGGGAAATGGGTCTTTATCAAAAATGTAGCAAAATCTGGGAAGAGTCAGTGGATTGGACTAAGTAAAAGGTGATGCACACAATAAGAGATATTTTAGTGAAAACGATGTGTAGTCTGTGGGATGGAAAAATGTGAAAACTCACTGTAAGTGAGATTAGCTTTACTATAAGAATTTTTCTACCAGTCAATTGTTTGAGTTCCTTAGGAAAACAGACCCATGTAATTCTGTGTTGTTACTCTAGGTTGCAAGGTCTTGGATCAAAGCGAATAGTAAAGTGGAGGAACACGTTCTCTTATCTTGATCTTACTTGACCTGCACAGAAAATAGGTTATGCAGAGGCCGAGGCAGTCGGGTTGCCTGAGCTCACGGGTTTGAGACCTGCCTGAGCAAGAGCAAGACCCAGTCTCTAAAAATAGCCAGACGTTGTGCTTGTAGTCCCAGCTACTTGGGAGGCTGAGGCAAGAGATTCGCTTGAGCCCAAGAGTTTGAGGCTACTGTGAGCTGTGATGCTACAGCACTCTACTAAGGGTGAGAAAGTAAGACTGTCTCAAAAAAGAAGAAAAGAAAGAAAAATAGGTTATGCAATTGCCAAAAAGAAATGTCACTGCTCATCAAAGTCACAGTCAGAGTGACATTTAGAAAGGCAACAAAAATTCTGTGAGGAGGAATAAAATATTTCACTATTTCTATTTGTGTGTATGCATATGCATGTGTATACATTTAAACATACATGTAGCTATGGGTACATGTGAATGTACATATGTGTGTGTACATGTTTATATGCACATGTATATGCACACATGTGTGTCATATATACAATACATATGTGTATATATAATTTTTCATGTTTTTCTCCATAAAATCCAGGGTAATAAGTAGAGATGGTTATTATCACTGTACAGGTGGGAAAGATGAGGTACAGTAAAATGAACAGATTTACTTAAAATCCTCTTTAGGTGGTTTTATTTTATTTACTTATAAAGTACACCAACTGTCTTACTTCCAAAAAGCAACTTGTCATGCCAACTCGTGACAGGGACAGGCGAGGTGACTGGCCTAGAGGAGCCTCTACTCCAGATAGATGCTTCAAAGGGAGAGATGTGGTCACATGGTTCTGAATTTCAATCAGGGCCTGACACCTATTTGTTTCTTGTGAAAGTCATGTGACCTCCCTAAGTGTCAATTTTCTCATCTGCCAAACAGAATGAAAATAAAGTCCACCTTGTAGAGTTGATGTGAGGCTTGAACCAGAAGGCTTCAGGAGTTCAGCTCTGCGTGGGGTGTGGCCAGAGCTTGAAGGGCAGGGCCATGAGCCAAGCTCTTCCATTGCTCCAGAGTTCAGCCTCTGTTTTATTCAGTCCCACCCATGATACTATTTTTGAAAATAGTAAATTCCCTCTATTAATAAAATAAATACACCATAGCTCATAAGAATTCCAGAGGGTTTTGTTTTTCTTTTCTAAGATAGAAGGATCTGGCTCCCAGGGGAAATGAGAGAGAGAAGTCTGTAAACCCACTTGCCACTGCGGGAAAGCCTGACCTTGACCGCTGGGTCTATGTGCGTCATCTCTCCCTGGTAGACCGGGGCTGCCTGGGCGACAGACGGCAGCATTATAAGAATGCACAGTTTAAAACTTTGGCATTTTGCAAAGGACGTGCATTATTTTTGAGTCTGGGAAACCTCAAAATAATTCAGTTGCCATGTTTTGTCTCATTAGGTAAAAGCAAAAAGGTTCTACTTTTTTTTTTTTCCCTACCAATATACAGCTTGTGTTTTAATTAAAACAAGGCTCATGACCAGAGGGAAAAACTGTGAAATAGAAAGCCCAGACTACGTAATAGGGCTATGGCTGGAGAGTAAGAAGAGGGGTTTAAACTCGGGCATCTTTTGTGTAAACATCTTTTTAAAATCTAATGTGCACTTTCCTCTCCCTCCTCCACTTAACCAGGAAAGGGCGTTAAGGGCTGTCAGAGATGGAGGTTTACCGAATCCTAAAAATAAAACCCTGTTCATGGGAAACTACACATTGAAAGCATCTTCATTCTTCAATTTTAGCATTTGAATAATCTCTATTTAATCCTTAAAACAGCTGTAACGTCCATGGCTCCTAGTTTCCCTAAAGAGGCCAAGAACAACCACTTCAATATTTAGGAGGTTGTCTCTAATTCTTTCTCCATGAAATCATTAAGTGAGAACAATATGAGTGGCATGTTTAAGATATTAAAATTGTATCATACTGAATTACAATAAAATAATCTATTATATCGCAGAGCTTCTCCAATTGCAGGCGGATTAAAATAGACCAGGATTTCCCATCATCAGTACTACTGGCATTTTGGGCTGGTGAGTTCTTTATCATAGGGCATTGTCCTGTGCACTGTATAATGTCAGAAGCATCTCTGCTCTCCCCCACTGGATGCTAGTAGCACTTCCCCAGTATGACAACAAAACAATGTCTCCAGGTATTGCCTAACATTCCTGAGGAAGGGGCATGTTAGGTGAAATCCTCCCTGGTGTGAACTACTGCAAGAAACTATATTCACCCTGGAGAGGCAGTCAGGAGTTGAGGCTAAATGTGGGTATTCTGGAGACAGAGTACTCCTAATGAGCCGGGTGACCCTGGATAAGTTATATAAGATCTTCATCTGTAAGTTTCCTTATCTGTAAAATGAAGGCAATAACAGAACTTTTATAGGACTGTTGTGAGGATTAATCAAGATAATTCCTGTCCCAGAGTAAATGCTCAACACGTATTAGCCATTATTACTCTACCATCAATTATATGCAATATCATAGATGTTGAATTCTATACAATTTCAAAATCGGATTTAAATATTCCAAACAACAGAAATGTGTCTAAGGGTGTAGTTACACAATTACAGATGGAAATCTTTATTTATGTTTCAGAGCGGTCAAGTTATAGTTCAACTGTTGCATAATCTTGTAGTGTAATTTGCTAAGTAGCTTCAGTTATTGCTTAACATATTTTATTGTTATCTTTCAAGGGGAGATTCCTAATTCGTCAAAATTATGGGCTGCTGCCAGATGATTCTTCTGTAAATACAACTGCTCTGTTGTATTAAAAAAAAAAAAATCTTGACACTGTGCCTGGTCTTTTCCCTTGAGTTCTTTCCTCACCACTGGTCATATAAATATTATTGTGTTATTCATTGAAATAATAACAAAAGCTACCATTTTTAAGAGCAACTTACTGTGTGCCAAGCTAAGTGTTTTACATATATTATTGTTTCACACAATCCTCAAAACAACCTTAAAAGTGAGATGGATATCTCAAAGGGGTAAAGTTCATAGGCTATCTAGCCAGGAAAGGTCAGAACAAGGTAGAAGCCCAGGTTGGCTGCCTTGAAGGCCTATGTTCTTCAAACAACTTTATTATCAAAGCTCAGAGAGCTACTTCCCAACTCCTAATCATAACAGTTTCCTTTTCTACAACATCTTCCATCCTACCTACACACTCCCATGCTATCATGCACTTTCCTTGCCTCTCTCCATTCTTCTCAAAATACCTAGAGAGGAGTTGGCACGAAAGAACCGAGCTTTGAACACTTCCAAGTCAAGCTCACTTATTCAGAGAGAAAGAGACTGAAAGACATGAGAAGAAGCAACCTCACTTAATATTGGTCTTAACAAGGACTGATAAAAATTGGAAGCTAAAACAGAGGACCGGTGAATTCACATTTTCCTAGTACAAAAAGAAAACACTTATCCAAGGTTGTATAAAATAGGTATGTCATCAGACTCATCCCAGAAATTCAATTCTTATGCATGGTATGCAGGTTTTACTTCAAGGTAAGGTGCAGAGGAATACAACCAGAGCCCCCTTAATATAAGCTCATTATCTTGAGACAATTTCCAACTGGTGACTTTGAGTGGTGACCCAAAGCTTGAGGTCTTGAGAAATCAATAGTAACTAAGGTCAGAAACCATGAGCTTGGAAGTTCTGGTTAGAAAATTTACACGGCTAGTTCAGCCACCTGCTTACCACATACTCATAGCCCCTTTTGCTGGGGTTCTGGAGGGTAACATGTTCACTACTGTGGCAGAACTGCATGGCCCACGAGGAGTCACACACAGCTCTAAGCAAGGCACACATAGATAATTCATTCTGAGCAGGCTTGAATTAAGCAGCACAAAGTTTGTAAACTTTATAGGAATTAAAAGACCCATCAGCTCACAGGATTACAGAATGAAGTAGGACCTCGGAGGTTAGCCAATCAGTCCTTGTCGATGTGTGAATATTCCTCAATATCCCCAACAAGTGCCCAATCTGTGCTTCGATACCTACAGTGATCGGAAGGACTCTCCTTATTGTTGACCAATTAGTAAGTGCTAACTTGGCTGCTCTTTATTCTGTGTCCTGTGAACTCTACAGAATGCTGGCTGCAGAATAGGCAGCCACAGAAAGGAACTGGGGCATTGACCCTATGAAAGTGCTACTGTATACAGGCATTTTAGTGTGTTTAATCAATAATTTTGACAATATTGAACAGATTAGGAATGAAAACCTCAGTGAGGTTAAATGCCTTCCCTTCCCTAACTCACATGCTTAAGTAGGATTCACTTCTTAATTCAGGAGATGCCCCCCCAATCCACACTTTGTCTGCCACACAGGATTTCTGCTGGCATTTTCTAGGTGTAGTTGGGAGAGTTGAGGATATACAGACATCATGGAGAAAGCAGTCCTGAAGTTAGAGGCCGAGCATCCCGGAAGCATTGCCTGCAAGCAGTAATACTTACCGATATCTCATCACTGAAGTCGATTTCATCCAAATCCAGATATTCAGGGGCTTCCATTATTCTTCTCTGCACATTTTGAGTAGAGTCAAATACTTATAAATCTCTGGAAAGACAGAAGTAGAAAATAAAGGCAAAAAAATGTTAGTTGTCTTATAACCAAACCAAGTGGAAAGGGTTCTGAGTACTTGTGTTGCCTTGGAGTACATTTTCTCTCTCCAAATGCCCCCAGACAGGTTTTTCAGAAGCAGTGAGCACCACAGTCCTTCACTTTATTTGATCTGTGGCAAGCCAGACAAGTGACTTGGATTAGAATTTCCCCCAGGGTCAATGTCAGGATCCATACGCATAGCTCACTAAATCCGGGGACCAAAGTCAGGGTTGCAGGGATGGGGAGCCAGCCTGAAAATCTTAGGAAAACCGTATCCAAATGTTTCCTGTGGACATATCCTTGGATGCTTTAAATGGTGCAATTAATAGTGGATGTCCACAGGAATCATGTAAGTATAGTACAGATACCAGCTAACCAAGAATAATGAGTATTTTAGAATTTGTAATGCAACCTCCAGTTTATCCCTAAAGGAAGGAAGGAAGGAAGGAAAGAAGGAAGGAAGGAAGGAAGGAAGGAAGGAAGGAAGGAAGGAAGGAAGGAAGGAAGGAAAGAAGAATCAATCTAAGTGCAAATTTAAAGCACAATCTTACTACATTGCCGTCTGCTTCAAATAGCTTTGCCTGACTGAGCCCGAGTGACCTGACATAGGCCCTGGTGTGCCTTGAGTCAGCACTGGCCTCAGGGCTGCCTGGGGCAATCCTTTAAATCTGTCAAGGTGAGATCCATCACCTCCCACTTCATCTTCTCATCACTTATCATCATCCCCACTGGTGGTGGCAGCTGCACTTACAGATGTCTAGAACAGAAATCGAGGTTTCCTGACGGTGCCTTGGTGTGTAGTTATCTTCTGCTGAGCCAACTCTCAGATATCAAAGCAAGATTCTGCTTCCTGCAACTTGTCTTTCTTATTACAAAAACTGTTCTGTGTACCCAGACTTGAGTACCTGGAATAATTCATTTTGCCCTCTTTTGGTTCTCTAAGCACAGTGTGCCTGGCTGAACAGTAAGGGGTACTTTATCGGAAAGTGAAAATACAGCTAGCCTGATGAAAATGGCCTTCTTAATAGAAGATCAAGAGTGTAAAAAGACCTAATTTTTTTTAGAGGAAACTGCTGTTCTGAAGGCATTGTTTTCTCATTTTGAGCTGTTATTTTAAGCTACATAAACAGCGTAATTATGATAAACAGGAAGAAAATCACTCCCCATCCCGTCCCTCAAATCCATCATCTGATTTAATTTTTGATGTTTCCTCTTTTCTCCTTCCCATATGCATACACTATTTTTACATCATCTGAATTACAGCAGACATAGAATCCATCCGAAAAAGGATTAGGATGGTACTTCCAAGCTCAACTGAGATTATCCATTTAGAATACACATTAAGAAGTCTTCCACAATCACATAAGGTTTAAAATGAAAAGAAGACCAATTTGTATTCATGAAATAATTTAAAATCAGAAATAATATTATTTATAAAACTATACAATGGGTTCTCAAGCAAATTTCTTGGTATTAAAATATGTCACTTTTCTTCTAATCCACACACAGCATTTCATAGGAAAACATAGACATTCACACTTGCAAGTCACTCAAAATAACTTTCTCATCCATGCTGATGGATTCCGAGCTAGTCCAGAGTCTTTGGATTTCAACTTAACATCCAATAGACAAGACATTTCTTGTCACTAAATCTGTACTGCATGATGAACCGCTGACTCACACACTCTACTCCCTCTCATGGCCTGGATGAACAGCACAAAGATGGTGCTTGGGGTCGGGGTGTGGTACAGGCAAACACAGCATCGCAGGAACATGGACGTAAGAAGAAATGAAGCAGAAAAATGTACATCAGAGCTAAGGGCTGAGTGGGTCTTTAAATGCACTGTATACGGAGACACAAAATGCTGAAGAATGCGTCAGCATTCTTAATTTACTAAGCAAAGTAGCCAACAGCCATTGGCCCTGTGTGAGGCCCTCTGACAACAGGGAGAGCAATAGCTACAGGCAGCGACAGCCAGCTGAGCGTGGCCACTCTACTAGAACATCACCAAGGAATGATACAGATCGTGACATTAAACCAGAACATATATTCTCATTTTGAGGATAGTAGTGAGATTCTTGATTCTATGTGCCAGAACACAAGAGTTATTACAAAAGTTGTAGCCCTTCCCTGGCGGCCCTGGGCACTGCTCCTACTTATTTGTATGGGTTATATGACCTTGCCTGCAACCAAGGGGTCCAATGCACCTGGAACTTTCCTTTATTTCTGAGTGAGCCTTCATATGCAATTATCTCCTTAAAGATGTCTCTTTTTCTAGAACAGATATGACCCAATTTATTTTGTGTGGTTTCAAAGCTTCTCTCTATCAAGATGCCACTTTCAGAGTATTTATATTTTTACTTAAATGTGCAGTAATTCTCAGGGTTCACCAACATTCTCAACATTAACCGTGTCTCTTTTTCTTTTTCCTTTCTCTTTCCCTTCCCCTTCCTTTCCTTTCCTTCCCTTTTTTTGGACACAGGGTCCCTTCTGGGTGGACTCATAGCTCACTGCAGCCTTGAATTCCTAGGCTCAAGCCATCCTCCTGCCCAGCCTCCTGAGTAGCTGGGACTACAGGTGCACACCAACACACTCAGCTATTAATTGCTTCTTTAAGGGCAAGGGTGAGTCCACAGTCATTCCAGTGGTTATTACAATACCTCCTTACCCATCTGCCCTTCCATTGAGTCTCTGCCACCCTCAGGCACTCTCTTCTGAGGAATTAGGGACAAGATGGAAAGTGAGAAGTCGGGTTAGAGCAGCTGCTACACAATAAGCAAACATGATACGGCAGAAACGGGTTGCTTTTCTCATTTTGCGCTTCCGCCACCATCCCTGCCACACACCAATCCAAGTGGAAACCAAGAAGCCCTGGTTCCGAACTGAGGGCACCATGCTGTGACAGGAGGCCCAGCCACAGAGGGCACACACCTGACACCCGAGAGCCAAATCTGGCCGACAGACGTGATATGTTTGGCCCTAGCAGTGCTTAAAAAAATAATCAGTTGCCAGTTTGTAGGCTTTGGGTAATTTCACATAAAATTCTGGATTTCTGGCTTTACTTAAAAAATCTCTAAAACTCTGGCAACACAGGTCCACATTCCTCATGGCAACAAGGGCCTGGACCTGAGCAGAGGCTTCCCCAACCTGCCCAACAGACATGTGCTCCCAGGGCCCCAGATCCCTGCCAGGCTACTCTGCTCTCCACAAGCCTTGCCCGTCCGGCCAGCCAGCTGTGGGGGCATTTGAGTGTTTGACCCTTTGGAGGAATTTGGCATTAAACAATAAATTCTATACCCCTACCCCATTTTTTATTGGTGCCTCCTGCCAAAAACGTTGATTTCATTTGTATTCTAAGATTGTTTTAAATTCTAATACCACAACAGCAACAAAATAATTTCTTACAAATAAAGTACTGGCATGTCACAATCTGTGCTTTCTCAGAGTCTCCATTTTATCTCTAAGTACTAGAGAAAGAAAACCTTCACAAACACAGTAAAATGTTACGAGGTGGGGATTATGTTCCCCTCACTTTACAACTAGAGGAAGGAAGGGTTCCTGCTTTGTTGTGATTGGGTTGGATGTACATGGCGACCCTTCATTGCTGTGACAAGAGAGAAAGCCCAGAAAAAGGACCTGAGGCCATCCTCCACCTAGCCCAGACCAGGAGCTCAGAGGCAAGAGGGTCAACCCCACTCAGGCCAACAAGAGTGGGTTTACACCTAAGTAAAAATATTTTTTCGGTTCTGCAGAAAGGGCAGTCCAGCTTAAAATCTTTCAAATGAAATTTTTATTGCTGTGCATCATAGTTGGCCTGGACTCTTTAGATCTCTAGACCCAGTCATTAGTAAATTTCTACTCTATCTCCACGTCATCAGCCCTGACCCTACAAGCTGCAGTCACTTGGCCTGGGTTTTCTGGGGTCTCCTAAGGCCTTTCTTTTTTATTTAAGCCCCTCACCTCCAAAGCACCTCTCTCAAGATCCGTCCACCTTAAGTACTGTCAATTGATTGGAATCATTTCAAGTTCAACTGGGCTTTCAATTTCTCTTCACTGACACTGGCAAATTTTAATTTGTTAGTTGCTTAGAAAGATGTGTTATGTCTTTAATTTTTTTTTTTTTAATGGGGAGAGATGGGCAGGAAGTGAGAGTAGAGAAAGGTAAAGGGAACCTTTTTTCAATGGTATGGCTCTCCCAATTTGGGTAGGAAAATTAATAGGGAGGGAAAGAAGAAACATATTAGGATGTAGGGACACAGGGCCAGGTTGCTCAGCCCTGTGTGCTGGGCAGAAGCTGCTGCGGCTGACACCCTGATCCCCTTCTTTGGATGTGTTGGGCACTGGGAAAAACCTTGCCCACATCGATGCCTGGTTTTCAGAGGAAAAGAAAAAATAAACAGCATCAACTATTCACGACATTTGTAGGACTCTCTCCACTCACAGTCTGACAAGCTGCCAAGAACAGAAGGCGCTCTGGTGCCTTTGAAAGTGTGCATGAGGGGCACGTACCCAGTGGGTCTGTCAATGACATGTTACCTTGTCACGAGCGACCTCAATGATGGCCCGACTGCTTCTCTCAGGGGAAGATACCAAGTGGGGAAGAGCACAAAGTAAGGAAGAGTCAAATCGGATGTCACAAAATAGACGAGGAATTTAAAAAATAGCCTCCCCCCACTCAGGAATTAGGATTTGCAGGCGATATTTTTCATCTGATTTTTTGTGACTTGAAAAGTGACTTTGAAAATGATTCCAAAGGAAGACTTCCAAAAACCTGTTGCGTCATGGCAGCGTCCCTGGAAAAAGCTTGGAGTGGCCAACAAAATTTCTTTGGGAAACTACCCTCATTTTAATGGACACATTCTGCTGTGCTTGGCTCATAAAAGGCTCATTGATTTGTGACTGTAAGTCACAGATCACATAAATTGCTCTACTGAAAATTTTTTTTCTATAAATGTATTGCCTCACTCCTTTTTACAAGGAGTCAGCGTGGACTCATTCTGAAGGCTCGCCTTACACAGATGTCTCCTTTTCTGCCAAAGTCGTGATTGCTGCATTTACCAGTACACGAGGAGGCCGGGTCATTAAGAGTAAGTTGGACTTGTCAAAATAAATGAGCAGAATACATTTGGTGATGAGGTAACTACAATCAATCTGCATTACAACTGATTTCTTTACTTTTTAGTCTACCAGAGGTGAGGGAACACAGCCGCTTCCTCCATGCCTGTACACACACACACACACACACACACACGCCTGCCAAATTCGTCCTGGGATAAATTTTCAATTTGAAAGCTTGCATATAGAGGCTAGGCTTACTTTCTTCCGTGTAGAGCTCAGAATAATCACAAACTAAGTACTGAAAGGTTTGGGTGGAAATGTTGTCCCCAGTTGGCTCCATAGCTTGGCTGGCAAGGAAACAACTCACTCCAAATGTGGGATTCAGTTTCTTTCACTCTTTGATTCAACAGTGGCCAGAAGCATGGCAGTCACTAAATGCCTAATCTTGAAGCAGAAAAATGATAGAGGCAAGACATTTCTACTGGAAAGAGGCAGCTGGAGGAGAGCCAAGGAGTACACACAAGGAAAAAGCAGGGAGCGCGAGGAGCCCTGTCGATTTTAACCAGTTCTTCCCTTAGGGACTATTCTGCAGTTTTTGGATGAGGCCAGGTTTGAACCCGCCAACTCCGGCATAGGGGGCTGCATCCTACTCCTTGAGCCACAGGCACCTCCCACTTATGGACTGTTCTGGGTGTACATATCTGTTAAGACCTACCCTACTCTCCATGGTGGCAGAAAACCTACAGTATAAGGGGAGACAAATAGGAAAATAAGCCACTACAATATGGTGTGGCATTTGCCCAAATGAATACACAGCAGCCCAAGATGTCTAAGACCTCAGAGGTGACAGAGTCTGCCTGGCAAAGCCCAGGGGCTGCAGGGGCAGGAGGGAGCGTTCTGACAGTGCCTTTAGCACATGCAGGGCTGAGAATCCAAAGCAGAATATCCAGAAAGATGGATAACATTGATCTGGTATCTACTGCTGTATTTTTGCTTTTAAAGACAGGTCTGGAAAGGTGCAGGCCAGGAGGGGGTGATAAATAGGGGTGGCCTGGGGGAGTATTTCCAAAGCCAGACTGTAAAAAGAGCACATCTCGGAATTTCAGCTTTCTAGCATGTTTGTAAAAATAAGAGTGAATGTTTGATATCAAACGAGAGACTTAAACCTAACATATTGGGTCTGCTCCAGCTCCCAGGGAGGGATTCCTGCATTTCTTCCTTGCTTTCCTGAGGGAAACACCCACGTAAAAATAGGTGAAGAAAACCCTGAACCAGGATTTAGAATTGGGTGCCATTCCATAATGTTCTCTCACTAACTTTGTCTCACAAAGAATAAACACCATTATAATAGCCTTTGCAGAGATAAGGAAACCAAGGCTCAGAGAGGTTCTGTAATTGCCTCAGAGACACACAGCCAGGGCTTCCAGTTTAAAGTCTAGGACTTATTCCCCTCTTATTTCAACTTGCTGAAACCTCAATAATAAAGTAAACCATGGTTATGTCAAACATTTTATATTTTCAAGTCACTTTTAATAATTTTTTGTCTATTTTTTTTTTTTTTTTAATTCTTGGGGATTCACCCGAGGTACAAAGAACCAGGTTACAGTGATTCCATTTGCTAGGTAAAGTCCCTCCTGTAATTGTGTCCTGCCCCCAAAAGGAGTCCAGCTTTGTTTCTTACAACTCTGCGAGGGAGGCAGAGGTTATGCATCATGCATTGTGATTTTAGTAATTTCTTTCCTATATTACAGATGGAAAAACTCAGAAGTATTCTGGCCAAGTTTATGCACTGCTAAGTAGAGGCAAAGCCTTGGAATGCAAATCACTTCTTGCTAACAGGTGTACAGCTTTTCTGATTTGCTCTGGAGTGCTCCAAATCATGGGTATTTCTTTGCACTGTTCAGATCAGAATTCTGAAGAAATCCTTAGCCCTAGATTAATCGCTCAGGTGTTCACAATAATTCCAAATGAATTATTCTTCTTTTCATCAGAGTCTAAATAGAAATGATAGACATGATCATCATCATTAAAGAAAAGTACGTAGATCTTCATGTACCAAACATAGTTTACCCACAGATATCTTTGAACTAGTCTATAAAACAGTACATTTCAAAACAAGTTGGTTTAATATTTCAACTTCTTTTTCAAAGAAAATTCACTGCAACCTCATACTCCTGGGCTCAGGTGATACTCCTGCTTTAGCTTCCCAAGTAGCTAGGACTACAGGTGCATGTCACCACATCCAGCTAATTTTTCAATTTTTTGTAGAGATGGATTCTTGCTCTTGCTCAGGCTAGTCTTGAACGCCAAACCTTATATGTCTTATTACAAGATAAGGAAGATGGCAGTGTACTAGAAAACTTTATGCTCAGGATTTCTCTGACAAGTCTCTCTAAAGGGTTGGTCTTTTTGTAGTTTTGAGCCCTGCTTTATAGTTTGGAATTCTTGCAAATGATTAGGGGACCACTGCACGATTTCCGAAATCCAAGTACTGAGAATGAACTCATACTAGAACTCAAGAGCTTGATAAGACCTTAGTTTTTCAGGCTATGGTAGATATACAAATTTCATACGCTTTTTAATCTGTATCTGTGTGTGCATATGGGTGTGTGTGATTTAAAATGGGTTTAACATTTAAAATTCTTTATAGAAGAAAAAAGAATCCATGCTCACAGCAGCTGTACAAGAGAAAACAAAAGAACACAAATGCACACCGAAAAGAAATGGTGTTCAGTCCTGGGTGCCACTTCTTCGGAAGGCCACAGGTGAACTGGAATGTACCAACCAGAGCAAGGAAGCAGGGTACCTAGTGTGGGGGAAACTCTGGTTTATGCAGCACAGCTCAGGAAGTATGTAACTTGCTAAAGAGAAAACTCACTTCTCTCTCTCAGAATCTAAAGATCCAGCAGGTAAAAGGAGGATTTGATCTCCAGGGTAAATCCTGGAGGATGTTTAAGGGATATCAGTTTCAGCAAGGACTGCCAGATAATGACATTTCAAAAAGGCTTTGAAGGAATGGGCTGATTTGTGAGATCACACCCCCACGGCCCGTACCCCAGCAAAAACCTGAAATAGGAGTCTGGAGGGTTCCCCTGATAGAGGAAGATGAGAATCCTCCCTTGTGAAGGAAGATTAGATGACCTTCCACTTCCAAAGACTCTGTGTGGTCTCAGACAGCCTAGGAAATACTCCTGAAACCAAACCAGGACCTGGAAGTAGTCCTGCCCGATTTTCACCCCTCCTCAGGCTCTGTCATGATAATCTCTGCTGAACCTGTCTTAGCCTCTTTTCATCTGCTGTCCTGACCACACCAGGAACTCGACTGAAATGTGGAGGTTAAGGGACAGAAAAGAAGAGGGACAGAAAGAGTTAAGAGTGAAAATTAACTTTGAAAAGAGACCTAGAATGTTCCTCGTTCAGTGAGTGTGTGATTCATTCTCTGTTGTAGATGAAAACTTATCAATTCCAAAGGACAAAACTATGACCTAATGAAGTCTAAACAAAAAGAAAATATCTGGGAAGCAAAAGAAAACATTTCTAGCACTGGGAAGTTGAGCATGGGCTTAAGCCAACCGTATCTTGCACCGGCTTCTGGAAAGGAACTTTGCAATAATCTGGGAACTGGATCCCTGGCTTAGTTATGGACAGGAAACTATCCAAATCCAAGTTCCAAATTTTTGGCACACCTGAAGTAGTCACGCTTTCTTTTCAATTTTTCAAAGATTATTTAATTTTTGCAGTAGGTTTGTTTGGCAGGTATTATCAAGAATGTATGGGATGCAGGTGACGATCGGGTTGTCCTCTTAGAGAGGGGCAGACACAACAGTAACATGCAGGGAGCATTGAAGATGACATCCTGAGTCAGTCGTCTTGGCTTCATCCTGCTCATTTGTGAGGATCAAACTTTGGAACAATCCTAGGCTCGTGGTTCCCAAACTTCAGCATGCATGAGAATCACCCAGAAGGCTTATTAAAACACACTGCTGGCTCCAACTCTCAGTTTCTGATTCAATAGGTCTAGGGTGGGCCTAGGAATCTGCATCTCTAACAAGCTTCAAGGTGATGCTGATTCTGCTTGTCCCCGAACCACATTTGAGAACCACGACCTTAGCTCAATGGCAATTCCCAGCTCTGGCTACATCTGCACTTAATTAAAAGATGGTGACCTCTTCCCCACATCCCCCAACTTCCCAGATGTTAACTTCATTATACAGGATCTATGCCTAGTGCCCTTCTGATTAAACTGCCTCAGTGGACTCAACTATGCATTTCCCATGAAGACCACCCAGAAATCTCAGAAGGCATTAAGTCTGCCATTAAAAAAAAAAAAAAAATCCCCGTGTTATACAAGGGACAGATGACGGCCCACAACTTTACAGAATTTGGGCCTTTGTGACTTTAAAATTTCCTTTCTCTATAGCACTTCATGGCAACAAAGATGTCCTAAGTCTGTCCTGCTAATGAGATCCAGGTTTATAATTTTCAGTGTAGCAGGCATCTCAATTTGGGGATATCCACTCACTAGAACTATAGTATAATAAATCCTGGCTGTATGAATAGAGAACAAAAATGAAAAAAAATACAAAAACCTAATAATTAGCTTAAAATTCAATGCTTACACAAACATCTGCATAGATGTTTAATATCATTACTCATTGCATCAGAAGCCGTCTCAATAGGAAAACGGGCAAGCTGGGAAAAATGAAAACCTGCCCATATATCTTTAATTCGATTTATAACATGCTTTTTTTTTTATTGATTCCAAATCCGGAAATCAAAGGGAGGTTTTATTAAGTCTTCCAACTTTTAAATACACCAATTTAATAACCAAATTCTCTATAAAATAAATGTCCTTTTTTTAATGAAGAAAAGAGTATAGTTTAATATCTTTAAATAATTAAGGACAGTGATCTGAATGTAACAGACATTCACACATCTATACATAGACATGGGGTATAATGTAGGCAGTGCCAGCTGTAAGCCAGCCTTTCATCTAGCCCCAATTTACTAAAGACACTTAGGATTAGGGCAGTGAACAAAATCTCCCTTCCTTCTCAGAGGGGGTACTGTTACTAAAAGTACAACAACTGAACACCCTGTACCCAGCCACTTCCAATATGAGTGGAAATATTTCAAGAAAAACATAAGATGAAAACATCAGATTACTCATGTGTACCTTTAAAAACGCAGATAGGAAGTATTATCTTCAGTTTCAACAATACGTTGTTTTTTAACATAATATCTTGCACAGAGTAAATCCTTAATGTATTGTTTATGTTGAGTTCATTTCCAGATGGCGATCATTGTTGAGCTGGTTTAGAATATCTACATTAAAAATCTTGGTATTGTCCTAAATAACAAATGTCACGACGACTATTTTTCTTCAACTTATAATAACTTAGTGTTCCTATGTCTTGTACCATTTCCTCAGAAGTCTGCTTCTGGGGAGGAGTCAATTTTCTAGCAGCCCTTTCAGAAACTGATGATGAGGGCTACGAAAACTTCAGCTGTGCCTTCCAATGACAGGGCCTGTTTTCCAACGATGAGAACTGAGTTCTTTGCCATTAAGCATATGGAGAAAGAGTAGCATCCGTAGGCTGTGGTGTGGGCTTTTCCTCTTTGGTACCACAGAAAGACACCAATTTCATTCTGTAATTAACCAAAATAAGCAGGAAAGGACTGAGAGCTGAGAAGCCTGAAGAGAGGGCTGTGAGAACAGCTGGAGTGAAAGTACGTGCTGCCAAGTCCTTTAAGAAACAGACTAAGATAAAGTGAGAAATCCAAAGTGGAGTGATCAACAACATTAATAAAATACTGAACTTGGCCCCTCTAAGGATTTCGACTTCTGAATCATCATCTCCAATCCAGATGTCACCATATGTCATCTTCTTTCTCTCTGAAAGGAGGAGAGACATCGAGAAACAGACAAAGACTAAAATGGCTAAAGGGAGAATATCAATCAGAACTAAAAAGATTTTTCCATAGTAAAACTCTACCTGTTTGTTTCCAAAGCCAACTAGGCAATCCATGTAAATCCTGTTAGTAGACGAGGGGTCTGTATCATTTCCTGCACGCAGGAATTCCAGTTTTCTAGTATAAATTAAAAGTGGGATGTACACCGCCACGCCAGCCACCCAAAGCGCAGAAACCACCTTGAAGGAATGCTTCTGCTGGTCTGGGCGTGGCTCCTCGCTCGAGGGGTGGACGATTCGGTAAAGCTTCCAGTGGTAGAGCAAGGCCAAGTATAACATGAACCAGATGGCCAGGGAAGTCGTCAGGGCCGCTGTGAAGTGCAGGACTTTGCAGCCAGCTGAATCCAGCACGATACCAGAAGAGTAAACAATTTTCATGACATTCACCACCAAGTTTTTCAGAAGGTGGACAACTATGAGGCTGAAAATTAAAAGAAAGGACGTCTGTAAACGTCCAGTGACACACTTCCTCGTAGAATGAAATAAACAGACGTTTCCAGTAACACTCACAAGGATGAGAACGGCACAGGCGGTGATCTCAAGCACGTCTTCAGAGGGCTTCATGGTAAATGCCAAGCTGTTTATCTCAAATGTCTTTTTCTTTTCAGTTCAAGTCATTAGGCTTTCAGAAAATTTTCAAAAGTGTTGAAAGGTCTTCAATGATGAGACTTGGGTTAAAAAAAAATCTACTATATGTTACAAAAATCATCACTTGGTACCATCCGAACAGTTCAAAGTCTGTAACATAATTCTGCCTCCTGGAGCGATGAGCTGAAAAAAGAATTGCTTCCCCAGAGCATTCTGTCTGGTCACCTCCAGGGACCTATCCAAGATGAAAAAGTTCTAGGTAGCGTCACTTAATTAAAAGTTCTCAGAAGTGTATTTATAGTACTGTAAGACAATTTCCTAGACACAGTATGATACAGTTTTCAGCAGCCTTGAGGGGAAGAATAAAATGAAGTTTATGACAGCAAAAAAAAAAAAAAAAAAAAACAAGTAAGAAAAAAGGGGGCCAGACACTGAAATGACTCCACCCCACTTAGGGAAAAAAGTTAAGGAAGTAGGATGTGTCTGAATAACAATGGAGAGTTCAAAACAACAAAATGCAAAGTACGATGAGGTAATAACCTGATAGATTTATGCAAATGGTCTGGTTTTCCAGTTTGCTATTATTTTTGCAAAGCAGCAGCATGATCACCTGTTCTGATCTCTTGGGATTGTTAGGAATAGAAGTAAAGATTGTGAAGGCAGGCAGGCAGGCTGGGAATAAAAAAGGAGGGAGGGGGAGAAAGAAGACACTTCTATAAATACAGAGGCCATGTCCATGAGCAAATCTCTAAAGAGAAGGCCACTGTTTGGTACCTCCAACCCCTTCAGGAAGGGTCTGGAGAACTCCTAGAGCTGCATGGGTAGGACTGACGGTGAAAGCAGGTGGGAAAGCTGGGCCCCCAACATCGCCGGGAAGGAGGTGAGGGTGGCGGCTGACAGTTCCTACTAAGCTCCTTTTCCCCAGTTGGCTACTAAGACAGTCAATGCACAGTCCCCAGACATCTTCCTTCCTTAAGAAACATCCAACTCAATCTCAATTATAGTCACTTACAGAGGCACCCTGGGCTTCTAACAGTAATAACAACGCAGTAACGAACCTCATAGTGACCGCATAACACCAATGTGAGCCAGACACTGTGTCGATGTTTCACTTTAGAGATTTAATCTGGTTTGCTCCTTCATATCATTCTCATTTCACTGAAGGGAAAACAATAGATGGGAGAATAAAATAAACCGGTCAAAGTGACTGATAAATGGTGAAAGAAACCAAAGCTAGACCTGACTGATTCTGAAATCACTGCTGCTCAGTTCCTGCCTCTCCAGCACGCTGTCAGACTGGAGTCTTTTCTCAGTCTCCTCCTAATCATCTGTAGTCGGCAGATCCAGCACATGGAGCCTACACACACACGCCTTTAGAGAAGCCTTTCCTCTGGTTTAGAATATTCAAGTCATACAGAGTTTTGAATGGCGATTAGTCTTCCTTCTTCTCTTTCAATGTTCACACCTCTGTACCTGACAAAGACCTGCAAACTTCTGTACATCAGCTCAAGAAATAGGCTGTTTCCAGCAGTAATGGGCCCCCAGTACTGGCCATGACCATGGGAGGTAAATCTGGAAATTAGAGTATAACCCTAAATGGAGGGCAACACATAGCCTGCCTTGATTTGAGATTTATTTTTGGACTAATGAGTTAAGAAATTGTTTATGTTATGCTATTTCTCAAATATGCCCAAATAATAATAATGTATCACAAATAATACTGACTTTTCACACACATAGTAAGTGGGCTAACTGTAAGGACATGTTTTGTAAAACCAGCTCCCCCCAAAGCTTATACAAACATTTGTTTTTCAACTATAAGAAAACATGAATTAGGGCAAAGTTGAAAAATATATGTGCCATTTTTTTTCCTTCAGAGTTATCTCCAAACTAGAGAAACAGCACACATTAAAATATGAGAAGAAAAAAATTAATCTTTGTGTTTGCGTGACTGATGAATGACACTTTCTTTTGTTAACTAGGGAAGAGTAGGCTACAGAGGCACCTTCCTTAAGACTACAAGTAGTTGTTCACTGCGAAACTGTGTGTGACCAGTGTGGCCGGGACTCTGAAAATGATACGCAGGGTGTATGCCATTGTCCTGGCCTTCCAGAGGCATATGATCTGGTAGGAAGGACATGCTAGTGTGTGACACATATTGCTTTATATTGCATATATATTAAATGTGGTATTTATATATTAAAATAAAGGTACTAATAATCAATAAAAATCAATACTACAATTATAATAAATTGTGCGGTTGTGAGTATAAGGACAAAATGTTCAGAGAAGAGAGGGATCCATGTGGGTTACACTACATTTTTTGAGCATATGGATTTTGTATGTAATAGTTGTACATATTTTGGGGTACTTGTGACATTTTGATACTTGTCTACAATGTGTAATGATCGAATCGGGACAGTTGGGATATCCATCACCACGAACATTTATCATTTCTCCATTAGGAACGTGACAATTCTTCTCTACAAGCTGTTTGGAAATCTACCATACTAGTTTTAATCTCCAGTTCACAGAAAAGGAAACTGAAGCTTGGAGAAGGAAAGCCACTGCCCTAACCAGCAGGCGGGGGGGGGGGGGCATTGAACTCAGGCTTCTTGCATTCAGCAGTTCTTCGGGAAAGGAAAAGGAAGGGGATAAGCAAAGCTGACTGGATTGTGATGCAGAGGTGGGACAGAACCTGGGTGCCACCTCCAGAGCCCACGGACGAGCTCCACGGATGAGCTCCACGGATGAGCTCCACAGACGAGCTCCACGGATGAGCTCCTAACAGCAGGAAGCCCACTTCTCAGAGGCACACGCAGAGGCCAGAGCCAAGGCGGTCCAGAAAGCCAGACAGTTTCCTCACCAAGGAAGTGACTGTGATGCCAACACTTCAAGGGGGACCAAAAAAATCTTCCTTTGAAAACCAAACACGGGCTTTGCCAATCCAACTTGACTGAGATCCCTTGAGAGCTGAGGAGTTCAAAGGTTCTCTACAGCTTCCATTTACTTTGGCATAAGATGTAACAGAAAAAGAACTAAGGGAGAACTTATATGGCCCAGGCCGTTTTCCAAATCGCAAACTGCTACAAGTTATTTAGAATTTACTTGAACTCGCAATCACATGTAAAGGGGCTCAGATGTGAATGCTCTCCGTGTGGCTTATGGCAAGTCTAGGTTTCCTCCAATGCACATGTGCAGTCGAATATTAAAGACTGCGACTGGCAATCTCAAAGCACGTCGGGTTCTCTAGATTAGAGGCTGCTGTTACTTTATGGGACGCTGGGTCAGAGGAGAGATAAAACACACTGCCTGCATTTGGGCATTAAGCTCTCACAGTAGCGCAAAGATAAACAAACTTTGCCGGCTGAGGGAAGGGCATTTACTCCTTTAAATTGAGTATGTAATATAAATAAATGTCTTCTGAAAAGGGATGCTTGAAACCTGACTCCGAGTCTGAATCTATAAGAGAGCATTAATTTATTTTAATAAAGATCAGTATCGGGCATCTGAGGGAGTGGCTGGCTTGCTCAGAACAGCGCTGGTCTGACTGAGGGGATAATTCACTAACTCTCAGAGATGCTGCTTAAAATTGCCTGATTTGTTCACTGGCCAGGAGCAAACTGATATTTGCATTTTTATATAGAACAAAATGGAAGGAATATCCAAATCTTTCATCATGGAACCAATGGCTGCCTATGGTTATTTTCAGTTCTCTCTGAGGCTGTGATTTTGTGACCAGCCAGGGTAAGACTAAAAACCCCTCACTCCAGATTAGAAGTGAATGGAGAGGAACTTCAGGCTGGCTGGGGCCAGAGCAACTAAATGGTGATTGCCTTTTAGATATACTAATGTTGCTAATTCTATTAGTGCGCTAAGTGCTGAGAAATGTGGGTAAGAGCTGCAGGCCACTCTGGTGGGGGAAGGGAGCTAAGATTTATTGAGCCTGGCACTGCGCTGTGCCCCGCACATACATTCTCTCCTGAAATCCTCACAAGAACTCCATGAGGCATTATTAGATTCAATGTGGCTCAGTAACTTGTTCACTTAGTTCCAGTTGGCCTGTGACTGAGTCAGGAATCCCACCAGCTTTGTGTGGCTCCAAAAAAGCAGTGGGTTGGCAGGGCCTTCAATAGAAATGGGGAGAAGTCTGCCACTTCTGGATATGCCAGATTCAAAAACTGGATGAAATTTGGTAGCCGAGAAAGATGAGAGGGTTTGAGAACTGGACCGTGGTAAAAAAAGTCAGTCAAATATGAGAATCCCAGAGGCACCTTACCTGGTCCTGTGCGGAAAAGAAGAGCCTCAGGAAGAAAAGCTTTGTGGGGGGGACATCTGGGGAAGCCTGATGTCAGAAAACAAGAGGCTGGAAAGGAGTGTCCATCAAAGGAGATTGACTCTGTGGTGCTCAAGGAAACCACTTACTACCTGGAACACTAGGGGTGCCAGGTGAGAGGCCCCCAGACCATCACTGGCTGAAATGCCTGCTGAAGCAGGAAGTAAAGTGGAGAGGGTGGTGTCTGCATACCTGACACACGCTCTAGGCCCATCCATCAGAATGGCAGTCTGTGAAAGACGCCCAGAAGATCTGGGTTAAATCATGTATGAGTTATGAAGGGTTTGGCAAGTCCTGTCTGCTCTGTGTCTCAGGTTCCCCAGAAGAATCTTCTCAGAGAACAGAATATACATTGATGTATAAATACTTGTACATATATGTGTATGTGTTTGTATGTTTCATGCACACAACTATGAGATGATCATGGGGGCTCAAATGAAACTCTGGGACTGAGCACAGTGGCTCACATGTGCAGTTCCAGAGACTCAGGAGCAGAGGCAGGAAGGCCACTCAAGCCCAGGGTTTTGGGGCTGCAGCAAGCTATGATGGCACTACTGAACTCCACCCTGGGCCACAAAGCAAAATGCTGTTTATTAAAAAAGAAACAAACAAAGAAATGAACCACTGAAACTGTTTCGAAGGTTGCAATGTCTATAACTGTTAGTTGTTGCCACTGTTTATCTCCTGAAATTATGCATACGATAGAGGTGCTTTCTGGTTATAACCGGAAGGTGTTACATGGGCTCTTTGCCAAAGACTGGAATTCTATATGCACTGTCTTTACAGCATAAGCTTAGTTCCTTGGCAAGCAGCTGTGGAAAATTTCCTCAAGCTTCCTCAGGCCTGACTCCAGCTCTGAACATTTTGGTCCCTATCTCTACTATGTATGTCCTCTAAAGACTAAACTCAGCTCTGGCTTTTTGCACCTGACCAGGTACATCCCCAAGTCTCACCAACCCTACAGATTAAACCTACTCCAAGTTTGGATTCCATCCCATCTTTTCTCCCCTCCCACCCAAACTCTCAAAAGAGGCATCTGCAGTCACTATTGCTACTTTCTTGTCTTCCTTTTCCTTCGTAACCCAGCACATGTTAGTTTCTACTACCTCTTCCTCTGGAAATGATCTAGGACACATATATCTCCTACCACTAAATGCACACCTGGACCCCTGTCAGCCATTCTTTGCTTTTTCCATTAATGCTTTAAATATTATTTGTTCCTTAGAGGTCTTGGTCTTGGTCCACTTCTCATTAAACCATTGATACTTGTGTGTACCGACTCCATTTGTTCCTGGATCTCTCCACCTGATGTAAGAGAGGCTCCCCAGCTCAAACGTAACCTTAATTGGCAAAAACACCATCCTCTGGTCAGCTAAGGTTAGAGACTTGGGCATTATTCCAGACCCCTCCCTTTCCCTTACCTGCATATCCAATCATCCTGCCAATTTCATTTTTATACTTTTTGTCCTTCTAACCTTTTTTTTACTGCTGCTTCTCATTGTTCCTTGCTTGAATGAATTTAATAAGGACAAGATTAAATACAAAGAAATTAATGGACTTTTGCTTCTTCAAAATCATTCTCTATGGCTCAGCACCTGTAATACAATGGTTATGGTGCCAGCCACATACACTGAAAATAGTGGGTTCAAACCTGACCCAGGCCAGCTAAACAACAATGATATCTGCAACAAAAAATAGCCAGATTTTGGGGTGGACGCCTCTAGTCCCAGCTACCTGGCTTCTAGGTAGTTTGGGTCAATGGCATGCCCAGGCAGAACACTGCAGGATATGGAGAAGGTACTTAGTCTTTTCCCCCAATCTCCAATATTCCCTAGTGGTCTAATGGTTAGGATTCGGTGTTCTCTCTTATACACACAGGAAGTGTCTTCTGCATGTCATCAGTTCCCATGAGGCAGCTCCAGCATCAGCCTAGCTTTGTTAGAAGGCCCTAACTTGTGGATGATAACAGATAACTTTCCTTTGACCTTTAAGCCCTAGGGGTGGTAGTGGTTTCCTTGCTTTTGCTAGTCACAGTATTGCCTTATCTTGCTTAGTTTAGTGTCTCAGCTCTTCTGGCATTGGGGTAACTAATTCTCTGTTTTAATTTGCCCTGAAATATTTACAGTAGTTTCTGTTTATTCTGACTTAACCTTAATTCACTTATTTACACTTAAAAATCAATAGCATGTCTATATTCCAACATAAATACAACAGAGTAAACAATATGAAAAAGAAACCAAGAAAGTAATCCCATTTATAATACCTACAAATAAAATAATATACCTAGGAATATACTTAACCACAGAAATGAAAGAACTTTATAACAAAAACTATGAAACATTGTGAAAGAAGTTGAAGAAGATGCAAAAAATGGGATGATATTCCATGTTCATGGATTAGAAGAATCAATATTTTTAAAACGTCCACACTGTCCAAAGTATGTACAGATTCAACACAATTCCCACCAAAATACCAATGACATTCTTCTCAGAAATAGAAAAAATAACCTTTAAAATTTATATGGAACTACAAAGACCCAGAATAGCTAAAGCCATCCTGAACAAAAAGAACAAATCACATTATCTGCCTTAAAATTATATGACCGAGCTGTAGTAACCAAAACAGCATGGTACTGACATAAAAAGAGACAGATAAATCACTGGCACAGAATAGAGAACCAGAAATAAATCTACACATCTATAGTGAACTGACCATCAACAAAGGCATCAAGAACACACAGTGGGGAAAGGACAGTGTCTTCAATAAATGGTGCCGGGAAACTGGATATCCACATGCAGAAGAATGAATCTAGATCTACAACCTTATCTCTTACCACATACAAAATTCAAATCAAAATAGATTAAAGACTCAAATATAAGGCCTGAAGCTATGAAACTAATCAAAGAAAACACTGGAGAAATGCTTCAGAATGTGGGTCTGGGCAGGACTTCTTGAGTAATACACACAGAGAATAGGCAACCAAAGCACAATTGAACAAGCAGGACCACATCAAGGTACCAAGCTTCTACACAACAAAGGAAACAATCCACAAAGTGAAGAGATAACCCACAGAATGGGAGAAAATACTTGCAAACTAAAGGGAATAGTAATTAGAATATATAAGAAGCTTCAACAACATGATAGGAAAAAAAATCAAATAATCCAATTAAAAATGAGCAAAGAATCTAAAGAGATATTTCTCAAAAGAGGACATATAAGTGGACAATAGGTAAAAGAAAAAAGTGCTCAAATCATTAGTCATCAGAAAAATACAAATCAAAACTACAATGAGACATGATCTCACCCCTTTTATTAAAAGACAGGTAATAACAAATGCTGGTGAGGATGTGGAGAAAGAGGAACCCTTACACACTGCTGGGGGGGGGGGATGTAAATTAGCACAACCACTATGGACAACTGTATAGAGATTTCTCAAAAAACTAGAAACAGAACTACTATAGGACCTAGCAATCCCATTGGATTGGATATATAGTTGGATATATGTCCAAGGGAGGGGAATTCAGTATCAAAAAATATCTTCACTCCTATGTTTATTGAAGCACTATTCATAATAGCCAATATTTGGAATCACCCTAAATGTTCATCAGTGGATGAGTGGAGAAAGAAAATGTGGTACATAGACACAAAGGAATATTAGATATACAACTAGTACATACCTATAATTAAAAATAGAAATAAAATAATAAAATAAAAATTGACAGAATTATAAGGAGAAGTTGACAAATCCATAATCAAGGGATATTTAGTAATTCTCTCCCAAAATCTAGTAGGTAAAGCAGACAAAAAAAGTGTAAGAAGAGACTTACATAATAGTTATTTAACATATGGAATGAATGGTATACATCAAATTATTGCATCTATCATAGTGCTATAGGCATAACCTGTAATAGATACTTAAATGTAAACTATTACTTATTGAAAAGTGAAATAATCAGCCAAGGTGTTTTCTTTATATAATTCCCAACTGAAGTTAGTTTTCTCCTCTTTTTACAGGTAGCCCAAAATCATGGTATCTTTGGAAAAAATAAATCAGCAAAATTGAAAAAAAACCCTCTTATATTCCTAATACACAGCTTAGGGGTTACCTAGGGAGTAACTCTTCAGAGACATTTTAAGTTTATATCTAATTTCAAGTCTAGATTATTTACCTGCCTCTTCTGTGTAAAATCCTCAGCCAATGATACTCATTGTAGTCATGATAGATTAACATCATTACCCGTTCATGCAGCTGTGTCCTTCATGATGAAATCCTTTGTATTGTAGGCTATAACCCACAGTACTGAGCACAAAGTTTGGCATATTGGAAACCACTCAAAAATTTGTTGAGTAAATGGAAAAAATATTAAAGAACAAAACAATGAAATCAAACAAGGATCTTTCAATAAGAAGCCAACTTTGGCTTACCCACAGAAGGTATCCCAAATTTTCTGCACCAGCACTAAAGGAAAAGTCTTACCACAAAATAAATTATGGCTGAATTAATATATAAATAAATATAGGACCATACTGCATTTTGGGGAAAGGCATGTATCATAAAATAAGTCATGACTCGGCGCCTGTAGCTCAACCGGCTAAGGCACCAGCCACGTACACCTAAGGTGGTGGGTTCGAATCCAGCCCGGACCCGCCAAACAACAATAATGGCTGCAACCAAAAAATAGCTGGGCATTGTGGCAGGCGCCTGTGGTCCCAGCTACTTGGGAGGCAGGAGACTCGCTTGAGCCCAGGAGTCGGAGGTTGCTGTGAGCTGTAATGCCACGGCACTCTGCCCAGGGGGACAGCTTGAGGCTCTGTCTCAATAAAATAAAATAAAATAAAATAAGTCATAATTCTAAAAACTTTAAGGTTCATGGGTCCAAAGAGTTCAGACAGGGAAGAAGAATATGGACATTTCATAACAGTAAATAAGCCACAGGAGACTGACCAAGGGCCAGGTGAGGGCAACAAAGCAGGCAGGAACTCCAGGGAGGAGAGACCACCAACACAAATGGCAGAGTCTTTGGAGATTCATTTTATGTTCCAACTCTAGTCTTGCCCAACTGCCTTATATGTGCCTCTTTTCAAATTTATTCTTTTTTGTGCTTCCTTTCATTGGGAAAAAAACACTGAACATTACATTTACAAAATCCTGAATTATCCAGGACAATTGTGTCAGTTCATAAATAAGCAAAAAGAGATCTAGAGAGGCCCAGTGATGTGCTTAAGGCCATGCTGTTTTCTCAAGCCACATCTGGATGGAGGACACAGGTCTCCTGAGCTGTTCTATCTAATACTACATTTTAAAAATGTATTGAAAAATAAATAATGGTAATAAAGAAAATGAGGGCTGGCTGGGCAGTGCCTGTGGCCCCATATACGGGAGGTGGGGGTTCAAATCCAGCCTTGGCCAAAAACTACAACAACAACAAAAAAAGAAAATGAGGGCTGGGCATGGTGATTCCCATTTGTAATCTTATCATTTTGAGAGGCTAAGGTGGAATGATTGCATGAGGTTAGGAGTTCAAGACCAGCATGAACAAGAGTGAGACCCCCATCTCTACAAAAAATAGGAAAGTTAGCTGAATGTGGTGGTGCATGCCTATAGTCCTAGCTTCTTGGGAAACTGAAGCAGGAGAACCACTTGAGCCCAGGAGTTTGAGATTACAGTGAGCTATGCTGCACTGTTTAATTCTTCTGCATGTGTTGTTGTCAAAAAGCCATTATCAAGAGGGGCACTGCCAAGGCCACTGAGCGAAGTTCATGCTCAGTTCAGCCTCAGTTGGACCCTCTGCTTCATTTGGTCAAACTCCAGCTGAGTTCGTGATTCACTCCATCCTTGTTATCTAGTGAGATGCAGACCTCTCCAGCTCCTTCCTCCCCACCTAATGTGACTCTGCACTTGGTAACTAATACACATTCCTGTGCATTCTCTAACATCACCCCATTTCTACTGACAAGTCTTCCACATTGTAGAGCTGAGCTTCACAGAGAAAACATATGTCTTACCATCATTATTGCTTACACTTCTCTATTCCTGGGGTCAGAAAACACTCAGATTTCTAACTCCCCAACACTTCCTCTTGGTGGGCCGCACGAACAGTCTTTGTATTTCTATCACACTCCTGAGAGGTTTCTACACCCTCACCCACCATTCCCAGGCCTTTAAGAGATAGGGACTTAGTGTCCTCATCTGTAAAATAGGCACATTTTTACTTTTGAGGGTATGTGATGATCAAATAAGATAACACAAGCAAAGTCCAGGGAATAGTGACTAGAATAAATGCTCAATAGATGTTGGTTGTTATTGTTTTCATTATTTCCATCATAAATTGACTATAGCATTTCTATTAATTAGATAAGCAAAATTGCTCAGGGCACTCAGGTGAGTGTTGATTAGAAAATCAGGATTCTGCAGCTAGAATTCAGAATGCTAGCACATAGCATCCTTGTGTTTTTCTTGTCCCAAACTGAATCCATCTCTTACGAGTAAAAAGTTACAAAGTTATTTGTTCCTAATCATTACTGACCAATTTTGTAGACAGTTAAAGGTTGACTCTGCTGATACAGGGCATGAGAGATTTCGTCCCTTTTTCTAGCCTGTCATTAGGAAGTGGTGATGTGGAAGCAGAGGATCGAATCATGGTGATGGATGAGTTGTTCTGGAAAATCTAGGGGTGGCATGAGCAACCATGCTGAAAATGAGTATGCTGGGACCTTCAGGACAGTGATGGAGCTCTGCAGGGGGGAAACCATAATTCCACACAGGACGGCCTAGTTATCCAACTTCTCATGGTTGACTCAAGGTTGCGTACAGATATAAAAGTCAACGTGACATGAAAATATTCATAAATTGGCTATTTAAAAAAGAAAAAACTCCTCCTTCCAACATCCCTGCTGATAAGTAGCTTCTCTCTGTGTCCGTTAAATCAACATCCTGGGAACCTTACTGGTTCTGGGAGGTTTCAAACCCTCCTCCCATATAACACAAATATAATGCAAGTAGGTTGGAAGAGAAATCGCAAAGCTTGCAAAACACTTAGATTTTGCAAAGTCCTGTTGGATAAGTGAAATACATACTAGGCCACTAGAAAAGATGGAGCAGTTAATACTTTACGAAAGGTAACAAAGATAGTGGTGTGGTAAATGGCTCCCAAGAGAGTAATCTATCAAAATAAGAGAGAGTTAGACATGAGGATTTTGTGATGAAGAAACAAAAACAAAAAAAAGGAAGAAGAAAAAAAATAAAGAAGAAGTAAACTGATAAAACCCAAGGACATGTTTTTTTCTTTTCTTGCAAAAAATGGCTCCCTCATCATGTATTGCAAAGCCACACAAAATCCGGAAGATGTCACATAATATTACGGAACAATTTTGTTGAATAAATTGATTGTCAATTCATTCCAAAGATCTAACTTAAATTTCATTAGCTATAGGCACAATGGACTAATTTTCGTAATTTCAGGTTTAATATTTCAAGACAAAATCCAATTAGAAGACTTTTTTTTTCTTTTTACTATTTATTATGAAAACATGGTTCCAGTTTTTTGTGGCTTCATTTTTTAAGTGGTCTTTTTCCTCCTCTCCTGATTATTCACAGATGATGAGGATCTCTGGTATATACAACTGTACTTTTTCTCATAGAATATACTTAGACATTACAAAATAAAATCCCAGTGCTAAGTGAATATAGTCCAAAAAAACCAGAGTTCTTCTCCTCTACGAGTCGAGTTCTGGCTAGTGAATTTCACTCCACTGAAGAGACATGAAGGATGCTTTTTGGGGAACTACCATATGATGGGCAGTGTACAAGTCTGACTTCTAAAACTTATAATGACTTTACAAAGTTGGTAATATTATACTCATTTTAGAGATGGGAAGACAGAGATGTAGGCTAAGTGACATTCACTAATTCATGGAGCAAATAACTGGTGGAGAAAAGATGACAATGAACAAGAGCCTAAAATCATCCCACCTTATGCTGACAAGATAGTCTACATGGGGCTGGATGTTGGTCGGAATTGGTAGTTTTCACTTTGGTTGCCAATACAACCCCATTTCATCACCAGCCTCCATAAGAGGGAAACTGAAACGTGTTTCTGGGGTAGGCTGTGTCCTGTCAGGAAGACAGAAGGTCCCTTACCCTGACATGGCTTCAGGCATTCTGTTCAACTGGTGTTACAGACATCTGAAGCACCTCAAGCATTCTTACATATTTGCTTATTGTGGAATATTCCTTTGAGCAGAAAGGTTGGCCATGTTACTAAACATTTAGGTCTCAAATGAGCCCAAAGCAATTCTTACATCAAAATGTTAACAACAACAAAAAATGCCAGGAAAGTGGTTTCAGGTGCTCCCTGGAACGGTATTTTTCCATATGAAAGAGCCACATCACAACTTGATAATTAACCCTGACTGCAGTAAAGAGGTTCTCACAATCCAGCAGGTTCTCTGGGATATGGCCTGTTCCATACACAGGAATCCCTGCAGCATGAGGTTCTCCTCTTGATGAAGCCAAAGGCATTGTTTATGGCTAGTGATACATAGTAGATAACAAGGTCTCTATCTCTAATGATGAAGCTGAAGGCATTATTGTTTATGGCTAGTGATACACGGTAGATAACAAGGTCTCTATCTCCAAACCTACAGACGCGTGGGCTGCTTATCACACATTATGTTTTACCTTTCCCGACGAAAGTAAATTTAATACACCTTTCCACTAATAGCTATTATGTATATCTCATAATGTTTTATTAAATAAAAGTGTTCACTAATTCATTACACTTTCTGGAGAAAGACACAGTGAATCTTCAAATTATACCTGTTTTATTCAAAGTCTAAAAAATCTCATGTTATTCAGAGGAATAAGGCATTAGCCATGAAGCTTAAAAATATAAATTCTTTGGCTCGGCACCTATAACTCAACCGGCTAAGGTGCCAGCCACGTACACCTAAGGTGGCAGGTTCGAATCCCCAGCCCGGACCC
>NW_003852555.1:408701-445689 GCF_000181295.1 Otolemur garnettii | reverse complement strand
GGCTCTGTCTCAAAAAAAAAAAAAAAATATATATATATATACATATATATATATATAAATTCTTTGACATGATTTTGATAGTCTGAATTGGATAAATTTCTAGAATCTAGACTTCATAATATGATTTAGTGAATTATTCTGCGCTTAAATGATTTATTTGACTTCAAAATGACAAATGGCTGTTTTTGAAATCATTCTTAATTGAAAGCGATTTTCATTTCATCTCTACTTTATGGAATTTCTTATCTAGACAGCTGTATAGTAAATGAATAACTGTTCTTTAAAAACCTTACACGAAATAGATTTAAAGGTTCCAGATTATAATTTAATTTAAAACTTTATATTAACTATATGTGATCTGTTTCAGGGAAGACACAAATTCTCATCTCTGGATTACCTTACTTCTTATTACATATATTCAGAAGTTTCTTGGAGTTCAAAAGTTCACAGCAACAATTTATAAGGGTATTAGCTCTGAAGTAAGCCAGAGGGAAAGCACTGCTTTTAATCAACAGGGCTACAATCCTTACACAGCAGCGGACCTGGCCCATCCGGCAGGAAATAGGATGCTGCAAGTTCAGACACTGTCAAGACACATTTAAAAAGTATGATATTTTTTTCACAAGGTAAATTCAGAAAACTAGCATAACCTGCAGCCACAAATATCCCATATTTCTAACTTTTGGAAAGTGTAGCCTGAGTGTCAGAAAAACAAAACAAAACAAAAAACCCCTCTCTGTACATTGTGGAGATAAAGGAGGGAAAATGATTTACCTCACTAACAGATACCAGGAAAAATGTGCCTTTCTTTTGGGAGTCAGATAAGAATTTTTTTTGAAGCACAAGAGTTCCCAAAACAAGGTTTTCAGGACATGCGGTGATAGATGGCAAATTTAAGGGCATTAAAGGGAATCCATTATCATGGTTAAATATTCTCTCAAGTCTTCCCCTATGTATTAGAAAACAAAGTTATGTTTCTTTAATTCTGGAATTTAAGTCTATGTGGAAGTATAGAAGGATTAAAGATAAACATTAGGGCCAGGCTAATGGCTCACACTTGTAATCCTAGCACTCTGGAAGGCCAAGGCAGGTGGATTGACTGAGATATGAAGTTCAAGACCAGCCTGAGCAAGAATGACTAAAAATAGAAAAACCAGCCTGGCATTGTGGTGGGCAAATGGAGTCCCAGCTACGTGGGAGGCTGAGGCAAGAGGATTGTTTTAGCACCAGAGTTTGCGGTTGCTGTGAGCTGTGACTCCACGGCATTTTCCCCAGGATGAAGAGTAAGATGCTGTCTCAAAACACAGCAAAACAAAAAACAAAAAAGATGAATATTAAAATGATGATGGCCGTTCTTCCTGAAAAACATAAGGCTCTTGTTCATTCATTCATTTATCCATTCCACTCATACTCCTGAGCACCGTGTATCAGACACAGCCACCGGGCGGCTCTCTGTTCTGACAGAGCCCACACCGTCACGCAGCATTGTCCAACAGAACTTTCTGGCTCACAGAACTGTTCTGTATCTGTGCTAATTCAGCAGCGACTATCCACATGGAGCCATTGAGCATTTGAAATGTGGCTAGTACAGCTAAGAAAGTGAATGTTAAACTTTATTTCATTTTATTACATTTAAATTTAAATAGCCACATGGTGTCCAGTGGCTACCTATTGGAAAGCACAGTTCTAATGGGTTAATCAGATACTAAATATGTAAGTAACTAAGTATATTAAAACATTGGCAGGCTTAGGTCATTGCAATAAAGAAAATAATTAGGCTTGGGGGAGGAAGGGGAGAAAGTTGGGTCCTCTTAAATTTGGTGGATTAGGAAAGTCCTCTTTAAAGAGGTGACGTGAGAGCGGAGATCTAATTGTCAAAGACACCAAGCCCTACAAAAACATGGGGGCAGAAGAGTACAGACTGAGGACACTGGAAGGTCCTAAGGTGCCCGTGCTGGAAATGAGCTTAGGGGACAGACGTGGCCAGAAGGGTAGAGTGCAGGAGAATGGGAGAGAATCAGGAGACGGCCAGAGGTGGGCAGAGTCAGGAGCATGCTGGCCCAATGGCCCGTGGAAAGGAGCTTGAAATTTACTCTGTTGTACAGTGAGGCCAGTGAAAGGTTTCAAGTGCAAGACTTTTGAGCTGATTTATGTTTAATAAGATCAGACAAGGGGGTAGTAGAGGCAAGACTGTGAGAGAAGAAGTGTAAAAGCAGCAGCCAGTGAGAAGGGTACTGCACTGGTCCAGGCCCCGCGCTCCATCAGGGCAATGCCAGTGGGCAGACAGACTCAGAATGAACTGTGAGGGTAGCATCAACAGGGTGACAGATGGCATATGGCAAGCATGTATGTCTCATAAAGGAGGAAAGGGAGGAGTTGAGGATGAGTCCAGGGTCAGTTGCAGACCTTATTCCACAACAATGCTGCCAACCACTGCCGAGGAACTGCCTTGGCACCAAGAGAAAAAAGGTGCTCAAATTCCCAGAAGCTGTCGCATCAGAAAAGCCCTTAACTAAGTATGGTAGGAAGCCAGTGAGCACGTGTGTGCATGTATGTGTGCTTGTACGTGCGAGGAAAATTTCAAGCAAAATGGGTCCAAGTAGTTCAGTCTGATCAAAAGGAATTGCTTTAATTCTATATAAATGATCTTGTAAAAAGGAAACTCTTGCAACCTTGTATCATTGACAAACTACTTTTCAGTGTAGTATTAAATATAATCTATGTACTTAATTTAAACATGCATAAGTGATATCCACCTTCAAAAACAGTTATTCTAAACCATCATCAAATGGTATCTAATAGGAGAGTTGGGGTACAAACCACTTAATTCCCTCATCATAAGTGTTGTTTTCAAGTGTTCAACCTCAGAGTTGACAGCCTATTTCCTGACTTGTATTTTACATGTTATACGTGTCTGCAGGAAAACCCTACAGGAGCTTCACAGACCCAGACCTGGCCCTGCAGGTGTGCATTTAACTGAAATTCAACTGTACTGAGACAGGAGGGAAGAAAGGAAGACAACTGGCATAGTATGTGAACTTGGACTTGCCACCCCCTCACTGAGTTTATGCCTGCTAACAAACGCAGGAGGTAGGACAGTGTTTTAGTTCTTTTCTCTGTTCATTTGGTTTCCACTGATTTCATGGTAGGGGATTTTACCAGGCCAGATACTTTCCTAGTGTTTAAGGAAACATACCTTTTCCTGCAAGATAGCCCTACTTCATTCAATGCTCAAAGACAAAGTGGTAAGTCCAATGCTGGAGGGAAAAACTGGCCCTGCTGGGTTTATGGGGAGGTGACTTTTATGGGCAATTTAATAGGCTTTTAAGGGTCGCTTTGACCAGATATAACTTTTGCCTTATGTACTGAATTTATAACCTAAATTGCTTTATAAGATGAGTATTACTGGCACAGAGTTGCTTCTGCTTAGAAGAAAAATCATGAAGGATCTTCTATTACTACATTTTGGTTTGAAAGAATTTGAAAATCAAGCCCACTCCTAAGAAGTTTTTGGGGAAGCATCCTATATATGAAGGATAGTAACACAAATAAAAGAGAATATTCAAATTTCAAGGGGTTTTAACCTATTAAATATCCTCTGAAATATTATTTTGAATCTAAGTTGGATTCGTTATGTGTTTGGTTACCTAACCTGTGGACAAGTAAGAGGAAAGTCTTTGCACAGCATTTGCTTAACTTCCTGGAAATGTTTATGGTATGAGGCTAAACGCCTGAACAAAGAGCACATGGGCCCTCACACACACACACACACACACACACACTTTTGTCGACTAAAGATTATATGATCTCAAAACCTAAACATTCTTTTGGAACATAAAACCAGAATTTACATCTTGGCACTTGCAGATTTGGGAGTGATGCCTAGAAAAACAAACATATTTTCTTTAATTAGTCCTAAAGGAAAAGACATATAACTTGAAATTAATATTGTTGGTTAAAAAATGCAATACAAAGCATGGTTCATATACTTTGAAGAAAATCTGAATTCATACTATGCTTTAATCTGAATATGCAGTATAAAAGCAAATAAAAGGCCAGTTGATCTGCTTTAAAAGGGATGTTTCATTTACTGTTTTTGATTAGTTTGTGTGTTTGCTCATGTTTAAACTCCTACTAGGCTGATCATTGAAAAGATCATATAACCCAAGTCACATAATATTAACATGATTATTTCACTATATGTCTGCTCCAAGACAATCATCTCAGTCAGGGCAACTTTCCTTTCAATTGCCTTTGCTGAAAAGTTGCATAAACATCCCAGGCCAGTTAATTCCTTCCATGGGCTTTAAGCCTCATTGACATGCAGATGAGAGCCTGATCAAATAACAGGCCTAGGAGCCCAGAGATGGGAAGGAGTCCACTGCACAGAACTGACAGGCTCTGCAGCCTACAAGCCCAGGGCAGCTCTAAGCAAGAGTTCTCTCTGCTCCCATCACAGCCTCTCCGGAAGACCAGTGTCTCTCTTAAAGTATATTAAACTATACTCAATTCTCAAAACATCCTTCCTTCACCACAGTGAAATATGCAACAAGTTAAAGTAGGAGGGAAAGTCCAGTCTATGCCTTAACAAAATGAAACATAGTATTCTGAAACAGGAAGATTAATATGAGTCAGGAAATGCAAATTCAAAGATCTACTGGAGCCAGACAGGTCATGCCAATGAGCCAGCAGGAAGACTGAGTTCTACACTCTGTGAGGTCAGGGTTGGCTGGGTCAGCCTGGATGCCCACTCTGTATCCTTGTATTCTGCACCATGCCTGGGACATGGTACGTGCTCAGTATGTAGTTATTAAATAAGTTAAATGTTGTCATCAAGTAGCCATATAATTGGGGGCAAATCCTAGTCTCTAGAGGAGCTCCGCTTTCCTCAATGTGGTGGTGGGGTCATACCTGTGGTTCTCATATGGGTTCCCCTCACCCCAGATGTTAGGCTCTCCCTGCCTCCCTGCAATCCCTGATTGAACTACAGTGGATGATTTTTTTGCCCAATTATCTTTTACTATGATTTTAAGCTTTTTGTTGAAAAGTATACAAATCGTAATTGTACAGCTTACTGAATTTTCACCATGCTTCCCTTGTCCCATTCCCTTCAGTGTCACATCCCCAAGTGTGTAAGCGCAACCCTGAATCCCAACACGATAGACTGGTTTCCCTTGCTAACTTTATATAAATGGGATTATGTAATGTGTATTCTCGAATTACACACACTTCTTTTTTTGGCTTCTATAATATTTGGAAGATTCATCCACACTGCTAATTATTAATGCCTTCCAGTTCTAAAATTCTGCTGGTGTCAATTACTAACCCAACAGATGAGAAAAAAGTACTTTTGAAAGTATCAGAGGTAATAGAATTGGTCATAGTAATAAACTGAACTCAGAGCAGGTTAAAGCCTAAGTCAGTGGTTCTCAACTTGTGGGTCGCGACCCCTTTGTAACAATGAAAATACATCCTGCATATCAGATATTTATATTACAATTCATAACAGTAGCAAAATTACAGTTATGAAGTAGCAATGAAAATAATTTTATGGTTGGAGGTCACCAAAACATGAGGAACTGTATTAAAGGGTCGTGGCATTAGGAGGCGTTAGGAAGGGTGAGAACCACTGGCCTAGGTGCTGTCATCTTTGTATGGGTAGTAAAGGATTTCCCGTGCGATGGCAAATCCATATTCTTGGTGATGGGTAACAAAAGCTGATGGTGCTTCCAGAGCTGTTCTAGTTAAAGTTCTCAAGACTCTATGGTTCTGATGCATTGATTGGTTATAGGTATCTATGGATAACCAAAAATTTATTTGTAAAACAAGGTGGTTACAACGAGCCTGCAACTATTTGCATAAGACTAAAAAGTAAATATTTGTTGAATGAATGCAATAATACAGAAAACTCAGAGTTGTCTTCCGATGTGTTGTCTGCCCACAATGCATGCTTTTTTTTTTTTCTTGGTTTTTGACTGTGAGGATTAAAAAGCCTTATTCTTTTTACAAGGTTCATATTGGGGAAAAAATATCTAAAATTTTAAAGATGTTAGAAAATTCAGACAAACAAAAATCCTTCGGGAACTGCTTTTGTAGTTGAGAGCAATTTTCCCATCTCTCTATGAAACCATGAAAAACAGGTTTTTAGTGAAGATTTATGATAGAATGGAACTGTGCAAATGCAAAAAAATCACCCAAATGCCATATTTGCAATTTGTCCATCGGTAAGAGAAGGAGAAAAGTCAGTAATCAGAGAAGATTAGGCAATAGAAAGACCAATAGTATAAAAGAATCTGTTGAATCTACGAACATATTTAAAAAGGAGACGTAATAAAATCACTGGAAACTCTATAACGACCTTGGAGATTTTTACATAAGCAGTGGTGTTACTTTTTTGATAACAATGTAGAACTAGTAACACAGAAACTCATTTTTCTGGGAGGGTCGAGGTGAAATCTGATAAGAGGGGCAGAAACAAAAAGACAAGTGACTTTCACTACAAAGTCTACATTTACCAATTTAATGCATTTGTGAAAACATCATTTACAAACACCGAGGATCCAAGATTTTGAAAATTGCACTTTGCTGTTGGTTCATAAGCCTTGCTGCTTTCAACAGAGCCATTAGATGAATCAGACATGGCCTCCCTCCTAGAAGATATTATTAGTGGGTGAGATCAGACCATCCTGCTTTTAAAAGACAAGAGGTCATCTCCACTGACAAACCTCTCCTGAGCAAGGCCATCATCTGGCCTTCTGGTATACAACTCAAACACTATATACAAACTCATTTGGTTTGGGTTGGAGTTGGCCAAATTTGCTAAGCAGCCAGCCTTCCCTGATGAGGTCAGCGCAAACCTCCCAGTTACAGCTGGCTCCAAACACAGACAGGAGATGTTGCACGCCGTTGATTAGTACCCTTTGTTTAGGTCTGTCTGGGTGAAGTGCAAAACAAGAAAGGCTGCTCACTGGCTATGCTACGTACATGTCTTTAGTAAGTCCACATTCCTATTTTCCTTTACAATTAAATAAGCACATCTAGTAAGTTGGGAGGGAAGATGTAAACTGGAGAAAAGATACCACAAAACTAAATTTATACAGCGTAGAAAAAGTCTTAAAAGGGTAACACTTTTATATCTAAAGAGAGCGCAAATGAAATATGCTGAATCAATAGAAAAACGTTGGCGGTCCAGTGGAGGGAGAGTAAAATGGGACATGGTCATAGTAACTGATGTGTTAGACACATACGTAATGTTTCCAACAATGGTCTTTAAGAGCAAAGAGAGTCAACATTTATCAGCCACGGTAAATAGGGAACATCTTATCTGTTACACTGTCTTTGGTGTTCTGGCTTCTGTTAAGTTTCCTTCTAAAGAAAACCCTTACGACTGCCCCCATCTATTCCCCTCACTTCATCATGAACACCCTTATCTCCTTACGACTGCCCCTGAACCTTTCCCTCACTCCACCTTCTCATGTAAGACCCGCTCTTTTTGTCAGGTTTTGCTGCAAAACTGCTTGTGGGTGCCCATCTCATAACTCACAACTCTACACATTCTGTGAGCTCCAGACTTCTTTACACTTGAAAGCACAAAAAAGGTAAAATAATATGTTTGTTAAACTAAAACACTTGCAAGTAAGGCTGGTCAGCAACGAGCTGTGAGTCAGTCTAAGCTCGAAAACAGAAGAGTGATTTTTAAGACTTCCCTCGTTATCAACATTGATTTAAGTAAAGCTCTTTAATCCTTATAAACATTTTGTGATGCATTGCACACAAAAGGAATGCACACATCTGAACTATAATATCTACTTAGAATATACTGAAATTAAAAAATAATACTGAATAATTATTCTCATTTTTGAAAAGTTCATTAGTTAAAACTAATTCTGGGAAACTGAATAAAGATGGAAGATATTATTTACCATATTTGGAAGAATCACCTCTGATGTTTCTTTTCTCTGAACATAAAGATCAGAAAACTTATTTATGTATTTACAAAATTTTTCAGCTGGGATGGACTCCTGAATTCAGATAATACCACACTTAACTTATACCAAATGTAGAAATGTGATATGACCAAGAAAATGCAATTCTTAAAATAAATCTGCATAGATTTTTATGATACTTAAATGCAACTTTGAGATTGCCCCCCACCATTATGTCTTTTTCCCATTCCCTAACTTAACAAGAACTTATGGAGAGTGTAACTCAGGCATCCTCAAACTATGGCCCGTGGGCCACACGTGCCTGCCTAGGACATTTATCTGGCCCACCGGGTGTTTTGCCGCTGCTGCCTGTCCTGCTTAGCAGCTGACTTGTCCTGGGGCCCGCAGTCTGGCCCTCCAATGGTCTGAGGGACAGTGAACTGGCCCCCTGTTTAAAAAGCTTGAGGACTCCTGGCTGTAACTAGTATGAGCAAATTATCGCATCCATGTAGGGAGGTGACAAGACTGCTGCTCTTCTCAGAGTACCCTCTGCTGATAGGAGCAAAGGGCTGTGGAAATTCAGAGGTGATCTTCAGAGGGGTGAACAGGAAGGTCAGTCAAGGGCAAGGAAGGGCCCCATGGAAAGCACCACAAGCGCAGTGAAGCACCATGAGCTTAGAAAATAAAGAAACTTGCGTGTGGTTAGAGTAGATCTCACGATGGGCTCTGACAGCAGAGGAGGTGAAAGCATGAGGGGGCAGGAACCCACCAGCTCCTCACTCTCACTGTGATATTTCCTCTAAAGATAGAAATAACAGAAAAAAACCACCAATCAAAGAGACACCTAGGTTGAAATACAGAAATGAGTTATCTTGTTTAAGAATTTTCTCTTGTCACTAAAGACCTACTAAGCTGTCATTCTTTTTGTAAGTTGATTTGTATAAAGGCAAACTTGAGAAGTTTCAACATATTAGAACAGTGTGGATGAGAGGCAAATCACATCTATATTCCTTTCTTTAGTTGCAAAGCTAATTGCTGAAGTTTTAACATCCTTTTTAGGTATTATCAGTGGGCTTCATTAGAATCTCATGGGAAGCTTTAAAACGTAGAATATCTCAGGCTCCAACCCCACCCTTGAGACTCCGATTTAATTTTTCTGGAAGTGGGGCCTGGGCATTCGTATATTTAAAGACACCTTGGGTAACATTAATGTCTGACCAGAGTTGAGAATCCCTGTGTAAATAAACATCCTGGAAAGGGAGAACTAGATGGAGGGAGCAACTGAGGCACATCCACTCATAGTTCACGGTGATGGAAAATTGAGAGTGGGGCTTCATTCCAGAGGGCTTCATGATTAGAGAGTAAGGGGTAACAGAATGGGGTCATCCACTTTTACATAGGAATAGTGACGCAGATCATACTGCAGTATTAACTTAAATAAGTTCATTAAAAATTATATCACCAGGGACAAAGTTTAAACTATAATTGCAGCTATAAACTGGAGTGATGACTGAATCCAATGTTGATTTTTCAGGCACAATTTTTTTTTTTTGTAGAAAATTACAGAATAATGCAACCTAAACTCGAGCTATTATTGCAAAAATACTAAAAAGTCATCTCTACTTCCTAAGCGATTTTCTTCTTTGATTCTGAAATAAGTCTCACATAAAACATGTAATGAGTGTCCGCGTCCATTTTTGTTCTCTTATTTTCAGTTGTTCAATGGCCTAACTCTGCTGGCTCCTCATTTATCAATGGATTTATATGTGATTCAGCCATTTTTCCATCCATTTCTTTGAATTAAGTCTTAAAAATAAATTTGCTTTATTATATGGACAGTATGTACTATAATTTTAGTACTGTATTTTTTATTGCATTAAACTGTTGCAAACATCTCATAATCAGCCTCAAACTGATGAACAAAACATTAACTTCATGGGGTTTTAGATGAAGACTGCTTTTATAATTAGTCATTTCATCAATGAATGTGTTTCTCTTATGACAACTCACCTTATATCTGAACTGTGGGGACTTGGATGCTGAAGCAGGGGGCCTATTACCACATTACTTATTCAACAAGAGCAAGGTCATAAATAGTAGTGATTGCCTAGATTATAACGTTGCAGAAAGTGAAATCCAGGTTTATATCTTTTTCCTTTAATGAGCAAAGATATCCTAACAAATATGAAATAATAAACTTTATAAATAGTTGTTTCTATGTTTTGCACTTATTTAAGTGATATACATATACATATACACAAATACTTGAGAATTAAAAATTTTAAATTTTAATTTATCTCTATTGTTAAAATATCTTGAATAAAACATAAATGCCCTTGAAATCTGAAATAATGGGGGATCCCACTAATTTGAGAAAAAACTAAATATAGTCAACATGTGTAGAATTTTTAAACATTCACAAAACTATTACTGATGTAAGAGGTTAAAAAAAAGTTTTGGTTTTTTTTTGGTTGGGGCCAGGCTTGAACCTGCCACCCCTGGTATATGGGGCTGGTGCCCTACTCCTTGAGCCACAGGCGCTGCCCCAAAAAACAAAAGTATTGAGAGCTTGATTTGCTCATAGTATGCTTGATAATGTTGGATATTCAAAGGCTAAGGGAAAAATGGAAAATAGAAAGGAAAATACCTTTATTTTTGATTTTTAAAAATTAAAAATGTCATCAGAGGAAAACTGAGGATGAACGTTTCCTAAATTGAGCCTTGTCTTCTCTTGAAGAAACTTACAGTCCTATTTTAGATGACAAAACCCAAGATTCTGCCTTCTTTAGTATTCTATAAATGAGACACAGATAGAAGTATTTGAAGGTGTTCATTACTCCAAGGCATAACAATATCAAATGTGTTATTTTAGTTAAAAATATAAAGAATTTATAAAGATTGGAAACTCAGAAAAGAAACAAGAGAAAATTAATTTTTTCACGTACACATATGTGTAAGAAGAGTTAATGACTTTCAAATCATCTGGAGAAATAGAACACATTCTTACATGGCTATGCTTATGATTTTAGCATGCTCGACACATGGGCCCACATCCATATACACATACAAACACAAGCAGTCACACACTATTGTTATCTTTGCAGTCTGGCCTCAAGCACAGAAGCCTGTCAAGAGAAAAAAAGAAATCATTCCCTACAGCACTCTTACAACCGGTCAAAGATAACAGAGCTGGTAAACAGATGTTCTTTGTGGTAAAGATGTTATGATCGCCACTTTATCCCAGCAAGCTTTGAAAAGCATTTTTCACATAGACCTTCCTGAAAGCTGCAACATATTATAGATGACAAAGAATTCATAGTCTATTTTTTCAAATAATTTGTGGGTAAGATGAAGAGAGGCAAAGAACACTGGCCTCTCAAAGGTTCTACCAAAGTCGATGCTTTTTTGTTCCAGCTGCATTAACCAACAGGCTTATCTCTAATCTAATGATAAAAATTAGTTCACTCACATCTGGGAATCATTCCTGGAAAGCTTGTCTCAAATTCTGTTTTAATTACTTGGTAATATAGTTGATATGATTGAAAAAACCCCTAGACAATCCATTGACAGCTGCTTTCATTCATTATATCCACAATTATATCACCAGTGTCCCTTAGAAGCTCACAGTTCAAATACCTCAGTAGTCAAAATTATTACTTTTATGTGGCTAATAAAAGATTTTAAAATTGGCTTCTTGGCTTCATACTATTATGGACCGGACATGTCAAAGGACATTCTAATAGATCATTTCGATCCTATTTTCATTTACTCTAAGTCCAGTAAGTCATTAGAAATGAATATGAGTCCTCTTACTCAATGACTAGAAGGAAGATGTGCACTAACGTCTACTCGACTCAGTTGTCTCTAATTTTAGAGCTCTAAAACTCTATTAATAGTCTATGAGGCTTTGCAATAGACAGGAACTAACTGTATTCATTGATCAAACTGCCTTCTACTTGAAGGAAGGGAAAAGAGGAAGTTTCATTTTGACTTTGGAAAATTTATCGGCTATAGGAGACAAGCTCTAGTCCCTCATTGGTAACAATGGACTCCCACTTCTAACTTCATTTAGTGATGTTAATGTACCCAGAAAATATAAAGCCACACAGAAAAAAGTCATGGGATAAGTCAAATACATACTAAATTTTTTAAAAAAGTCTCTGAGAGGATGAATTCTAAAGAATAATAAAAATTCTTCCAGTCTCACTGTATAGGTTAAGGCATTCTGCAGTCACAGGAGCAGAGTTTCTTTGAATTGCTAACATGTCCAGGAAGACCTTTGGCATATGGCCTTCACTGGACCATCTCAAGGGAGCTGACCATTGGAAGGCAGACCCTCCTGAAGTGCAGGTCAGACTCATCTTTGTATCCCCCATATCACTTGTTGTGATGTTTTGCACTTACTGGAGACTTACCAGGTCTACTGATTCAACAAAATGTTCTGTTATCAGAACTTTAGGAAATAGCAGCCTTCTACTCGTTTTCCCTCTTTCTTTATTCCCTAACTCTTCCACTCATCATCATTATAAAATTATATTAAATACTGAGCCATGTTAGAATGTAGAAGGAATAGAATATGCTCGTATTTTTCCATAAATGGAAGATAACACTGCACAGATATCACGAGGGCTGGGTCTCAGGCAAGGCTCTATCACCAAGGTGCTGTGGGAGAGGGGGGTCAACTCTTCTCCAGGCCTTCCCCAAGGAAAAATGGTACAGAATATTCCCCAAGGAAAAATGGTACAGAAAAATGGTACAGAATATTCTTCTAGATCTGTAACTAATCTATAAGAAATAGGAGCCCAATCCATGGCCTTAGGGCTGATCTAGCCTCTTCAGAGCTTTACAGGGAAAGGAAAAAAAATTAAAAGACACCAGCAGACAAACCCAATGTTCTTATTATTTTGACCCTATGTTTAAATGTAAGAAACATTATTTTCTTTGAAAGAGCTCAATAGGCATTGTAATTAAGCAATATGGGAGGGCATTCCAATCAACCAATAACAATAAAGTTGATATAAACATTTTTAAAACATTAAATTACCATATGCCCTTTTGTTGACAATCCTGGTGAATTCTGGCATCTGCCCATGACCAGGTTGGTTATTCTTGCCACGTAAATTTTAGGGATGTTCAGGAGAGTCTGAAGAGGCTGAATTCTTTACCTTGCCAGTAGACATGTCCATAATTTTTCAAGACTAAAACATCTGATCAGATATCTATCTCTATTTGCTAAGCTTACAGCATTTTCGTGCCACCACTTCTGAGTCTTACAAGTAAGCCAAGGATTTTGTGTTCCATTTTTATGATGAAATGCAGATTTTGTATTGAAGGTAACTACTTCAATTCAAAAAATTAGATGTGATCGTACTTAAAAATATTTGTAATTTGTTAAATTTGGGAAGCTGAAAAAAAGTATTTCTACAAATCAAGACAAGCTTTGGCAATACAGAATAAAATGTTTATACCCTGAATGGATAAATTGTTACTTGCTTGAAATTCAAAACTCTTAGCTGTTAGTTGTATAACTCAAAACAGCAGTCAAAGGAATACTGTGCTTGTTCTTCTGTACCTTGCAGTGAAAATCCCTATTAATAGTCTTTTGCTTATCCATATACTTGTAGCAATGGTATAAAAAATGTAGGCATTTTCCTACCATTTTCTCAGTTCATGCATCATCTGGGCCTTCTCTCATTTCCTTACAGCTGAACGCTTTCTTCTCTCTGAAGGCACTGTTTACATGAAAAATAGACTTTAACAAAAGCAATTACATAAAATGAGGGAAAACCTTAAATCCAAATTATGGAATAATTAATTATAAAACCATTAGGTAGGATTATCATTCTTTAAGCTGTGTGCTTCCTCAATAAAAATTCTCTCAACAGTTCATTTTCAGCTACCTTTGTGATCTTTAATATCCTCAGTCTTTACCTTTTTATAGCAAGTATCTCTAAATAACTGACTCATTTAGTCAATAATTACTCATGGATTGCAAATTAGGTGCCAGGCATTGATCTGTGCTCTCAGATTATTAGCACTAAACGAAGGAAAAGTGTCCTGCCCTCAGGATGCTTACATTTTAGTGGGGGAGGAAGACCATCAACAATTAGATATATCATTCCAGGTAGAAATTAGTGCAGGGAGGACAGGTAGCCTAGAGCTGGTGAGGGCAACAGTCATAGGGTTGTGGTTTTTTTTTTTTAATACAATGGCCATGGATGGCCTGTGGCCAGAAGTGTCAAAAAAAAAAAAAAAAAAAGGAGGAAAAAAACCATTTGGTCTTAGACCTTAGCCGCATTCTTCAGCTTGGCAATTAACAGAGTTGGTATTCTGATGCCTGTCTAACTACGGTTTCTCATCTAGTTGAGAATCAAAGAGTAGTAGCTTTCAACCAGGGGTGATTTTGTCTCCAGGGGAATGTGGACAATGTCTGGAGACATCTTTGATTATCACAGCTGGGGAAGAGGCTGCTACTTGCCTCTATTGGGTAGCGGTCAAGATGCTGCTGCATATTCTACAATGCACAAGGACAGAACCCACAAAAAACAAATGACCCTATCCAAAGTGATAGTAGGACTGAGGTTAAGAGATGCTGCCAAGGAGATTGAGACATGACTGGCCTTTGCAAAACCCTCTGTACCTACCTAAGAGAGAATAGAAATAACGAACTGTCCTCCGTGAGCATCTACTTACCAAACATTGTCAGTGCTCCATTAAAGTAAGTTAATGACTAATATTCCATTACTTCAGTTTAGAAACGGCTTACATCTAAAAGCCATACTACTGTTGTTTCCAATAGCCAGTAGTTAAAATTTGTATTACAACAGTCTCCAGTTTGAATTATTCATTTTTAAAAAGTGCGTTCCAATGTGACTGATGTTCTTATTTGAATGAAAGAATCCAGAAGGAAGCAACTGTTAGGGAAAAAAGTGAGGTGAAAGAGAAACCCTAGGAAAGACTTTAGCTCTGTAAGCTAATATTTAGCTGTCCACAATTCAGAGGTCAACAGAAAGGAGTTGATTCCGCCTGAGAGCTAAGTGCCTTCGTAGGTTTCAACAGGAAAATCTTCAGTTTGTATCATTGCCATTGGAAAATCTGTTTGGTATGAGGAATTCTATAATTTTAACTCATGAACATATTTGCTGAAACTATTTTAAGATGCCATCTGGCCAGGAATCTCTTCCAATACAAGTGTCATCACATGTTTACTAGGAAAGGAAGAAAAAGACATTCTATTTTGTTTCTAACTTAGGGAAAATATGGAGATACCATTTCATATATCAATTGCAGATATCTTTTTATAAACCATCGCTAAGAATGATATATTTTACACATTCTGTCATTGGAAAAAGAGCAACGCCTTATTCAACACACTGTCACCATGAAAACAAGTGACAGAGAAAGGAAGCTAATGTTGTAAAAAATACCCTACTCACTGGTGAGTAAAAATACTATACTCACTGATGGCTGCTGGGAGACAACAGAGCTTTGATAGGACTTGGGCTGGAGGCCAGAACCGAGTCCTTTCACCACCACCTACCTGAAGAATAACTATGGGCATGCTCTGTACCCTCCCTGGAAGTCCCTGTTTCTTCATCTGTAAGTTGGTGATAATGGTCATCCAAAGTCCACCTAGAACCGTCCTGAGCACTAAATGAGAAGGAACTCCTACTTCGCCAGGCGCTCCATGAGGACCTCAGTCATGGCCGCCTGTGGATTGAAATGGTCCTGACTTCTTTAGTAAACAAATCCAACCCAATGATCTAAACCACGGGGAAGAGATACCAGGTTTGTGCTTGTAGGAGGCTCCTGGAAGTGCGCAGTGGTCGTTCCTGTGGGTATGAACTGAAGACCTGTACACTGGGGGCAGTGACTCCCATTGGGATGAACAGAACAGTTGCTGGTTCCACTCTGTTCCCCAAACTGCCCAGCTCTGTCCTCAGACAGAGCTCTGTCCTCTGCCCAGCTCTCTCCTCCCTTTGACCTACATACTCGGGTGACAAGACAACAGTGGGGAGGCCATTGAGGAGAAGAATAGAAAAGGAGGGAAGGAAAAACTAAACCATTGTAATCTGGGTGCATTAACTGATATCTGGCAACTGGTAGCTTGATCAGCGTGAGAGTGGGCAACTGACGGGCAAACTGCTACAACCGACACCAGCCTATACATCATCTTCTGCAGGAGTGCTCCTTCCCATCTTGGGGGGGGGGGGAGGTAGCCTGAAGACAAAAAGTGTATTTTGTTTAACTTTGCTACAGAAACTTCCTTTATGTTTATTTGATACTCCTTTAATGATTCTATGACATAAATAAGAAGTGGATTTGTGAGAGACAAAGGGATTTAGTAAGCAGCGAAGTTCAGGACGGAGTATTGTTTACTGAAGTACTGACTACTCCCACCACACCCCACCATATCTCCTCCTCTCCAGCGTTTCCAAGATACAAGGCGTCGATTTCACATGTTGGCGTCTGCCCAAAGACAATGGAGTTTCCTGCAGAACTGCAGAGACAAAGGCTCTTACAGCTGACTTGAGGGGCTCTGGAGGGGCTGCAGCGTTAAACAGTGACAGAGGGTGGTGTGGAAAATTGCCCTGTTTTCCAAATAAAAGTGCAGAATAAACAGAACGCTCACTACGATTCTCTGAATTTAGGCAGAGTTCACTTAAAACCTAGGATTGGGTTAATTTCCGAAGGATTAAGCCTGAGTCTTTAAAAGGGTTTGCCTTTTACATACACTAAAACAGCTGATAGGCTTACCAAACCAGGAAATACACTGTTCTCTTTGGTGAAAGTAACATAAAACTATAAAAAAAAAAGTCATTGCTATGCATAATGTTGATTTTTATATCTCAGAGCATGGAGTTTCAGACCTTCTATATTAGCAAAAAAATATCAATGACTGAAGTAGCTGATTCACTTAGCTGACCATGGCGCTTTACTTTGACAACTGAAAACAACTTAAGTTTCCAAACCTTTGCCGAGCCAGGGAATTGAGATTGTTCAACCTGTAAGCTCTGTATACTTCTCTTTCAACACTTTAAAAATGTACCCTGTCAGTTTTAAGAGAGACAAGGTGCTGATTATCTTCACCGGTTAGCCAAGACATAAAGTAGAAATTTCTGGCACTCGAGAGTCTGACTTTAAATATGTCCTTTACGGTAAAGCAGGCTCTTGGGGTTGAAAGAAAGGGAGGGGTGGTGGGCCAGAAATACATTAAAAAACATTTTTCTTCCCTCTTAGTCCAGGATCACTTGATTCAATTTATGAATGCCTAATCCCTGTTTAAACTTAAATTGTAAGGTACTAAAGCTAATTTATGAAAGCGCTCATGTAAGCAGCCTGCAAATCAGCTTAATAAACAGGTCTTACTCACCATCAGCAAGTGCCTAATAAATTTGTCTAGACACAGGTGATGACGTAGTAAAATGTACTTTAAAATGTCCATGGAACTCGTAGGATCATGTGCTTTCAAATAATTACATAGAAATGTTCACATATTTTAACAAAAGCAGTCATTGAAATGATTGTTTGTGCATATAGGACAAAACAACAGTAAATATTAAGGACCTGGTAGACCCCTGACAGTGCTGATCAAGTTCAGACAGCCACACTGAGTTCCTTTCTCTGCTGCTGTAAATATTTTGAAAACCATTCCTTTGCTTTGAAGCGTCAACAGTTCTCAATCCTCTTTTACCTGGAGATTCTCTGTCTTGTTGATAAATCAGAGGAATAGAAGCTTTCTTGGAGAGGAAAGAGAGAGGTTTGTGTTGGAAGAAACTGGAAGTTTTTGTCATTCCCTTCTATTTATTCTCGTTCTCATCTGCCACTTACTAATTCTTACCAGGTAACTTCATATCATAAATAAGACGGGGGACGTGGCAGCATCCTGCGTTCTCACAGGCAAGGAGGGGACAGCGCTGCAGAGTACTATTTGCATTTTGCTCCTGGGTATTTAAGATGATTCAATTCCATCTTGATCCCGGCCTCATCCATCCCGTTTGGGAAGCGCAGCAGAACTCCCATGTTCTCTACTGAACAACCCAAATAAAACTCAACATATGGAAAAAATGTCTCAGGTGCAATAGGGAAAAGAATCTCTCTACACAGTTTCCAATGTTTTGTACGGTGTCTTTTTCTGAATGGCTTGTAAGGGCAATTTATGAGCTCCTGATTATTATAACATATTGTGCTGTTAAACAAGAAGGAGGTAATAGTAGCTTAGCTTCTTGTTGGCATTCCATTTTTTATAGATTATTATATTGTCTTCAAGCTGAGTTGAGTATGAAATTAGTATAATTAACTCCCTGCTCAGCTACATACTCATCTATTTTCCATTCTCATTCATCTTTTCCCTCTGCCCCCGAAGACAGACTTGGAAGGGAAGGAAACCTGTGTTCGGCGATCTAATATTCATTGTTAGTTCCCAGACTTCTGCTCTAGAAGCCAGTAACAGTTGAACGTGAAAACAACTTGAGAAATCACGAGAGACCCTTCACGGCCGACCAGCTTGCATTCTATACTGCCCTTACGTTTTCTGTTAAAAATGTTATAAAAACATATCAAGGGTATCAGACAGACAAATGATCAGATAAAAACTGAGCACAAAGGTTTGAATCAAGACAGAAAATCTCATACTGAGATATAAATGGGAAAAAGGAAATCGGGGGTCCAATTGTGGACCAATTGATAAAAAAGACAATATGCCAAATGAAATAAGATTCCAACAGCTCCATTAGTGGCTTAAACGTACATGTACGTGGCTTAAACTAAACAACTGGAGGGTCACTTTATTTTTGATACTTGAAGAAGAAAAGGTAACCTATTAAAAGTTGGTGTTGAGTCTATTTTGAAGATTTAATTAAGATGATTATTTTCTACTCAAAATAGATTAAAATATATTGGCATCCCATATATATAAAATAGAAGACAATCCAGGATTTCAGTCTCCCATCAACTCACATGGAACGGGAAGAGAAGAAGCCACTGAGCCACATGTAGCCCATATAAGGGATTGATTGGGCCCACCCAGCAGTCTAAAAATCAGGACATTTCACCAAAACATCCACAGTTTTGTCTTATATTGAAAGTCAGGGCCAGACACCTGTAATCTTGTAATCCTAGAATTCTGGGAGGCTAAGATGGGAGGATCACTAAAGCTCAGTTCGGGACCTGGCTGAGACAGAGTGAGACTCCATTTCTACTAAAAATTGAAAAACTAGCAGGGCATGGTGGCAGATGCCTGTAGTCCCAGGTACTCAGGAAGCTGAGGCAAGAGGATTGCTTGAGCCCACAAGTTTGAGGTCACTGTGAGCTATGATGACGCAACGGCACTCAACCCCCAGGGTCAAAAAATGAGACTCTGTGTCCAAAAAGGGGAGGGAGCAAGAAAATCAGAGGATATAGTGACACTGGCATCACATATCCAAAGGATCGCAAACCCAATGCTTCTTGGCCTACATCCATCAATCTGCCCTGCTGGTCTTGACCACTTCCCACTGTACAACATCAGGACCCCCTCCTGGTACTGAAGTACTTTCTAGCCTCTCTACAAACACAACTTTGGGGTCCCTGGCTTACAAGAAGAGGTTCACGTAATTCCTGCTATGATTTCTTATATTTAGATCAGAAAATGTTTTAGGAAATGAGCATTCCCTTAAAGACTCAGGGCAACAGACTCGAAAGACACACACAACTTCTTCCAAATACTAGGTGATCTAAAACAACGAAACCTGAAAATCTTTATTAAATAACTGTACAATAAGTATGAATTCTCAAGATAGTACAATAGTACTTGAATTTTGATTTCACATAGTCACAAAAAGAAAACTCAAAAACATCCTTAGTTTGGTTCTCATTCATAAATCTTCATAAATTGTTAGCATCAAGTATAACTTAATATTTGTATGTGTGGATATAAAATGGTATTGCAGTTCTGCAACTATCTTAATGCCCCAAACAATATAAAATAATAAATTCTTGGTCTCTATAACACTAGTAATGACAACCCAATTTATAGACCTTTAAATTAATTCTTGTAAATTGTGAGTGTATGTTTTTTATTTCAGAGTACTGTGAGGGTACATATGACTAGGTTACATAGTTGGCTTCTGTGAGGTTAAAGTCCAAGTTGAGTTGTAGTTGTGTCCTTTACCCAGGAAGGGTGTCATACACCCGTGCAATGTGCCTGTTGGGTGGGAGCTTACCCAGCCTCCTCTCCTACTGAATTTAACTAAGTTTTTCTCTCATGGGAGCAGGTAGTTGTTGATTTACTATTTAGTATTGAGTACATGTGATGGTTGTTTTCCTATTCTTGAGATATCGTTCTCAGGTAACAGCTCTCCAAATGTGTTCAGGTTTTTACAAAAGATACAACATCTTTGTATGGCTTAATAATTATCAATGGTGTACATATATCACGATTTATTAATCCATCCATGTATCCAAGGTCTCTTGGGTGGTTTCCACATCTTTGTGAGTGTGACTGTGTTGCCATGAACATTTGAGTGCAAATGTCCTTATGGTAAAATGTCTTTTTTGGGGGGTGGGAGTAGATACCTAGTAATGGGATGTCAGGATCTAACCATAGGTCTTAGTTCTTTGAGGCATCTCCACACTTCTTTTCACAGAGGCTGTGCTAGTTTGTGTCCCACCAACAACACATGAGTGTTCCCTTCCTTCAGGACCCAGGCCAGCATCTGTTGCTTTGGGATCCTGTGATGCAGCTCTTCTCACTGGGGTTAGGTGATATATCTCAAAGTGGTTTTGATTTGCATTTCTCTGATGCTTAGGGATGATGAGCATTTTTTTCATATGTTTATTAAAAGTTTCTGTTTGTGTCTCTTGCCCAGTTTTTAATAGGGTTATTTGTTCTTTTCCTGCTGATTTGCTTGAGTTCTTTGTAGATTCTGGTTATTAGCCCTTTGCTGGAGTCACAGCATGCAAATATCTTCTCCCATTCTGAAGGTTGTCTCTTTACTTTGTTGATCATATCCTTAGCTGTGCAGAAACTGTTTAATCAGGTCCTATTTATTTTTGTTGTTGCTGCAATTCCCAGTGGGATCATCTTCATAAATTCTTTTCCTAGGTAGATGAGAATAAACCTTCTCCCCACACTTTTTCTAGGGTTTTTATAGTTTATATCTTAAATTTAAATCCTTTATCCATCATGACTTTATTTTTGTAGGTGATGAGAGGTGGGAGTCCAGTTTCTATCTTTTACATGTAGCTAAGAAGTTCTCCCAACACTGTGAATGTGTATTTTTAAGCTGACTTTTGGTTGTTAATGAACACACGTCCATGCATATGTGTTCAGGATACATTAAAATCCCTCTATCCCTATTTCTGCACTTCAAAATATTTTCATGTTTTTAAAACTAACATGGCCCATAGTTTGTAATGCACTGTTACACCATATATATAAGACATTGCATTGCAGAAGTATTTGCTCTATTCAATTGTTCTTGAAATCCTTCATTAAATTAAGACTTGAGTTGAAACCAGCCCTATGAATAAATAATTGCTTGAGAAATGCTATAAAAGCCTTCAGACTGAGATTATCTGTTGTTTGCTTGCATCAAAGGATATAAGTGACTGAAAATATTACAATAGCTCTCTTTATTCCTTGTTTTATTATGGAAGATGAAATATGAGATACAAATCTGATAAATGTTTTAAAACCTCTTGAATTATCTAACACAAGCAGTACCCTATTAAAATAAACAAAGAAACAAGAGAACTTTTTTACTTTAATTGTCAAAAACAAACTAGAGGAAGCAGACTGTCACAGAGCAGTGGGAATGTTGTATCCTTTGTAACCTGATTCAACTGTGGGGAACTAGTCAACCATACTCTCTCAGAGAAAGAGACACACGGGCCAGGCATTCTAAGCAAGAAGCCCTTCGTAGGAAGTTACTCTAATTTGAGTTTAAGTTCATTTCAAAATTCTTTTAAGTAACATACTCAAAGTGTAGATGCTTATATTTTTCCTAATGGCCACTAAATTTCTCCATTCAACTGGTTCCGGAATCTCTTCACCATAAATAAAATGAAGGATCGTTTAAAGATTTTGCTTCTGCATATACAATGTAGTGTATATCCATATTCTTCCTTTTCTCACGCTAATCCCATTGAGGAAGAAATCAAGGGTCTGGAATCAGTAGACCCACATTCACTCTCTGACCCCTGCCACATCGTGCATCATGGATTTCTTTTCCCTGTTAGCTCATCTACAAAATACAAGCAGAAGTATAGGGAAGAAGTTATCCCAGAATGGTCTTATTAGCCTAAGATCCTTGGCCTTGCTCATCCGCACTATAGTCTAGCTAACAGGGAGATTAAACACTTTTCTGTATACTGACCATGGCTATGGCAAGGGTCAAATGAGATAAATACTCAGCTTAAAAGTCGAATTTCTCAGTTCAATGAGGGCAAAAAAATAGATACATAACATTATTAAACCTGGAGCAGAAACTTATCTGTTGAAATGGAAACTCTCTGGGTGAGGTTCAAGGACTAGAACAAAACAGCAGCATAGGTCTGAGAAAAAAAGACTATGATATGGGAGGGCTTGGCTAGAGTCATGACTACACCACTAACTAGCTGTCTGAACTTGGCCAAATCCCTTAATCTCCCTCATTCTGTTTATCCAGCAGTAGAATGAAGACAACAGTACCTTCCTCACAAGAGAGTTACAAACATTAAATTATAATGCAGCCCTTAAGATTAAAAGTGGCATGCTCTATTTATCTATAACATGCACACATACTCTTTTTTTTTTGCAATTTTTTTGGCCGGGGCTGGGTTTGAACCTGCCACCTCCAACACATGGGGCCAGTGCCTTACTCCTCTGAGCCACAGGTACCGCCCCTCACACATACTCTTAATGACCAGTTAAATAACTGAATATATTAGCCCTTCCTCTTTCTATGCAAAAAAGGCTCATTCAAATAATAAGATTTCTCTTAGATTTATTTTGTCTGTAAAAGAAGGCCTCTGTGATCACACTGTATAGAACTTCAATGTCAACAAAAAAATGTTACTTTCATTTATTTACTTTTCTTAAAATTTCAAAATATTTTAGTGGGTGACTAGAGAGGTGACTATTGTGTACAGTCCAGATTCTTTCTCAAGACTGAAGGATTTATTTCCCCCATATCCTCTCCCTGAGAACGGATGTGCCTCACACCCCTCAGCTGTCTGCTTTCTAGAGGAATGGTCGCTGGCCACAGAGCCATCTTTCTGGGGCAGCCTAAACCCCATGATGGAGGGCATGGAGTTAGACAGGCCAGGCTCTCGGGCTCCACTTTGAGCAATGCTGAAGGCCCTCATAGCTTCAGAGCTCACTGTGCGTTGGCTAAGGCCTCAGGTGAGACTTCATCAGAGCCCAGCTTCTCCTCCACCCACTCTGACTCCTCTTCCTTCCATAGGTGTTGAATCCAAGAGCAGTTCCGAATAAACTTCCTGCCCAGAACTTGTTTCCTGGAGAACTGGAAGTGCCTCAGCTCTAGTCTAAGGAAACCTCCTGCTGAAACTTGGTGCACTTCCTGTACCGCAACAACTGAACCCCGTTTGCTTTTCATTAGAGCTGGGGTACAAGTTTGCGCTACACCTTCAAAGGGGTACTTTTGATTAAGAAAAATAAAAGCTTAACTCCATCTCCACCTCAGTGTATATTCCTTTTTCCATAACTTTGACTTATTGTCCTTCTGTAAATATTCCAGCCCACTTAGCCACATGAACGAACAAAGTCTGATTTACCAGCACTGACATTACATTGCAATTTATAGCTTTCAAGGAACTCAAAATATAGGACCGCTGCTATCAGGCAGCCTGGTGCTCCTTATTTAATAGGTTATATAATAAGCTGCGTCCTGGCTCAGTTTGGCAGAGAGACACTGTGATCATTTAAGCGCCCAAGGGAAAGGGTAGAGAACAATTAGAGTATAAGGTAGATTCAAATTAAACATGAACTTGAATTTTAAAGAGACTGTAGCATTTTTTTTGGTAAGTGAAGTATGGTCTCTGCCAACAAAGTGCTTTTATTTCTCCATCATCTAACATCATCAGCAACCATATCAGCTCTGGTTTAAAGAGTTCCTGAGATGCTCCAGGCCTGGGTGAGGTAAAAGGGCTATCTCTCTACACAATAGCTACCATGCATTGACTATGCAAGGCGGGCAGCAGTAAAACCTAACGGGAGTCAATAAACCGAGTCGGCAGGACTGGGGAAATACCTAACCAACAAATAGGTTCCGTAATAATGTGACATTTTTATAGTCGCATTTTTTAACCATAACAGCACTTGAATGGTAGGCATTATAGTATTTCAATTTAGTCATTTATCTAAAAATGAGTTTTATCTTGGCTCATAAATAAGCAGTGACACTGCAGCAATTTGAAAAGCTGAGCTTTACCTTTTGCTGGGAAGCTCGTTTTACAATTACAGAAACACATGCCCTTTTGTGCCATGTTGCTTAATCTATGATTTATGGCTTCTATCTTTGTGCTAACCTGTTTCTGCAAACTACACAAAGTTTGTACAAGCTCAGCTATTTCATTCTTATTTCTGATCTTAATGGGTTATTTTCTCCATAGAGGCCATGTCGCTAGACCAAATAGGTTAGGAGAAAGCTTTCACCCTTTCAGTGCAGCAAACACCATTTAGTGTCTCAGTCTGTTTTCAGAGCTGAAATAACTAAAGCACTTCCCTAAAAGCCTGGCCGACTCTTCCAGAAAGACTTTCTTCTCTGTGCCCTGCTCCCCCCACTGCCTGCTCTAATCTGCCTCATAGCAAAGCTCTCAAGGGCCACTGCAGCTGCCCTCCCTCCTGATACCAGCCTCCCTCACCCAGCAAGCCAGGGGGAAGAAAAATTAAACTGGTGGATCAGAATGGTTTCTCCTCCGGTCTCCACTCACTCCCTTTCAGGCGTGATACCTAGATGCTTACAGAGTCACTCTCATTTTCTCCCAGAGTCATGTAACTCCAGGAATGCTGGCGATATCTTTTATGCCATTGCACCTAATATGGTGGAAATCTGTGTCTTGCTCAAGGTCTTTCTTCACCTGTGCCCAGACATTACAGACTGAGCAGGGATGCCCCAAGGTTTGCACTTGGGGGTCATTGCCAGCAGCTTATTTCATTCCAGATGGCTTTTCATCACTGTTTTTCATTAGTTCTGTTATTTTGTAAGGTGGGGAGAAATCGAAGTTCACTCTGCCCTTCCAAGGTAGAAGTCTTGAAGCATAATTATGACATTGGTACAGGAAGGAAGAAAACATACCAAAATGTTCAATTACCGATTCAGAGTTGGAGAATGATTTTAAATTTACATATTGCTATTTCTTTGAATTTTTCAAGTTTTGTGTTTTCAGACAACAAAATATTACATTATAATCAGTAAACCATGTTTACCGAAAAGTGCACTCACATGGCAGCATGATCTGTTTAGAACTGTCTACATAGCACAGGTCTGTATTTGTACTCTCATACTTATCATCTAACATTCTGTGAGGGAGGTAGATGTTTGTTTAGACAAACATCAGATATGTTAAGTTGGGGGTAAGTGTTATAATGAAAAAGTAAGATAAAAGTTACAGAGAAGGTTAAGGGATTAGGAGGCGTCACCAGATGTGTTGAGTCTGTATCAATCAAAGAAACTAAGGCAAAGCAGTTAACCAGAACTGAAATGCTTAACGGCATAAATAGAAATGCCTCATTAGGTTACAAATACAGATGCTTGTCATCTATTATCTGTTAGGCAGTGCTATGGTCTGAAAGTTCGTGTCCTCCTAAAATTTCTATATTGAAACTTAATCACCAACGTGATTTGGGCTGTTTGGGGTGGGGCCTTTGGGAGGTGACTAGGTCATGAAGGCTGAGTCCTCAGGAATGGGATTCGTGCCCTTATTAAAGAGCCCAGAGAGCTGCCTTGTCCCTGCCACTGTGTGCAGACACAGCAAGAATATGCCATTTATTTGTCAGGAGGCAAGTCTTCCCCAAGACTCCAAATCTGCTGGGGCCTTATCTTGGACTTCCCAGCTGCAAATAACAGTGAAAAATAAATTTCTGTTATTTATAAGCTACCTGATTTGTGATATTTTATTATAAACAGAGCAGCCTGAAGGAACTAAGACAGGCAGTCATTAAATTAATGAACCTTTTTTTTACTTATAGACAATTTTTGTTAAGGGACCCAGTACCTTGAAATACATGAAGACTTAATTAAATCTCCTGACATCTAGCAAATTGTATTTTAAGGATTCTTTCTGTTAAAGTGGTTTACTAAGTAGCTAAAATAATGAATAGGAAATGAGACTGCTCAAAACTCATGAACTTGACATTTCCCACCAAACAAGAATGAACGATGGACCATTTCTGACATATTGGATGCACTAAAGGATGATTTACCACTAACATTTGCTCATCTCAGAAACTTTTTTCCTAAATTATGTAGGAAAAGCAAATCTCCTTAGACTGTACCCTAACAAACACAAAGCTCCTGGAAGTAAATCTTGGTACAGAAAAATTGTAATTTTTTAATAGAAAACAAGGCAGATCTTTTGTATAACACATCTACAAAACGTGAAAGCTGGTCAACAATATTAAATACAAGTAAGGTTCACTTTCTCACTATTGCTAAGGACTGAAGTTGTACACGGGAGGCAAGCCCACACCTCCCTGAGTGCTTATCACATCCCACTATGCTGCAGGGATACACCACGCTTTTCTTTTTTCAATTATGTTTTTTTCCTCCAGGCTCGATGGGGGTGAGGCTGGGTTTTCATTTAATGCTTAAAACATCCCAACAAAGAAGGTACCTCCATTTTGGAGGTTTAGTAATTTTTCTGCAGGTCCTCGGCTAGAAAATGGGTGAGCAAGAATTCAAACCAGGCACCCTGATCCCAGGTCCGTACTTTTAACTATTACTCTGTACTAACTGCCCCTAAGCTCACAATGACTACTTACAATGTCATTTTTCATTAAAGAATTTTAAAGTGTTTAACATATTATCATACTTATTTGAACATTTCAATATAATTTAATAATCTTAAATGTACTTTTATAATTTTAGGTGTCTACTTTTAAAAGTCATGCCATTCTACTGTCATCATCTACCTGCTTTTTGCCTCTCAAGTTGCTGCCACAGAAGCTGTTTCTGCACTTGTATCATATGGCTGCTCCTCTCATCCTAATAAGCTTGTTTTACAAAAGTTACTAAGATTTTTAAGTTAAATAAGTTCCTCAGTGGGTTCTAAGGAACACAAGCTAGGCTCTCTATTTATCCGTTTATCCACCCATTCAGTACCTTTAGAATTCACTGTGATAAATATCTCCAATCAATTTGTATCACCTCTACCCTGCTATAGATCCTTTTGAAATTCTCACTTGTTTTCCTGAAATTTGTGTACTGTCCTGATTGTACTTTCTATAACAAATCTCTCCCCCAATCTTTCTTTTCTTTTATCTTTTCTTTCCTTTTTTTTTTCTTTTTTTTTTTTTTTTGCCAAATTGTCTTTCCAAAGTGTAGCGTGAATTTTGTTTTTACTACCCTTTAAAGGAGATAATGTATGGAAATAAATTAGCACCTTGTCTGGTCTATGATAAGTGCTTAGTAAATACTATTATTTTTGTCCTATCTATATACCAGACATGAAGCCCAGGTAATGTAGCAGACAGCAATGAATATAGTGCTGGGTATAGAACTTGAAGTCTAGTGGAGACAGAGAAAAATGAATAATCTATCATCATAGAGTTGTGCAAATACTTTTCTCCATTTGAGTAGAGGCAGAGGCCAGGAGAAATAAATTGACAGGGTAAAAAGACTAGGAACAGGAATGGAAGTAGAAAACTACCCAAAAGACTAGTAGGTTCTGGAAATTTTAGAGATGCTTGAATCATTCAGTAAGGTTGGAGAAGGGTAGAGGGGTGGACATGGGTCCCATGAGGCCAGACAAGTGGGCGGGGCCAAAATCAAAAGGGCTAATAGGATATGTTAAGAAATTTGGATTGTATTCTAAAGCCAGTAAGGACTTACTAAAAATTTACTAGCATAATCACTGACACTATCAATTTCAGAAAATTCAAGGGTGATCACGGTGCAGGAACTGATCAGGAAGAGGTAGAATTGGGTTAAGAGACTGATGCAGTAATCAAAGGGGAAAATACTGACAATGCAAAAAAGTTGCTACTGAAACTGGGCATGGAAAGGAGAAAAAATGTTGAGAGCAGTTTAATAAATGAAGAAGGCTAGACTTGTTCAAGGGAAGAGAATATTATGAATAACTTCTTTGAAAGCTGTGGCCATTCTCTAAACCAGGAAATTCAGATAGAGACAAGATTTTCAAGGAAAGGTCATGAATTTCCTTTGGATATACTGACTTGGTGAGAGGTGATAACATCAAAATGCAGATGGCCTGAAGACAAAGAGGATCTCGAGCCTGCAACTAGAAATAAAATTTCAGAAGTCACCAATGAGGTGCTGGTATAGCCTTGAGAATGGATGACACAGTCTGTGTGGGATTATTTATTAATATTAATTGGAAAAGATAACTGTCTAAGCGGCGGAAAACAGATCAAAACTTGGCTCAGCCCATCCTTTTCGCATTATCTCCTGCTACTCCACACCATCTATCTCACTTTGAAGTCACATCAAAAGACTTAAAATTTCCCAAGTTCTGTCAGACCCCAACCTTCTCCCCTCAATTTTCTGCCTGGTGAACACCACTTGGCCTTTAACTTTAAATCAAATGTCACTTTTCCTGCAAAGCCTTTGATAATCTGACTATCTTCCTCCCCATTTCATGTAGAGTTCATTGCTCCCTCCCTCCTTCCTACTATAACATTTGGTACGTGCCTCTACTATTGATATTCAAGTTTTTCTTCTCCACAGGATAGAAATATTCTGGAAGGAAAAGACTGCATCCACACAAGATACCAAAGCATGTTTATAGAATGGCAGCATAAAGTAATGTGTCCTCCATCTGCAAACACCATCAAATACTCGGAAGACTCACAAATACTTTTGTTTGGCAAGCAGCCATGGCAGGTTCTTTGGTATAATGTGATATTTCCAGTATGATCCATTAATAACTTTTATTCCCACATTACTGGTACTCATGTCAGCACAACTGATGTGGTGAAAAACAGTGTAATCGTTTAGAACAATAGTTACTACGATTACATTAGTTCCTGTAAATGAAATGTGATTGTGTTTCATTCAAGGCAAAAAAATGGGAAGACATGAAATCTCAACAGATGTAGGCCTGGAATGAAGCAATGGGAGCTTTCACTAGGATCAACTGGGGGTCATTATGGTCCTTTGATGCAGTATCTCCTCCAATGAAAGATAATTCAAAGATAATAAATAAATAATTCAGAAAGTTTCTACTTATTAAGTGCCCAATATGTGAAAGCATATTCTTTATAAAGACAGAAGGCAGGACCCCTGCCCAGGGTTGATTGTAAAGAGAGTGCTAAAGAAAAAAAGAGACCTGAAGCACGAGCTCTTCTGGCAACAGGATATTTGTTTTTGCCTACTCAGCTCCTTGCACAGAAGGGACAATCTATAAATCTTTATTTGGGCTGACATCAAAAGGCCTTTCAAATTACTATTTCTCCCTTGACTCTACTTAATTGTAAAAAAAAAAAAAAGAAAAGAAATTTCTGAAATTCTTTTCCTTTCTAGTTAGAGAATAGAATACTGGGACAATTTTCCTAAGACAATACATTCATGTGGTCTGAAATTTTGATAACTGTGGCAAATTTATTATCAGATTGAAAGAAGGTTTAGTAAGTTTTGTCTTTCAAACTTATCTCTGCCTTTTTAGGGAATTTGTTAGTTTTCATTCTTGAAAAACAGGTTAATGAGTGTGCTGTAAGTTATAGATGAAATGACTCTAAATATCAGCGTGACCTATTTTGTGTGTCAAGAATGGGAACTCTAAGACAGAGGTCAGAAAAATATGAGTGTATGAGCAGAAAATCTGCTAAAGCAGCATTAGAGTATTGGTCACCTATTCAGTGTTGATCATAAATAAATAGATCTATCTCACAAGCCTATAAGAAATTTAGTCCTAAGAAAACAAAAAGAAAAAAATTCAGTCCTATGAATTATCTGTCTTGAAATTAACAAGAGGATATAAATGTGAAAATGTGTAGTCCCAGCCCTTGCAGTAATGAAGTTGAAGATGCTGAGCCATCTATGATTTAACCTAATTATTATTTAGTGTTCACAAACAGGGTTTATTACTTGAGGCATACCCAATTATCCCAAGTCGGTTATGTTTTAATTTACTAAATACTTTGAAGTTGCAGCCTTCTTTTCTAGACATGTTGTGACCATGTACCCCATGCAGAGAAACAAGGTACAACATGGGACCTTAGCCCTGGATCTGTTTCACTACTCTCACTTTAACAGTGGAAAGATAATAGTGGTTTTCTTCTCTTTTAAAAATTTAAAAGAGCAGAACATTTTAAAATTTTACCCATGCAACAATACTTCAAACCCAATACTTTGTTAAAAAGAAAAGCCAATATATGAAAAAATGCTCATCCTCCCTAATCATCAGAGAAATGCAAATCAAAACCACCCTGAGGTATCACCTAACCCTAGTAAGATTAGCCCACATCACAAAGTCCCAGAATTGCAGATGCTGGCTTGGATATGGAGAGAGGGGAACATTTTTCCACTGTTGATGGGACTGCAAACTCATACAGCTACTTTGAAAAGAAGTATGTAAAATCCTCAAAGAACTCAAATTAGATCTTCTATTTGACCCCACAATCCCACTACTAGGCATCTACCCAGTAGAAAAAAAAAATCATTTTTTTTCATAAGAACACTTGCACTAGATTGTTTATTGTAGCTCAATTTACAATCACCAAGATGTGGAAACAACCTAAATGCCCATCAACTCAGGAATGGATTAACAAATTGTGGTATATGCATACCATGAAATATTACTCACCATAAAAAAGATGGTGACTTCACATCTTTTGAAATAGCTTGATGGAGCTGAAACATATTCTTCTCAGTTAAGTATCACAAGAATGGAAAAGCAAGTATCCAATGTCCTCGATACTAATATGAAGCCAGTGGATGATCCAGTAGATGATCAAATGCATGCCAGTGTAGGAGAAAAACTCATTTCAATTCAAGCTGGGGGGAGGGTTAGGGAGGGAGGGAGAGGGGCATGGGGTGCTCTTGCTGAATGGGCATGGGGTGGGGTGTTTGGCACACCTTCTGTGTGTGGGACATACACATAAGAGGAACTCTACTTAACAAATATTTTGACCTGGTTGTTTGTACCCTCACATTAACCTGAACTCAATTTACTTTTCAATTAAAAAAAAAAGATTTACATTTTAAGCTATAAGAAAAATAACTAACATGCTTTTAAATAATCTTAGTATGTAAATTTTGAAATTTGGAGAGTCAAAAAAAAAGTATATATGTAGCTCCAAAAATAAAAAAGGAAAAGCTAATGATGATAATAATACTTAACTTTATTGACTGCACACTATAAGCAAATCATTGTAATCACCGTACTAAACTCTACCTAAATCATGCCAGTACTACAGTGCCCTCTGGGACAGACAATCACTTTCCTCAGTCAGGTTCCCAACAGAAAACAGGGGGCATGTTCAAATGCAATTTGAAGGTCATTTAATAAAAACACTATATGCAAAGGTGTGGCCAAAATCTGGAGAAACGACAAGAGATGGGGGAGTACCTTGAGCTAGTTACACTAAAGGGGAGCAGTTATCAGCCTTAGGTGTCGGTGGCAAGGGCACAGTTACCAGGACCCAGACAGCAGCCTCAGAGATAACTGCCTGCTCGCAGGTATGGCCTGCCTTACAGTGAAGTGACCTGGTAAGGAGGGAGCCCAGAGAATAAATAGCCTAAACTCTCCTGTCTATTTGCCAGTTTCCTGGTGATTCCTCCACTAGGCAAAGCCAGTGAGGACCCAGAGAACAAAGGGCCTGCTGATTCATTCCACAGGCTGGCTAGCCATCTGTGCACACAGAGCTGGCAGAGAAAAGTCGAATGGATCTGATATCTACTATTTCCATTTTATCCTAAGTGTCTAAAACTTACCTTGAATAAATGAGGTAATCAATAAATGTTTGTTAGTAAAAAAGGGAAGAAAGCATATCAAACTACTGAGAGGTTCAGTGAGCTGCCCCAAATTACACACATCGTGTGTGGCCTTGGTCTGAGGTTCAATCTATGCTTATAAACCAGTATGTTATCGGCAGCGTATCCACCATCTCTGTGCCATTTATGTGCTGTTGGGTATTTTGGGAGATATTGGCAATGACTGGAATTAATACCCTAAAGAAGCTTGCCATCTGTGTGTCAGTTTTATCTTACTTTTTTGTCTCATTATTGTCAAAGATCCAAATTGCCTTCTAGCAATAGTTTTATAAAAGCAGATCTTAAACTTCTTAACAATTCCACCACCTATTCCAACTAGTGGCTGAGCAATGACAACTTCCTTCAGAAAGCATATTGTCCACTTGTTCTGTAGTCCCTGCCTCAGATTGTTCTGAGTGTCAGTAACACAGGTAATGTGGTGTCTTTTGCAAAAGTAAGCCCCTAACCTCTATTAACTGCAGTGGAGTAAGCCTTAGGTCTTATGGTAGGCACACACTTATTTGCAAGACAAGTGGAAGGATTCATTTATTCAGCTATATTGATTGCACAGTACATGCCAAACTCTATGCTGGATACCTGCACAGATCAAGGACCAAAATTAACTGGCTTTCTATGGGAAGGAGTCAATTAATTATTCAAATGGCAATCAAAATGTGTGAGTTACAAAGATGTCACAGGCACTCATGCTGGGGGGAGGTCATAATCCTGGCCCCCAGCAGTGTCCTGCCCTAATTCTATCCAGGTTGTCTTGAGTTTGGATAGAGGATATAATCCTGTAATATGTACCAGTCATTCTAACTCTGCTTTTGGTCCTTGAGATGATAATGTATTCTGCTACTTTCCATCTCTTAGGAAGGACCCTCCCCCACTTTGAAATTCCAGTCCCTCTGTGTAAGGGCCTCCTTCAAATAGATCAAATAGGAATTTGTCACCATAGGTTTTTTCTTAGTTATGCTTTTGAGTTTTCATGTTTGATCCTGACTGAAATAGCACATAGCGATCTTTTGTCTCTTTTAGGGACAAGGCAAGTGGGCTGGCAAAGCTACTCCCTTTCATGCTGTGCAAACACCAACTTTGCATTTTTAAAAAACTATTGCATGACGTGTCATGCGACAAGGTTCCCCAAAGTCTGGGCAAGAAAGAAAAGAAAAGCAGAGTTGGTTTCCCACATGCAAGTTTTAATAATTTTGGAAAACCATCAACATGGACCAAATTTCTGTTTGAATGTAAGTTTTCCACAAATGGCAAGGAAGCAAAACCATCGATTAACCTCATGATAATTAGATTTTAAAGAGCAATTCATTTTCTTGATAATTCTAACAAATGGAAAAATGTATTTCACTAGAACCCAAATATTCACTTCATGATGTTTATTTCACCCAGGATCCCTAGACAAAAGTCACTCTTTCGAATGTGCTTAATGTTTACTTAGGTTCACACACCTATGCTTCTATTGCCAGCAAAATCTGCGTTTGCAGGATTTCTGCTGCACGAAAAGCATTTACATGCATTACGTAAGAGAGAAGCCATGATCAAGTCGGTTACTGCGAGACACATCATTCTTCTCACCAAATCAATTGTTAACTTTCAAAGAGCTCTGCTGTATTTCCTAGCAACATGGGTAAACATTGTACTACATCCAGAGTCCAAGATTTGTAACCAGGCTAATCTGTGAGTACTCAACTTAATTAAAGATTAGGCTTTTAAACTGTATTTTTAGTGCACAACAGCACTGCTAAATTATGATTATCAGCGGCTAAGTGTGCTTATGTCTGCAGAACGTGGGGAATGAAAATGAATCATTTATTTTCATCTTGATATGACGGCTCTTCTCTGAGGCACTGTTCTCCAAGTTCACAGGCCTTGCAGTTCATTGGAATTCTATGGTTAAAACACAGCTTGGAGACCTCATTTATGAAAATTCCTTTAAACCTTTCACCACTTTGACAAATCCAGTCCAAGTTCACTGAGCCAATTCAAAAGTCGCTCTCAGTCTTTTTATAGGTTTTCTATTACACCAACACAGCACACCAGAGCCGTCACATTTGAAGAAATATATTTTAGTTGCAGAGAGGCATGCTTTCTTTTTAAAGAAACCCAAATGAAAGCAACATTCCCTAAACTGCAGCCAACAGATGCAAAACTCTGTCTATCTTGAACTATCTTTGTCCCATTAAAGACGAGATCATCCAATGACCCAAACAGAGCTGATGTTCTGTTATCTCCTATATGATGTATGCTATGATTTTTCTTTAAAGTTTCTCCTTTGCAGAAATACTGGCAAGCTCCCTCACTCCCAAACTGTTCCAAATAGTTTTTTTGAGAAATTGTTCAAATCATTTTCTAGACTTCATTCATTCTCCTAACACATAGTATGTGGCAGCGGGATTTACGTTTCCTGTACACACTCACAGACCAAAACCCAAAGCAGGGCGATGGGCTCTCCAGTTGAAACTGGTAACTAATGGTAAGACCAAGGTTAGACCTTACCTAACTTTCCATTTCAATGAACCGTGTAAGTGGGCTTGAGGTACGATACTCTTTCCTGAGACCAAAATTCCCTTTGTAAAAAGCTTATATGATTGACAAGATCAAACAACATTTTCTTCCATTTTCAAACTCTGGGTTGATTTGAATACGTGGTTGGTTTGGTTGTAGGAGAGTACCAATCTTTTAGACTGGGTTGTACAACTTATTTTTAGTGACATTTATCTCTGGGGGTAAAGTAGATGAGCAAACACAGGCACATTGGTTAGAAGCACTCGCAAAATGTAACTAGTGTATGTGCAAAGGCAAATTGACTCAGGGTACGTTGTCTTAGGAGGGGAGTGATGAGTCTAAAACTACTGAAAATCTAGAGAAAGTGCACTGGGATGACTCTGACAAGTTCCCTGACGCAGGCTGGTCTTTCCCCTGTTTATAATCTTCTATATGTCAGTCGGCCTTTTTCAGAATCTCAGTAGGAGTCTTGTTCGGTGGATGAGTCTTTGTTTTTGTGTTCGGTGGGTTCTCTTTGTTTTTTTCCTTCATCCTGTTAAATAAGACTTACAATTTAACATACTAGACTGCTTTAAGTTCCTCTGGTTTTTGATATTGTAAGAGGTGAAACCAAAAGCCAAATAAGATGTGCACAGGCTCAGCACAATTCAGGCTGGAGGCCTGTACCAGTGACTGGAGAGGCTTCCTGTCCACTCAGTCAGCCTCAGATGCAGGCATGTGGTTGGTATAGAGCAGTGCTGGGTGATGCTGAGATGGGGGAGCAGAGCCAGTGAGCAGGGGCTGCAGAGACAAGCCTCCACATAGCAATCTGTCAGCTCCTGGGCTTACAAACAACCCTCCTTTATTCACTGATGCTTCACCTTGTACCCAGTGCCAGTCGTGGCCCTGCTAAGTATTGTTCCCTTTTCAGGGGATGGAAGAGTAACAAATAACCCCTGTTCCAGAACACAAACAGCCATGTACATCCCTGTAGGGGCAACAATCAGGTCTGAGCCAAGGGTTGCAGGAGACTGAGGAAGTGGTGGCTGAGTGAGTCCTGGGCCTCTCTGGGCCTCTTCAGAGTGCAAACCTATAGTCCACTATGGGCTCACTGGCCACCTGTGGCACTGAGCATTGGAAACATGGCTATTTTTTTTTTTTTTTTTTTTGCAGTTTTCAGATGGGGCCGGGTTTGAACCTGCCACCTCCGGTATATGGGGCCAGTGCCCTACTCCTTGAGCCACAGGCGCTGTCCAACGTGGGTATTCTTAAAGTATGTATAAAATACACACCAAATTTCAAAGACTTAATATATAAAAAAAGAATGTAATGTATCTAGTTCATGACTTTTTTTTTTTGCTATTGATTACATATTGGAAATGCTAATATCTTGGCTATATTGGAATAAATAAAATATATTAAAATTGATATCATCTGTTTCCCAAACTTTATTAAGGTCCCTACCAGAAAATGTGAATGTGAAATTCCCTATCTGGCTCACAGTTTTGGATCCCATTATATCTCTATCTGCCAATGCAGTGGAAGTAGTCACAACACTGCACTTGGGGACGCTGCCCTGGACATGGGTAGACCCATGGGGAGAAGAAATTATGGAGCAAAAAAGAGAAAACACACAGGGGAACCCAGCAGGAGCTGCAGAGACTGATGGGGTGTCTGCTTTCTGAGTAGTGCTTGTGTGCAGATTCATTTGCAGGAAAGAGAGAGCAGAATATAAAAGCGATGGTAATAACATCTCAAATAAATTAGAAGGCGCTTGGGTTGTACAGTGAGCAGTGCTGTACTGGGGAGAAGACCAACTAGTTCCCCCGTCTTCACCCTGTCTGTGGTTAAGTCATTTGGTCACTCTTGCCTTCTCTTGTGCCAAGTGGGGACTGAGATTAACTGCTCTGCCTGGGATGCCATCCACCGAGTCTCCAGAAACACAGAGCATTCTGAACATCCTGGGGGAAGGAAGGGCTGGAGAAGGAGACGCTGTTTTGTGATGAGAGTTTTGAAGCTGCAAAGAACGGAGAAACTTGAGTAGAATAAGTCCTTTATACTCCCTTTTTCATAAAACTTATCACACTTTATTTAAATTATTTATTAGCCTCCTTCCTGGCAAGACATTACATATAAGCTAGATGTAAGCGCCACGAGCTCTCGGTTCACATGTGTCTGCTCACTGCTGCGACTGCAGTTTAGAGTCCAGAGCCCAGGAAATGTCTGTAGAAGGGAGGTCACCTGGAGGGTTTGCAGTCATTTTTGTCATTGAGCATCTGTTGAGTTAAAGTTTCCAAGTGTGCAAACTGCAGTCGGGAATCAGGTAGGAATCCAACCAGTGCTGCTGTCACACTGATGATGTTGTCTGCCCTGGTGGGTGAAGTCGTGACAAGTGAACGGGGAGAGTTAGCAGAGACCTTCACACTCCTC
>NW_003852555.1:400694-407971 GCF_000181295.1 Otolemur garnettii | reverse complement strand
GTTTTTATTATTAGACAGCAGCAGTGTCACAGGAATAGGATTGGAATTTCTAAAGCAGAAATTCATGTTAGGCTGGGCATGGTGGCTCATGCCTACAATCCTAACCCTCTGGGGGGCCAAGATGGGAGGATCACTTGAGGTCAGGAGTTTGACACCAGCCTGAAGTGAGACCCCCATCTCTACCAACAAACAAACAAACAAACAAAATAGAAAAATTAGCCAGGTATGGTGGCATATGCCTGTAGTCCTAGCTACTTGAGTGGCTGAGGAAGGAGGATTGCTTGTGCCCAGGAGTTCGAGGTTGCTGTGATCTAGGCTGAAGCCATGGCACTCTAGCCTGGGTGACAGAGTGAGACTCTGTCTGGAAAAAAAAAAAAAAAAAAGACATTCACGTTAATCTCAGCTATAGTTCTAGAGCCCTTACCTCTTTAAATACATCTTTTTCTATAGTCTTTTGACACAATTAATGACTAAGGAAGGCAGCTGGATTATATTATTCTTAAAGAGGTAGTCACTTTTCCCTAGAAGAAGAACAATAATCGTAATAGATGAATTGGAAGAACCAGGTGGAAGCTGGATTCTACTCCTCAGCTACCCAGATGAGTGTATGGCAGCTTGCCAATCTCCAGGAAGAGGGAGCTTAGGGGTGAGCACGCCACTCGGACTCTCTAAATCTTCAATTCCTCCCATGTAGAAAAGGGTAATAATCATAGTACCTCCTTCTTAGGGCTGCCGTGAGCATTAAATAAGAAGGTAATTACTTGTAAGTCATCTGGAAAGCACCCAAGCAGAGTGTCTCATAAATATCAACTATTAAATATCATCTTTAATGGCAGGAAGAAAACTCATTCCTCATTTGGTCTCTGAGTCACAGACTTTAGTCAAGAGACTTTTTTACTTTGGATGACAGATATGTTTCAGCCTCTTAAGGCAGTTACTAGTGACCCCATAAACAACAAGCACACAGACAGCTGGAAAAACTGTTGATTATGTGTCTGAGCACCAACTTCAAAGAGAACCTCTCTTCCTGTCCAGTATTCTTACTGGATGCACAGAATACACCTAAAAGAGCAATTCTCAACCTGTGGGTCGCAACCCCCCCTTTAACAATGAAAGTACACTGCGGCATTAGGAAGGTTGAGAACCACTGACCTAAAAGAAAATTACCCGACAAGCCTAAAGATTAATGATTCAGCATTCATGGTTTTCATTCATTCACTCAAACATTATTGAGCACGTATCATGTAAGAGGCACTGTACTAAGCATAGGAATGTACAAAGCTGAGAAAGCACAGTCTGGCCCTGAAGACTTTCAGTCCAGAGGAGAGACAGACACATCTATCCAAGGCTGTGCCTCAGGGTAGAGCATGACGCAGTGGGTGGGTGGTCCAGCAAAGGGGTCCAGCAAAGGGGTCCAGCAAAGGGTTCATGAAGGAGCAATACTTGGGTTGAGTTTTTGGAAGGATAAGTAAATGTTCAAAGTCAAGAAAGAAGAAACAATACTCCACAGAGACAACAGCACATATAACAGCATTAAAATAAGGGAGAAAATGGAATTTTTTAACATCACACAGGTTGGTCCAGCATGGGGATAATGTGGGCCGTTAGAGGGCTTTGCTGAACACACTGGTGTCTACCCACCTGCTGCACCCAAAGGAGGCAGGACACTTATCTGAGGAGCCTTGGAGTTCATGGTCAGGAGCTTGAACATTTCCCAGGCCTACCCCAAGGTTTTGAATGGTTCTTATCAGGGAGCTACAGGCTTTGATTGTATCTATCTGGTCTTTAAGAAGAGCACTCTGGCACTGGTAAGAGGATAAATTGGAAGCAGAGAGACTGAAGGCAACATTTTTAGAGGCAACTTGGGAAGAATGAAACGTGGTCTAAACTAAAAGGAGGAAGAGAAGAAAGATTAAGAAGCAGCATCCTGGTGACTGAGTAGGTGGAGGAGGAAAGGGGGAAGGTCAGGTCCAGATCATTTCCAGGTTTCTGGCCCAGGGGTATAGTGAGAGGATGATACTGAATATCCTTCAGGGAAAACAGATGGAATAGTAGCTATGTGCTGTTTCTGCCTACACAGCATCCACTCTCTCTTCTTTTCAATATTTGCTTTTTCAAAACCATCCTTTCCCTGCTCTTAAGTCATATGATTTAGGAGGGGTTTGCTGACCACTCTCCCATTCACTCATCCACCTCCTGTGCTCCCCACTCCTCACACATACCACCTGCCCCTTCCAGCAGGCTCTAGCACTGGGCACACAGTCAAGGCTGAATCCAGTGACATGGTCCAAATCTCTGGCCATAGGAGTTGCTTCAGGCATGTACATGCAATCAAAGTGGTCTAATTATAGTTAGTTCCCAATTCTCTATTCCAGCAGGGGTTAAGCTTAAAGCTGACAATTTTGCCACCATTAAGACAAGAAGAAATCAGAACTTGATCCCTTCTGACCTTGTCTTTTACTGGAGCCAGATATGTGTGCCCCTTCGGACTTGACCAAGCATAAAGTGGGTTTCTCTCACTTGTAACCAAGAGTCCTGACAAATACAAGGAGTAAAGACAAATGTGTTTCAATAAAGAAACAAGTTTATTTTTATGAGTGGTGAATTAAAAAGGCTTACTTTACTGTGACAAAAGTGCCTTAAAACATTTAAGTCTGCAAAAGGCACTTAGGGACTTTATAGCAAACTCTACCCTGAATAATGAAAAGCCAGACCAGATTGTTTTAGAAAATGTTACTGCGCTAGATAATGGCACGTCCACTCATTCAATTAACATTTATTGAGTATCTTCAGGGTTTTTAGATTTCTGTAATAAAAACTAGAACGTGTGTTCTTGGGTTTGAGCTGCTCCATCCAAGGTTGATCCATAAAGAGCAGCTGTGCGTGCTGTTCAAGACTAATTGTGTGAAGTCGAGGGGCCAGGTGTTTCTGTCTGGCCCACCAGCTGCACTTGGTGGAAAGGGCACCATCTGCATTGCAGTTTGGCCATCTATAAAATGAGGCTGGTGAAGCAGCACCTTGAATGAGCTTTTAGGTGAAAGAGCAGAAAGTGTTTAGAATTCCTCTCCTCTCTAATAAAACATCCACTAACATTTATGGAGGAGTCTGGATAAGGCATTGTGCCAGGACCTCTATTCTTTCTTTACTTTCCATGAGAAAACCCCATCTCCAGCATGGGTCCAACTATGAACGCATCTACATCTCTATGTAAATATGCCTAAATTGTTACCTCCTGCCCTGTCCGTGTGCTTCCCCATGGCGAGACTCAAATAAATCTTCATGTGCCCATGTGTGGTGAGCATTACTGGTCTTGTCACCCTGTGTCTATCCTCAGTTCTTATGATAGCAGTGCTCCAACCTCCTTTAAGAAGCTCCAGCTGAGTCCCCACCGTGTGCTGTCAGTCAGTGCTCTGGCTCAAGGGTGTGGGTGCTTCCTTGTATTCTGTTGCTTTACAACTAAAGAAATCTAACTGTTTAACACATATAATAGTCTACTATGATTTAAACACTCAACAATAGCTAACATTAACAGCCTACTCTGCAGCCTATAAAGAACTCTCGCATTCAATTTATCTCTTTTAATCAACTTTCCTGAAACTGAATTTTTCTTCTCCCCCCAAATCACTTATTGATTTTTCTATTTCTCACAACAGCACAATCATTTGTTCAGTCACTTAAGCTTCTTTAAATCTCTTTGACTTTTGCTTTCAACAATTCCCTGTAATAGTCATCTAATCATAGCTATGGCATGTCCCAGATGTGTCCCTTCCTTTCCATTTTCTCTGTCTTCACTTTTGTCAGAATCTTCCTCAACACCTGACAATACTCTGCTGATTCTGCCACCAAGCTACTATTTCCAAACCATCCAATTCCAAGATGTGGCTGAAATTTTATTATCATTATGTCATGTCTTTTCCACCTGTGGTTTATAGAACAAAGATTACAGCTCAAGGAGGTATAGGGCAATTCCGTGATTAATGTAATTCTGGCTGTGTATAAGCAGGCTTTAACTCTCTCCTAATTCACATTATTCTCAGTAGAAAACATCTGCTACCAACAAGTATCCTCAAACATGTAGGAGAGTGAAAAAAAAATTGCTACAATGTTTTTCCAACTCCTTATCATCATAAGGTGAGTCTTTCTATACTTCTTGAAGCTGGGGTGAACTTTTGATTTGATGTGGCTAATGGAAGAATAGCTACTGTGGCACAAACATAGGTTTACAAGTTGCTTTCGTATATGGGGTTGTTTTTTCCTGCTCTTAACACACTGTTTGATAGCTGTATAAAGAAGCCCAGGGTACTATGCTGGAGAATGAGATGCATATGTTCCTGTCACCTGTTAACCTGGCCAACTTCCTGACAACTGCCAGGCATATAAATGATGCCATTCAAAATTATCCCACCAGCTGACTGAAGATGCCCAAGGAAAACCCAACTAAGAATAGCAGAAGAGCCATCTTGCTGAACCCAGCCCAGAATTACTGACCACCAGAATCATGACTTGTAATAACTCCTTTATGTAATTATGTTTTGGGGGCATTTTTTTCTGCAGCAATGCATAACTGATATAACTACTAAACTGATTCAGTCACTTTCTTCTCCAAAGAATTTCTTTTTCAATTACTAATTAGTATCTCAAAGATAAAATGCATTCTTATGTTCTTTGCATCATTACTTAATTTTTCATGGGTCCTATTTCTCCCCTTAAATTTTCCTTGTGAAGAGATTTTTCATTTTGTATTGCTATATTACACATATGTACAAAGTCAGTACACAGTAACTATTTAGGAGTCAGTTAGTACTTTTCCAGGGCCCAGTTATCAATTACATCAATTAACAATCATCATTTCAACACATGCTCTGATCATTACTTTTACAAGCTTTTCAAAAGCTGGTAAGATGCAAAACGTAAAATATAAAATCTAGTTATCTAGTTTATATAAAGTACAGAATTATAAACAGCATATATTATATTAGCAACCAATTTATTGATTTTCAGTAAAAATTGCTTCCTGCAAGTGAATCTGCATACCAATCAAAGGGGCACAAGGAAACATGAATATAAAGGCAAAAGTTTCACAGAAGCAGCTATTTGATTTTCATTGGGATAGTATTTCCTCCCAAGACACAAATTTCTCCTGAGTGGTTTGCAACTGTAACCTGACAGACTGCCAAAAAGCAAAGCTTCTATTCTAAGTGTTGCTGATTCTCTTGTTGCTGTTCAATCAGATTTTGCATTTAAAAGAGCAATTCCCTTGTGCTTCTTATAATGATGCACCTGCTTCTTGGGAGATTTCATTTTTTGACAAGAAATGCCTTAAATTTGGCGCAAAAAAAACCAGCACCAGACTTTTTCTGATAATATCAAAGATCATTTGTTTATACTAGATGTTTGTGTTTCCCTCCTCTTAAGAGCAGTAAAGTACTGCTACAATTCCTTCCAAAACAAAAGCACACACAAAGTTCTTGGCCTCTGTTCTGCATTTCCACAATACACCTGCGACAGAAAATCTGCCTGGAACTAGCAAAGCTGTGACATAGGAGACAGATAAATTCACTTGCTTTAGTCACTTCCTTTCAGACATCAGCAAATTATAAATGTCAAAGTAATGAATGCAACATCATTTCAAATCTTCTATCTGAAACCATTCTTCATGAAATGTTTCCTACAGTTTATATTTAAAATTACATCCTTTCTTTTTAAAATCCCATTTTATATTTTATTTCTAACCGAGACATCCAAAGAGAAACCTCTTTTTTTTCTTTCTGACTGTATACCTGGGAATGCATACATTTTTGGCTATAGGTAAACTCAGTTAATACTCCCTTCTGGAGAGATTTCTGGTTGATACCACAATGTCACATCTTTTTTCAAATAGGTTTAAATACCCCTTAGAAGTGTCTCCTTGCACTCTAACTGTGCTGAATTAATTTAACGATGAGATGCATCAGAAACAGCAATAGAATTTCTCTCCCTAGATGTGTACAAATTAGCATACTGCTTTCCTATACCTTCTTCTCTGTGCCTTTTAAAATTTCAATATGTACAAATGAAATACAGATTTCAACCCATTCCCAACTGGGATGTCTGTTCCATAATAAGAGAAATAGAGTTTTGCCTTCCTGCCTATCCAGTAAGGAAAGTGGTGCTTGAAAATTACGTGTTTAGAGTGACACCTTGGAGAACTGACATACTCCGCACACATGTAATCCTCATAAACCTCCCCAGACAGCCCTTATTTCATTTTGCAAACTGCACCCTGGCAGGGCTCCACGGCACGTGGTGTGTGGCGAGACTGTCCTGCAATGGTTCTCTGTCCTCTGGGCTCTTTGACGGGCACTTGTCAGTAATAGCCAAGAGCAGTGGGCCCCAGCCCCCAGCAAGTGAAAAAGGGACACCGACAGTAATGCTTCCTTAATTAACTTTCCCAAGGAAAGCAACGTTCCCACAGGAAAAAACAACACGTTTCCCCCTCCTAGCGGTCCATTGAAAATGAGCAACAATGCCGCTGCCTTTTTGTTTCCTAAAGACTTTTCTTCGCTGCAAGCAGTAGCGTGTTCCTCCAAGAATGCTAGTATTTCCTGTGGAAACTGTATGGCTGCCAGTAATGGCTCATAATTTTCCCTCTTTTCTTTTCATAAAAATGAAATAAACAAAACGTGGCATTTGACAATAGCCAAAACCGTGTCCACCTCACTTACCACCTGCAGATGAAAGTCATCGCCAAGAAAGAAGGCCAAGAGAGGAACAGTCCCCGCTGAAATGGACGCGGACAAGCCCCGGACGCAGGACAGCACCGGAGGGAGGGAGGGAGGCAGCGGGCGGCCCGGACGGGGCAGCCAGGCAGCGGGCGCTGACCGGCCAGGGGCTCCCCTGGGGCGGCAGCAGCACGGGCGCCCCTCTTCTCCGTTTATTAGTATTGTTGCCAGTACTGTTGTTACTACTGTTACTTCGCCCCTCCTGATCTCAGCTCACGGGAGCCGGCACTGCCCATCCCTGCTACCGAGATGATCCCGGGTGGCAGCGAGAATAATAACCACATGAAGCGGGAAATGAAAAGAACAATCCTTCGGAAACCCAGGCGAGGGTGGTTTCCCCCTTCCCTCAGTGAAGCCGCCGCTTGGCAGCCCCTGCGCCGCCACCGTTACTATAGAGACCTCCCCCAAAACCCTTTCTGCAGAGGCGCCGCTGCTGCCCGGAGCAGAGGGGACTCGGGGCACAAAGGGGGTCGGGACAGGGGCGACACCCGCCCGGGTCGCCCGGTGCAAACTTGG
>NW_003852555.1:385593-400248 GCF_000181295.1 Otolemur garnettii | reverse complement strand
GCCTGAGTGACAGCGACCCTCCCCGCCGCGTCCCGGCCCGGCCCACGCCCCTCCCTCGCCGCGACGTCCCCCCGGAGCCCCGCGGGCCGCCTGCCGGCTCCTGTCCACCAACCTGCTCTTTCTTCTTTACCTCTGGCTCTCCCACCTCGACTGCCTTCGCTGTTCCCCAGCTGGGCTGCTCCTCTCCTCCCCGCCCACTTCGTGCCCCCCCTTCCCACTTTCCCTTCCTGCCCACCCCCCTGGCGTGGCAGCCTCTCCCCCTGGAAATGAAATCGCCCCCTCGCCGTGGGCCGAGCGTCAACCCCTGCCACCTCATTGGTCCCCCGACCATTCCCGGGTTCCCGCATAAGCCAGGAAAGGAGACTGGGGAAAGGGGTTCAGGGAAGGTGGCCGCGGTCCTGAGGACTGCTGTGTCTGAGGAGCCTCTGGCAGACTGTTTTGCCTGGGCACGGAGTCTGCACCCCCAGCCTTCCCCCAAGCTCACCCACCTTCGAGGACTTCGCAGAGGAGCGAAGGGCAAGGGGTTTTTGCCCGAAATGTTGTGTGCTTAAGTGTGGGTGGTGAATGGAGATTTTGGTCTGAAATAACAGCTTTTTAATTCAACGTTTGAATGTACCAAACGTCACCCAGGAATATTTACTTTTATTGTTTCTTAATTGCTGAGGGGTGGGGTGGGGGCAGCTGATGGATGAGACGTCAGCAACGCCTGCAGTGGTGACTGCCTCTTTATTTCCGAAATGAAATCAGGGCGAGTGGAAGCATTTATGGTAACGTTGGCTCACGACCGTCTCGCTGTTGCCCTCTGGAAAGCTTTAAATGGTTTTTTAAGAAATCTTTTTCCCAGGCGAGATGACTCGGAGAAGTTCACTCAGCAGAGCCAGAGGGGACCACACTCTTGTTCCAGGGTATGGCTGCTTGCCTGAAGCTGCCCCAGAGAAAAGTGTAAGAAAGTAATTCCTGGTCAGTCTGGGGGCACCCTTGTGCCCCTGCTACTTCCAGGAGACAAGAGCGGCACCAAGATCCTGGGAAACCCTGCACTATGGGGACAGCGGCAACGGGGAGGTCCTGAGTGAGCCTTTATTGAAAATGTATTGCTAACAAGAACGAAAGCACACCTGGTTGTTTAGAAACCTGGGTTTTCGGGGTAACCAGTGGGACTGCACGCAGCACCTAGGGGCGCACAGGCAGCTCTGTTGGTATTTCAGGAAAGGGCCGACTGTAGGACTGGGAGGGTCTGGACAGAGCAATGCTTGTTTGAACCTGTTTGACCAGGACCATAGTCACTGAAATAAGGACTACCTAGAATACCAGGAAAGACATTTCACAGGCTTCTCATGCCATTTCCTGCTGAAAAACAAAATTTTTCTCCCAGCTTTCAACATAAACAGCCAAGAGCATGTCCTATAGTGTTGTAATTTGTTTATTGTAATTTATCACATATAAGACTTTAAGTATATACGTGGAAAGTGCCTCCACAATTTTAAAAATACCCATTATCCTTCAGTAGAAAATGTAAAATCAGATGACATCACATGGCACTAAAAATACTTGAAAATATTGGGTTTAATTTGTTCACATCTGGTTAAAATAAAACTTTTTTCTTTTTTTCCTTTTTTTGGCGTGGTGTAAACTCTGAGAAAAAAGCAAGATGTGGATAGAATTGGTGTCACTCGTGACGTGATCTACAGAGACCATACTTTTCATTTTACATTCCCATCCTCTTAAAGATTTTGACACCCTGTTTTTTGAAAAGCACATTTTAACTGAATGCAGGAATTATTTATTGAGGAATTATAAATAGCTATCTCCTTTCAGCTGTCCTAAACATCTACCTCTAACAATGATCCAGGTGTTAACTCAGCATAAGTGATTCAACAAGAAGGGGCCTGATTGTGTGGTATGCACAGCAAATGTGTTGTCTTGAGAAGGAATATTTTCTGGTTTTGCATAGCCAAAGAAATAGCACGCTATGTTGTAAAAAGAACACTTTTTGAGCTGTTTTTTTAAAAATACTTTGCTCTATTTTTTATAGTTCTTTTGTTATGTCTTTTTTTCTGTTTGGATCATGTTTTTGATTACATATTTACCATTGTTTCCATGTGATTATTTTTACACTGATTTAAATCTAGGCTTATATACACTTTCCCACATAGCCTGTGAGTTTGCTTTTGTTTGGACTGTTTATTGGTTTGCTTCTCCTGTGCAAACCCTTGCCAAATCCAAACCACAAATTGATACAGCATCATGTGGAAGTAGAGGGTCGGTTGCTTCTTCCTGACAGCCAGTCTCTGACCCTGTTTTCTGATCTAGCAGCTGCCTCCATAGGCTAGTCAGTACCAGTGAAGCAGCTTAGCAGACATAGTCCGGAACTCTCCCCTTTTTTAGAATAGCCCACACCCAGGCCTGTTTTCCTCTTAGGGAATTTAGCATTTTTCTGCCTTGTGTCTGTTTCCAGTCCCCTTCTATTCACTTCGCAGTTCCCATCATGATGACAGGGGCTCCATATTACTCATATTTGGATCCTCAACACTGAACACATTTTAATACTCAGAGTGAGCTACTGAAAATAATTAGTACAGAAGTACATTTCACTATATATCATCTGCCAAAGAGCTGCCATGTAATTGTTCATTCAACGAGTACAATTAAACATCTGCCTCTTCTATCCTTTTACTCAATTTCTACATTTTCATTGTGCTACAAAAATTAGATAAAACCAGCAGATGCCAGTGATCAAATAGAAAATTTTTCCTTTATTTTGTTTTTAGTTTTTGAGTGGAGATTTTAACCAATGAAACAAGCTCTGTAGTAAAGTCTCAGGTTTTTTATTGTCATTGCTGAGCTTGGGTCATTGATGAGAGCCCTTTATGAAGTCATCTCTAATTTCTGCTTGGGCATTATAATTTGATTGCATCAGACTACTCTTATTCTGAAGACAAGTTTGTTTTATTTGCTTGGCTGCCACCACATATAAATTATTGTAAGTTATAGCAAGAATCAGAGCATACATTTTATGTAAATGAGACTGTATCAGTCAGGATGGGTTGGGTTATGCTGTGGTAACAAACAGTTCCACCACAACAAACCCAAACTTCCAAAGATTAATAAAAATGTATTCCTTGCTTTCACTGTGTGACAATTGCAGGTAAGCTGGATCTTTGCTTCATGTCTTTTCCACTTAAGACTTCAATCCAGTGGAGCAGCCACTAATAGCAATGTGGCTGGTCACCCTGGATAGGGGGAGAAATCTCTGGAGTATCTTATACCGGGAGTTAAATGCTCCAGCTTAGAAGTTACACATGTCACTTCTGTTTATAACTCATTGGCCAGAACTAGTTGTGTGGCTTTACCCAATGACATTAGAATAAGAAAGTGCAATGCTACTCCATACCCACAATAATTGATAAATAATAATGTGAGAAAGTATGAACATATTATGCTTCATTGTAGATACTACGAAGCATGAGAAAATTCCCTGAGTATTTTACATAAAAGCTATAAAACATACATTGAAAAATTCATGGAGAAGAGAAGCATGAATTCTATAGCAGTTTTAATTTCTGAAATAACTGCAGAAACCAGAGTTTTAAAAAGTATGGACTTTGACCAAGAATGATTAGAAACCCAGTTCTGCATACTTTTAAATTTCACCAAGAAAGGAATGTTTATAGAAAAGCATGGAATTTCCCAGTTTTCTACCAGATATTAGGACATCCCCACCACTTATCTCCACCTCCTTTTCCCTGAACATAACTTCATTATCTTACACATGTTTAGATCAGAGCTCATCTTTGTCACCCTGTGTGTCCTCATGCCCATGAGCTGAGCAGGACTAAGATTTTAACATTTCTCACCTGACCTGTTTTCTATGATCACTTTTTTCATGTTAGATGGTTAAATTTTTCCTTCAGTATTTAGTATTTCTCTCCCTCCCCCTTCCTTCCTTCCTTTCTTTATTTCTTCATCCAAGTTTTAGCCTTTTGCTTCATCTTAGCACCTGTAATAAAGTTATAAGTGGGGCAAGAGATGAAATCCAAATCCAGCAATTTAGCTGCTTATAATATAGAAGCTTTAATAAAAGACTTGGTGTAAGAACTTCTATAGATTGTCAAACTTATTCCCTGAGATTACACTGGGATTTCAATTAATCTTATTACTTTGCTTTACCCAATTTTACATATCATTAGAAATTTTGTTTTTGGCATTTTAAATGGCAATAAGCCATATACAAAAATACAATCAAATCAATGTGTCTTGCTATGTGCTATGAGGCAGTGTCAAGCAAAAATACAGAGAGAATAATCTCATGGCACTAAGGGGTTTTCTGGAAATCATCTGATTTGAGGGCTATGGTCTGCCCCCATTCTCATTTTCCATCATGAATTATTATGAGAGTGTCAGTGAATCTGCAATGCTGAGGGAATACAGAGAGAAACTATGAACTCTAAACTCTGTTCAGGCAGGACATGTACAGGCTTTGTGACTGGATTTAAGTACACTTTAACCCAATAGTCAGATTTTTGCATGTTAGCACTGAAGATGATCTGGGCTCACTCTTCACTTTGGCACTGAGAGACTCTCTGCCCATCCTAGTTAAGCATCATCTGTAAACCTTCAGTTTTGATTTATAAGTGGTATTTTTATGGCTCCCTGAGCCCCAGTTGACTGGTCTCTTCTCTCGGGGATACTGCCCACATTACCATCACAAGTTGTTTTGTCCTGGATACTTTTCCGAAAAAGTCTTTTCCCTCCCAAGTTGGTCTATTTGAATGATTCACCTCTGGTCACGTCACATCTCCCTATCTGTCTACTGACACTTCCAGTCTGAATCAAGTTGTCATAACAGTGGTGAAATCTACCTGTGCTTCCAGAAAGACACTGCAGTTTGAGAAGTATCCTCTACCCCCTTTTTGTGCTCCAGGAAATGGCTCACCACAAAGAGCCACCTTTGCCTATATGACTTAAATAAAACTCTCAGTCCACTCTTTCTCATGACTCCCATAAGATTCATAGATTACTCTTTTGTTTACCTATGACAAGATCAAACACAGACTTTTCCCTTTTGCCTGAACATGCTGATAAGACCAGACACAGACACTCTGATTTCCCATTCTTTATCTCATGAATGATTAGCTGAGATTAAAACCGTCCCTCTGAACTCCCTAGACACACAGATATTTCCTCTTTAGCTAACTGACCTAGACTAGATTTCCTCTGATTGCAAAAATCCCTAACTGTAAATTGTCCCACCTATAAGTTGTCTACTTGTCCCCAAAGGCAAAATCAATGTGCAGAAAAGCTTTGATATTCAATTAGGGTGCTCTTCCTATTTCAAGAGCCTGGATAAAATCAGTCTTGTCTGCTTTTTGTTTTTTACACCATCTTTTTTTTTTTTTTAACACCATCTTTTTTCCCCTTTGGATTCTGTGCTTTCTTTTTGTTTTCATTAATAGCTGCTTTAGTCACTACTGTGAATTTTTATCATGGATCTGTTATTTAACAATAAGGTGTTTGTTTCTAAGCAAACTTACAGCTAACATTTTTGCTTATAAGGGAAATACTTAATAGCAATAACTGAGCAGTGTTTTAAACCCTTCAAGTTGTATAGTATTATTATTAAGCTTTTTTGCATGTTTGTTTTTTCTACTGGTGAAATAAATAAACCTCCTACATCAAGTATTCACCTTAGGGATAAATGAAAGTGTTACACATTTTCTGAATGGCCCTTATATTTGCTTCGTAACATGACATGTATATAACAGTATTTTAGTTATTTAAAACTCAGCCATATGGGACATTATGCCATGGGATTTATATGTCAAAGCTTCCAAATTAGTAATTTGCCTGCTGGGTTACAATATTCTCCAACTTGGGCCATAGGACAAATAGATCCTTGACCTAGGAAGAGTGCTTTCAACAACTGGTGAAGAAATGTGGCCTTCAATTGAAGAGTGCTTTCAATTAAAGGCCACATGATGGGGGGGGGGTTGAGATCCTCAGGAAGGGGAACCTGTAGATTCCCTCTCAGAATAATTCTCTGATAAAACCAAACTTCATTGAAGACAATCTGACCCTGTCTGGGGATTTCCATTTTCAGGGGGAAAAAAAAAAGTGACACAGTTCATTTAAGACTGAAAACCTGAGAAGTCTTATGAAATTCATATTTCATAAACATATAGTACTAAGATAAGGCATGTTGAGATACTGAACACTTCACACATGTGCATAAACGCAGATTAAATCTCTAACTGCAGGTTTTGGTATCAGAAATGAATTTGATTAGGTTGTTTTAATAAGGAATTGTGGTCAGCTGAGTGTGGTGAAATGATTTGAAGAGGAATGCAGGTCATTTTCCGAACAGCACACCACGTTCCCATGGACCTGCCACAGTTGCAGACTATGCAACTTATGAAAATGCATTCCATAGATTACTTATCAATAGTAACTGCACTCTATATTTAATTGCACCTGGTCCTGTTGGCAACTACAGAGTCTCTTGTCTTTATTTGGATAATTTTACTACAGCATATAATCTATGCTTTGCTATTACTATGATAGGTGTATAAATCTGCTTTTTTGTTGTCTTTAGAAATAATTCACAATTTTTGTTGCCTATTCTACCTTAAGACCAAGAACACGCATTTGGAAATGTTATAATTAGATAGGTTGATACACATGGCTATGAAATGGAACAAGAGGATTTAGATCTTACAGGGATTAAAGCTATAACTGACTTTTAGTCTCTTGCTTGATCTTTAAGCAGCTTTTAGTGGGTTAATAGAACAGCAAATTTTTCCCCTTGGATAAGTCATGCAAAGATGTTAGAATTGGTTACCTCTAAGCAGCAGCAGAAAGCTGTCAGTGAAAGGAACGCTTAAGTAATTATAATCCCCACTGTTTCAGAGCAGAATAAATCCTATTTCCAAACAGTTTGGGGGAAGAAAGGCTAATTCTGAAAATGAAGTAAGGTTTTCAGTTTTCTTCGATAGGTCTGTCTTGTGTGTTTTACTTTCTTCTCTAAATTTATAGCTTCCAGTGTCCAATTCCCTGGCCTGGGGACATATGGTCCTCTTTAGAAAAAAGGCAAGAAGAAAAAATATTAAATACATGTTGAACTGGATGAAAAAAAAGCTGACAGCTGATTTTTAAAAAATGTTCATTGTCACGAAGAATTTTAAAAAACTAGTTTGCAGAATAGAGAAAGGATAAATTGTTGATATTTAAACAACGTGTTTAAATTCAAAGTCCAAGGTAGCCCCGGAGGGTAGAGGGGTTAAGTGTTATCGACCCAAGAGTCAGACACCCTGGCTTCAAACCTCAGCTTGACTTCTTTATCTTCAAAGTTATTTAATGTGATTAGGCTTTAGTTTTCTCAACTACAAAATGGGATTCTAATGGTCTCCACTTCAAAAGATTATTATGAGGATTAAATAAGGTAATACGTAAAAGAATTTGCAATTAAACATATTAAGAAAATGGATGTATTTGTCAAGTAAATAAACTCTACAGAGCCTATGGCACCTGGGTGAGTGCATTGGTAATATGGACTGCGGAGGTGGGTGCCGGGCTAGATGGTGATAGCTGGCTCTATTTCTCTGTGTATATCACAGCGTTAAATAGAACCAGAATTCTTTGTTCCTTAAACCATAATAATAGTACATCTTGTGCTCTTATATGCTGTGTGTATAATTGTTCACAATCCTACTTTTATTATAATCACTGAGGATTATATGAAATGTTACTTAGAAAACTTTTTAGTTCATGTTTAAGTATTTCCATTGGTTCTATGGTAATTTAAGGTTTTTAAAAAATTTGGAACCTCTCATTTGATACTTAACTCTGGATTGTAAACAGCACTTAACATTCTATCCAGACCTCTGATGGTAATTTGACTAACAATTCAGGAACAAATATAAAGGAAGAATTTTCACAAATGGAACATCTTTCACGACGGGGATATCATTGGCATTTTTAACTCTAGGACTGAATTTAATATGATTTTGATATATTTACCATTAATGTGGTATAACTGGAGAAGTATAGCTTGGGAAAACACAAAGTACTCTGTTAAGTATTTATTCACCAAATGTTGTTGGGCACCTGCCCTGCACCGGGCACTGTGCTAATTGTTTAGGACACACCAAGGTGAACAGGAAAGACCCAGCAGACTCCCTGGTAGATAGACAAGAAACAAGTATATTTCAGTGTTGCTCAGAGCTATGAAGGCAAAAACCTTGGCAGAAATTAGAGGATTTAATATAGCATCGGGTGGTTAAGGGAAGACCTCTGAGTTTTGAAGAACCAGGAGAATCTAATGATAATGGAATAATAAAGGAGTGTTCCAGGGACAGGAAGCAGCCTGCCCTGCTCAATGTCTGTTCACCGACCTCTCAGAAGCCAAAAAGGTGTTCGGAGCAGTTGTCAAATAACCAGGGATCTCAGGAGGGTCATATGCAATCTGCTTCTCGGACCGGGACACACACGTACACACACAAAAACAGTCGTCACCACCACCACCGCTAGCCATGGATGCTGGAACCAAAGTGGAAATGCTGATATATCACAGTGACGGCAAAGCCTCTGTGTCCCCAGTGTCACTGCGTTTTGCTTATCCCTGGACAGTGAGTCTCGGGGGACAGTCGGGCTCCTAGGGCCTCCTCCCTGATGTGAGCAACGCTACTGGAAATGTGGAGCCAGGGTCAAAAAGAGACTAATTATCCCCAAACCTTGGACAATGGAGACTGCAACACAAAATAGAACGAACATTAAGTCAGGTAACAGCAAATTCTGAAGGTGATGAAAAAGTCTATGAGAATCGTAAACAATCTGGTAGGTTCCTTTATAATGTTTCATTATCTTACATGGATGTTCACTTAAGAATTTTGACCTGGAAATTCGGCAGGCTCCTCGTGACCCTCTAACTTTCCATGTTGTCTAAAATCTGTCATGACTTCGGAAATGACTTTTGGTAGCTGTACTGAATAGGAGAAAAGAACTTGGAATCTTGGTAAAGATGTGAAGGAATGAGGATTAAAAAACCCCAAACTTTCTACGTTCCCAGTATCCTGAACTACTCACAACTGTGTGGTATTACATAAAAGGACCACAAATCCACAGCAAATACTTGGACCCTATGGGGTCGTCTGGGGCTGTGGTGTTTAACACAGAAGCTACCAGGTACAAAGTTACGAAGCCTTTGGAGTTTAGCTAGTCCAAGTTCAGAGGTGCTATGAAGGTACTATATACACTGATTTCACTGTCTTAGGAAGGAAAAAATAACGTAAAACATCTTTTTATTTTTTTTTAGAGACAGTCTCACTTCGTCGCCCTTGGTAGAGTGCTGTGGCGTCACAGCTCACAGCAACCTCTAACTCCTGGGCTTAGGCAATTCTCTTGCCTCAGCCTCCTGAGTAGCTGGGACTACAGGTGCCCACCACAACGCCTGGCTAATTTTTTGTTGCAGTTTGGCCGGGGCCGGGTTTGAACCTGCCACCTTAGGTATATGGGGCCAGTGCCCTACTCCTTCAGCCATAGGCACCTCCCAAAACTATTAATAATTACATAATATTTAGATAAATTTAATTACATAAAATATTTACAATTAATTTCATCTGTTATTTGCATTATTTTTTTAAATCTAGCTCCTAGACACCTTAAAATCACATCTTTCACTCAGATGGGATTTCTACTGGACAACTCTGGTCTTGGGAATGTGAAAAATCTCCTCCATCCTACCTGCTCCATAAACATCCATCTCCAACCATTCTGTCAAAATGATGGCAGCATTGTGAAAGGGGGGAAAATGGGTGGGTCACCATCAGGTTTACAGGGAAGGTAACAGATGGAGGTGACAGTTACACAGTATTGAGAAAATTGATGTTTAGTAGAAAACTCATTAATAAATGCTGGGAGAAAAATGACTGATGTACTTCGGAGACATTCCCAAAGAACAGAACTGAAAATATTCAAAATACAACCAAACCAACTCTTTTATGCTTGTGCTCAGTAAGTAACAAAGGGACTGCAGAATTCTCTGGATCTATTGTGTTTTTTCAAATGGAGCGAGAGTACACGTGATTCTCCACACCTATACCCGGTCTCCCTTTCTTTCTCTCAGTCCAGAAACAACTCAACAATCAGAAAATAAGCCTTTGCAGTCAGTGGGTTAAACATCTAGTGTGCATTTGGTAAACTTCATAAAAATAGTCTTACTCCAAGTGAGATTACGCAACAGATGTTGATGATAGTTAACATGAGCTGGAGATAGAGAAAAACCCCAAGCCTATGGGATCTTAATACTTGGCCGAAGGAACAATCTCGTCCCTTTATAAGGTCTATGTAAATGTGTCCCGTTAGCAAACTAGCCAATGTGTCTGGCTTCAAAGTGGCCGGACTGCAGCTTACTGTTTTACTAACCCTCTGGCTGCCCCTGTTTTGAGATGGTTACAGAAAACCCCATTCGGGGCTATTTTCCCCTTGGCTTTAACACTTGGCAGCGGAGTCCGCTGTCCTCTGCTCTTCCTCACATTAGTTATAAAGCTGTTTGTCATCTCTAGTATCCGGAACACCTGCTTTTTAAAGTACTGCTGGCTCAGGAAAAAGAACATAAGTTATTTTTATGCAACAACTGGCCGGTTCAAGACTTTAAAAAACCCTATCTGAAGCAGTGACTTTCTTACCCCATAATCAACTAAGGTATCTTAAAAATCAGACTTGTTCTTTCTTTTCTTTGGCGGTGGGGGCCAGGGCCAAGTTGAACCCGCCACCTCTGGTATATGGGGTTGGCGCCCTACTCCTTGAGCCACAGGCACCACCCTAAAAATCAGAATTTTTCATTTTACCAGAATTTCCTTTTAAGAAAAATCACTGTGAGGCGAGTGACAAGATAATTTGGGCCAACCAGAGAAAGAAAGGCTTCTGCTCATAATAGGACGCACCAGGGTACAAAACCCAAACCACTGTGCCTTCCAAGCCAGTGAGAAATTTTTAGGAGAAATAATAGAAATCCTGAGCAGAGAAACTTTCAAAATAATAGAAACCCTGGGCAGGGAAACTTTGGAAACTTTAGGAAGATAAAAATGAGAGTGGCTCTGTTACTTCTTCATATGAAATGCGACATATATTTACGCCCCACATTTAGTGCATATCTGCTTTCTGCTGACTGACAGGCCATCTCCTTTCTTTGAAGGGCTATTGCCTTCTTTCTTATGTAAACTCCTCCCGCCTCCAGTGACAGATGGATTCAATACTTGACCTGCCTCCTTTGTGGTGGGATGAGCGCGTGACCGATACTAACCATTCTGTGTCTCTCATCCTCTTGGCCATGGAGCTAGCACAGGCACAGGACACTGGTTGGAGCTAGTGAAGAAGAGCCATTCTTTCTTTGTCTCATAGGTGGTGAGCTCAGGCCTGATGGAGTCTGGGGTACCAGTGGTTGACATCTTTGCTACCCTGAAGGGACAGCCTGCTTGGGAATGAAACCTATGTAGGGAAAAAGAGCAAAGACAGGTGGAAAAAGAAAATCTTCACGAAAACAATGAAGCCCCTGGGTTTCTTGCTTACACAATCCCAGAATGTCCCCCCAGCTTCCCTTTTGGGCATAAACTCATTTGAGTTAGGTTTCTGTCTCTTATCATCAAAAGATTCATGACTAATCTATGAGGCTTGAGTGCAAATAAAACTGTGATAAGTGAGAAAGAAATGAAGGAAGAAAAAAGAAGAAAAGCCTCCCCAAATGGGGAACAAAAAGGACAAGGGGAGAAATGATTTAATATTTTCTCTTCCTTTCTTTCATTGTGTTAGCAGAAACCACACAGAGAGAGAGAAATGAGAAAGAAAAGAGAAGAGAAAATATCAATCTTATCCACCAGAATTTGAACACACACTAAGTGACTGTAATCAAATCAACCACTGGCAGTGCAAGTGGTCTGCACATGGCAGTGCAGAGATTTGAACTACATCTCTTAGCTATATCCATATTGCTTTTTGTATTCCATCATTTCTTCTTTTTAAATAAAAACGAATTGGCTATTTTTAAAAATTAACAAGCTAGTGTATACCCATTTTAAGAAATGTACATAACAAAGAAGTATATTCAGTAATAATCAAAAATCCAAACCTTACTCTTTTCAGGCCCATTCCTCAAGTACATCCTTGGGAGCATATGCTTTTCCTTACGTATATCAAAACGTATTTTTTAACAAAAAATGGAATCAAAATATATATCTCATTCTCAATTTAATTCTTTTCAGTTTTAGCAATTTAGGGCATTTTATGGACTTCATTTTATGCACAGACTTATACACCACCTCTGATTTAGTGGCTGATTAATATTTCAATGTACTGATGGCCATTTAGTCAGCCTCTAGTTTTATGTTTTCTTTTGTTTTTGCTGTTAGACCCAATGTCTATATTAAACAGCCTTCGAAATGTACTTATACCCGTCTCCTTTAAAAATTGTGACCACTGGTGGTGCCCATAGCTTAGTGGGTAGGGCACTGGCCACATACACTAAGGCTGGTGGGTTCAAACCCATCCCGGGTCAGCTAAAACAACAATGACAACTGCAACAACAACAATGAAAATAGCTGAGCATTGTGGCAGGTGCCTGTAGACCCAGCCACTTGGAAGGCTGAATCAAGAGACTCACTTAAGCCCAAGAGTTTGAGGTTGCCGTGAGCTGTGAGGCCACAGCACTCTACTCAGGGCTACAGTTTGAGACTCTGTCTCAAAAAAACAAAAACAAATAAAAAAAACTTGTGACTACTTATATCATTGCAGAAGTTTTCCAGTTGCAAATTAGGAACTAATAATCAAGACTGTGGCCGACATAAACCTTCATCTTACATGCATCCTTATGTGCCCAGGTATGATGAAATGGGCAACAGTCAGCGATTTGACCTGTGACACAAGAAGCAGCAGCAACATAAATTATCTGGCCCAGGAGCAGTGAGTTCTACACCCACAGTCACACACGCACAGCCATCTTCTCTTGTGTTCGTGTATAACATTCAGATCATGCTCCGGGCGTACAGGGCTTGGCAGATGACTGACCCCTTAACCCTCCTCTCTGCCATTTTCATTGTCAGCTTCTGTCAATTACCACACGAGACAGTTAGTAAAACGGTTCTTCACCTTCAGGCGGATGTCTGTTGTCCATTTGTCTAGATCAAGAGGCTCACCAGGCCTCTAACTCTGCGGGCACACTTGAGTCCTGGAAGGATTGACAATACAATTGCTGCTCTTTAATCAGCCTAGTGGACAGGATTCATTTATTTTACTTTCTTCTTGGAATTTCTTTCTCAGGAAACTTCTAGAGTGTTAACACAGTTCAGTCTTTTCTTTTTTGCTTTTGGATCATTATGAGACCTGCTGGTGGGACCAGCCCTCTTTGGGGATGGGGTTAGGACAGTACATGACATTCGAGGTTTTGGAAGCCTGATGTAGTTACCTTTCCTATTTTCCTCTGTCTCCTTCAGGCAGGAAAACTTGAAAGACGATCCCTTTTTGTGGTGGTGTGACACCTGGCTTAATTTTCTTTGCACTGGCCTTTTTATGCCTGAAATCAGCAAGATGGAATGTGCTGACCGATACGTGGCCTTGTCCCCTCTCCTTGTTTGTGCAGGGAACCAACTGGTACAGGATGTGCAGGTGCCTGGACTGTGACCCCAGAGACACAGCACAACACATTTTCATTTCTGTTTTTTTTTTTTTTTTTTTTTTTTCAGTTCTATGGAAGGTAAGAAAATGAACAAAATAACATGGGACAATTTTGTAATGAAATCTCTGAATGTGACAGAATATTTGGCCAAAAAACACTAGCCAGTTAAAACAGCAAGCCTCGTCTCTTTGTTGATGACAAAGATAAACTCCTGATGGCAGATTCCTATTCAACACTGACATTCAGGAAGGAGCCAGATGCTCACGGCAGCCAGACTTCTGGAACTTCTTCTATTTTACATTGTTGGATAATCACACACGAGTCATAATGGCTGCTGCCAAAACAGGGTCCCCTCAAGGTCAGGACTTGACTGCAAAACTGTGGCATCAGCAAAGTTTATTTATTATTTTTTTTGCAGGCTTTGGCCAGGGCCAGGTTCAAACCCGTCACCTTCAGCATAAGGAGCCAGTGCCCTACTCCTCGAGCCACAGGCACAGGCCTCAGCAAAGTTTATGTTGGGTACCAACCAGCTCAATTCTCTTTTTTCAATTGCCCTCTCTCTCTCAAAACAGTCCCTACAGTCCCTGGGCTCTAGAAACCCATTGTTCTCACCTAGGGCTGCACTTTAGGGCTGCCCAGGGCCCCACTTTACTCTTAGAGTCTTTGCTCTTAGAGCTGGAACGTGTGCCACTTCTCCAACTTCTCTGTCTCCGCCCAAAAGTTCCCATTAAGATATACTTGATAGGCTCTGAAACCAAACTAATAAACCTATACAAGTTAAGGCCGCTAGTGGTCCATCTCTTGATAAACTCTGTATGGTTATGGGATGTAGGTACATCTCCTGATAAACTCTGTATGGTTATGGACCTATGTATGGTTGTGGGACGTGGGTACATCTCCTGATAAACTGTGTATGGTTATGGACCTATGTATGGTTATGGGATGTGGGTACATCTCCTGATAAACTCTGTATGGTTATGGACCTATGTATGGTT
>NW_003852555.1:370559-385406 GCF_000181295.1 Otolemur garnettii | reverse complement strand
GGGACGTGGGTACATCTCCTGATAAACTCTGTATGGTTATGGACCTATGTATGGTTGTGGGACGTGGGTACATCTCCTGATAAACTCTGTATGGTATGGACCTATGTATGGTTGTGGGACGCGGGTACATCTCCTGATAAACTCTGTATGGTTATGGACCTATGTATGGTTGTGGGACGTGGGTACATCTCCTGATAAACTCTGTATGGTTATGGGATGTGGGTACATCTTTTGATAAACTATGTATGCTTATGGACCTATGTATGGTTATGGGATGTGAGTACATCTTTTGATAAACTATGTAGGTACTCAGGCTTCTCCCCAGTGTGGTTAGGATGTCTTTTATGCAAAAGGAATCAAAATTATGGCAGCACCTTCTTATGGCAGTTATTTGATTACGGAGCCCCTTTTAGAAGCCTCTCAAAACACACTGGAGGCTACTCGCTACCACACTGATTTAGGCCTGGCCTTCTGCCATTTTAGGGAGACTTGATGGACCATCCTAACGGAACTATGACTGCAGCCCAGCCATCCTCAGCTCATCTCCCCACAGTAGAGGAAGAGAGGTCTGCAGGGAATGTCCTCAGCACAAGGCGGCCTCTCGATGCTCCATAAGAGAGGCAGTAAAAAATCTTGTGGTTTGAAACGTGAATTTTAATGATTACTTTCCTGTGCCCTTATCTCATTTTGTTCACGGCTAACCTGCCCTTGTCTGTTGCAGGACACACAGGTGACTAGGTGTGTTCCCTGCTTCTATGGAACCTCATTTAAACGCCTCCCACATGTTATATAACCAGGGAGCTGAAAAGAGGCCCATGTTGGGTCAAATTGGCATAGAGAGGACAATACTGTTCCAACAGACTCAATTATTACTTTTGTCTCTTGCCTTTTAACCTCCATCCTATCTTTTCTGATACCTTCAATTACTCTGTTTCATACTATGATTGTTTTTCTTTAAACAGTATAGGTTCTCTGTAGCATTTCAACTATATATTCCAAGCAGCTACTAAAACTGCAATAGGGGGTGTGATTTTTGATTGAGATAATAGGGAACAGAAGTTAATCTAAGTTTCTAATGAAGAAGTTGTCTATTTCTCTATATTTCTTACATGTACATAAAACTCATTTCACTGACTATAATAAATAAAATCCTGTAAGTATTTCCCTAAATTCACTTGATAATTAGTCCTCTGTCTAATCCTTGTACTTCTATTCATGTCCTTTTATAAGGTGGTCTGGAATAGCCTATTAGTAGCCCGTTACCAAGGGCAGATTTTCCCGACTACTTGATTAATTTGGATGTGGTTCTGTCTACACACAGTGCTTTCTAATTTCTCCATAGGTGAAGATCTTTGTTCAGTTTACTTAGCTTTAGTACTTCAAAAAGAAAATTTATAGGTCCAACATTAGTTAATTTTATATTTGATTAAGTAGTTATTTGAAGGATTAAAGAATAATCGAAGACTTTGATTTGGATTGCATTAGGCTCTCATAAATCAGTTATATAAAAGGAAAATTTGTTTACTTTTCACTCATTTAATTCACTATGTATTTACCAATCATGTTCAGGGGAGAGGAATTACACAGTGGGGGAGATTTTATGTCGGGAAATATAATAAAAGTGAACTTGCAGTTATAAATCCCTAATCGGGGATCTAATGTTGGTGCCAGGACATCAGAAACAAGCTAATTGGCAATGTAAGAAAGACCTAGGGTAGGAGGAAGATTTTCAAATCGATTGAGCCAACGATGGGCTGACATGAGACAGATGAGAGAAACTGCTTTCTGAAAGCTGTGTTTTCCCCCTTGCTCTTACTCTGAGAAAGGCTAAACATATAATGGGAAACGGCAAACAGAAATGAATCCAGGGAGTTCAGGGTTTCAGCCTGAGGCTTTGCCATAGTTCTACATCATCCAGATGGTCTCATCGTATCCTTTCATCTTTTCTCCTGAAACCGTCTGTAAAGGCCATAAAAATGCCTGTCATTTTAGCCTCTTGAAGAAAAGGTTTAGGAAGAAGATGGAATTCCTTTTTTTAAAAAGAAAACTCTGGAGTTAGAGGATATAGAAAAATAAAAGCACCATTGCTACAAATAAAGAATACAGACTTCAAAAACAAGCAAGTTTGGTCTGTACACAACCCAAACCGAAATTTAAATGCTCAGAACTGGCAGCACAAGAGAAAAGCTCTGTCCAGACTTAAGATCCTGGCTGTCTGAACGCCCCCAGAAGATTGTACCAAAGAACTCAGAAAACATATGCAATAAAAGTAAATACACACTCCACACACAGAGAAAAGAACAGCAAACTTCAGGTAACTATTTTGGATTGCAAACAAGGATAAATTTAATGTTCAAACAATCTGATAAAATAACCATGTGGAAATTGGGGGAAAAAAATACCCTAATGGTTTTGGAATGATTGGCTCTAAAAGTTAAGTCCCTTCCCTCCCACTACCTCACCTAAAAGCAGACCCCATCTCAAATGTAATTCACTCCCTGTCAGTCACAGTGCCTCTGTAGATTACTATCACCCATATCAGCCTTGACTTCATGGCTCTGTGGCAAATGAAAAAAATAGAGAGGTTTTTTTTTGGTTGTCGTTTTGTCTGTAGTTGTTTGCAGCTCAGATGTAGCTTAGTTCCAGGGACACCATTGACTCCAAGATGTGCCCTGGAAGGTTGCATTCATTTAGAGTGCAAAGGGCATGCTGCCCCCTACTGTTGTGCAATGACATAACCCTCAGCGATGCTGGGTAGGATGTGGGGTAGGCTGCACAGGCACGGGCTTCAGACAGGAGACAAGGTGGTAAACATGTCCCCCTGGGAAATCTGGGAAACACAAGAAGGGCACGGGACCAGGGTATTGATCCAGTTTGTTTGGATATTAAACCCAGGGGAGCTCCAGAATGCTGGCCACTTGGGGACAACTCCAGGGCAGGCATTTCAAATATGCTTCCAGAAATACACATCCTTCTGTATTTCCTGTCAAAATAGGTCACAGATCTGTGATTCTCAGAGAACATGCCCTGAGCAGAGCCTGCCCAGAATGAAGAGGCCTCCACCTATCTGAGCACTGGAAAGGAAGTCCAGAGACTGTCCCAGAGTGGTCACTAATAAATCTGTTTTCCGTCTGTTCTCCCTGTCTTTCATTAATCTCAGCCCCAAAAGCCAGAGAGTTGGTCCTCCTACTTAAAATCACAAGTGCAAGAGGCGAACCCTGGACAGAGTTAATTCAAATGTGTATGTAATGAATTTTACTGAAACATTTGCACTCTTAGAAAAGGATTGAGGAGTTAGGTGAAAAATCAGTTGAGGATATTTCGGTTTTGGCTTTATAGAGACAATTGTTTTCTTTCTTTCTGGCATAGTTTTTCAAAGAGTTTCAGAGTTTTTCAGCTCTTTATTTTTTACACATAAATCTGCCTAGACCTTGGAAACATAAGCTAATCAGAAAGAAAAAAATCTCGGAACAATAAAGGTGATGAAGGTGGCATCCGACTGAGATTAAGCATTTTGACCCCCCTGCCCTACGAGAGCCCCTCCTTATTTCAGAAAAAGTAAACAAATCTTGTTTTAAATTAAAAGATGGGAATTAAGGTACTCTCTGCGAACCGGGCATCTGATTGGAAATATTTTGCATGTAAAAGAGCCAAGTCAGAGAAGGCCTGGTTCAGCTGCAGGAATCATGTGATACCTAAAAAAGCAGGCGGTTCAGAGGAGGGAGTTTTTCACGGTGCGGCAAATAAGAAGCAGCTGGGTCTCCAGCCTTCCTCCTCTCCCAGACACTCCGCAGCAGCCGGGGACTGAAGTGCCAGCTTTACGTGGATGTTGCCAGAGCTTATCTTTAACTAGTCTGTCTCTTCAATTTATCTTTCATCTATGAATAGAAATGCCCCCGCTCTGACTTCCAACTCCTAAACACACAAAGGGGGCTTAAGACCCCATGATGAAAGAAGGAGTGGAGAGTATTCTCCTGCGCTTTGATGACGAGGTGCCGGGACGTGCCTACATCACCACAAAGGGGTCTAGATCTATAAACTGTGAAAATACAAATCTGCTAGAATATCGGATAAAAAAAAAAAAAACCAACTAGGCAGATCAAGAGCAAATGCCTTTGAAACAGGCACAGCACCTAGTGAAGGGATTGTGCGCAAGCCAGAGGGTCTGGAAAATCATATCAGGACCTTGTCTCCAGTCCTACTGGGATATAAACAAGGCCCAGCATGCTTTAAGCATAAGGAAAGCTTGTGGGTCTGAGGAAATGAGGAGACGTCTTGGATATTGTAGCATTTGATCCTAACTGTCAATAGTGTTTGTTACAGCACAGATGTAGTGGCTGGGTGTCAACCTTCTGTACATGGTATATAGGGTTTAGGTATAAGCCAGTTTAGGGACAGAGGGCTTGAGGTTAGGCATTAGGTACAGTCCAAACAAGGAATGCGTTTTTGTCCCCAGTTTGTTATGCAGTGATAGCAACGTTGCAGCATTATGCAACAGCAAATTGTGTTTGGGCTTCCTATTAAATGCTAATCATATGCCCCATCTGGCCTACCTATCCCCTGCAACAGGAGTTTTGGCATATATGTGTGGACAGAGTCTTAATCGGTGTGAACTATGGTACTCAGACTCAAAGAACAATTAAGACTTTGCCATTTACAGTGATTGAGTGCGACCCACAGAAGATACTTCGTGCTAATTTGTGGCAAGAGTAAGGATGTGTCATCGTCTGTCCTCTGCACCCCCTGTTCACACCTGCCACATGGCCAGACCTACTGTAGGAACTCTGGTATATAACAGGAGAGAATGGCCACTGAGAGATCCCCCCAGCTTGGGAATGAGGACAGCTAGCCCAGACCTTCAGGGGACCTCTTCCTACCTTTCAAGAAGATGTGGTCCTATATACTCTTCTCCCAGCAGTAAGGAAAGTATGGGTCACTCTGCAATTTGCAGGTCTACACAGGGTGGAATGGGGAGGGAGGGAAGGACCTGCCGTTGTTACTGGTACTTGGGCCATGTGGTACCACCGCAGACACCTGCTCGTTTGAGGAATGCTTTTTGCCACATACCCTGGAAATTCATGTTCTCCTAGTGACGTGCCAAGCAGTCCTAGTTCTGCCATTACCCTAGTGATGAATGCCTTGGGTCATGAGTTTACCTGACCAAAACACATTTTGCAAAGCCAAATATTTCCATCAGTACAAAATGAACACGCTTGCCAAAAACCACAAACCCAGGATTCCAATCTGTTAACACTTGCAAAAGATGGAGATCCTATAAGAACAACCCAGTCCTTGGGCTCTTTCGTCTCCTATGCTGCCTTTACAGTTGTTTTTAACTACCTTTCAATTCCTATTTGGACATCAAGGAAATGACAGATTTGGGGAGAAAACCTAAGTGCAGGAGAAAGAGCTACCAGTCTGGTCCTGGAGGGTAATTATTAGGCATCTCGGTGTGATGATTTGTCCAATGTGAAAAATTCATAATTTGAAACAAATGCTTTGAAATTGTGCCTTCAATCATACTCAAATGCCATGTATTCTTTCAAATAATTAAAACCACAGCTATTCCAAGAAACACAGGATTTACAGATTTCTATACTCAGTATAATCCAAGGAAGAGAACTCTGACCTCATACTCACGGCCTATCAGAGGCTGGTTTATTCAGGTGGGTAAACTAGACCTTCGCATGAAGGAGAGATTCCTACTGGGTATTTTTGTATGGTTTCTGGTATTTGACATTACCACACCAGCTTAGAAATAAATTATTGTTTTCTTTGGAGATTCTTCATCTAGGGACTGATTACTTGAGAAAATGTGCATCCATTTTTTTTTTTAAAAGTTCTGAGCAGAAAGAGTTTAGACATTTTGTTTATAAGGTCAACATGAAATCCACTCGTCAAGAGTTGAGAGTAAGCTCCGTGAGGCAACGTAGTAATTAAATGTCCCTGTGAAGTTGTGGGTTGCAGAATGCCATGTCTCCCAAGGAGTTCAGTCCTGCAATCTTGTGATTAGAAGAGTTTGCTTTGTGATCATCAAATGGGTAGGTGTGTACGTGTGTATGTGTGTGAGCAAATGATTCTCAAGTCTCCTATCTGCCTGGCTGTTTGAAATACAGCTCATCAGGCTAAATTAAAAACACTCTTTGTTGATCTGAATATGTTTCTTTTTTGAAATGTGCTGAGGTAAACAGGTCTGTTATATAAATTCACAATAGTTCTAAGGGAGCAGGGTGGATGGGAAGGTTCTTTGTGTTCACATTTTAAGACCTAACATATACTTTCTTAAGTCACTCAGTAGTCAAATTGGAGCTGGAATATAATAAAGTCAAACTCTTTTAATGTTTAAAAAATTTTCAAGATTGAGGCCTGAGGTTTCAAAATGATCTGAAGAAATTTATAACTCAATTGTACTTGGGGATTTATCAACACCCACAGACGAATGAGACATTGCTTTACAACTGTAGAACTCAATAAATTTGATATTGCTACATTTTACTAAGATGAAAATCACCTTCTAAGTTAATGGAAGTGGTTCTGGGAATTTCAAAGAAATTTGAGATCAGTTTTTCAATGGTTTATATGTGGGACAATCGCCTTCCTTTATCACTTCTCTACCTTCCCTTCTTCAATAATCTCTCTCGCTCTCTCTGTCTCTCTCTCTCTCTCACACACACACACAGAGCAGAGTGCTCAGACTCAGGGGGAATCGGGAAAGAGACAGGTGAAATTTGTGAGCAGCAGACACTTTGCTCTACACTTAGACTCGACTGAGTGTCTGATATGAAAGCATATAGATGAACATCAAAAAAAAAAAGACATCCCACATCAATTAATATGCAAATGGAGAGATCCCAGAACTTTTCCTAAACTCTTCAGAGAATGAATGATAAACATATACACTTAAATTATTTATCAGCTTGAGCTTCCGTAGGCACAAACAACTACAGCTACTAGAAAATTCATATCTGACAACTTTTCACACATCTGGAAAAGATGAATTCTTCATCACACCGCCCTATGATGATAAGTACTCATTTATCTTTTTCTTTATACCCCACTGCTAAATCCCAGACTTCTCTGTACAGTAAGACCTCACTCAATGGCACTGATAGGTTCTTGAAAACTGGGACTTTAAGCAAAATGATGTATGTGTAACGAAACCGATATTAACATGGACTGAATTGGTTAATGGATATAAACATGAGTTAAGTTCTATGACACATTTCTGATCATAAAAAATTACCACACTTCTGAATAAAAGCCCCAGACACTTCCTATGTTAAACAGTGAAATAAAAGTGAGCTATATATACGTTTCAGAAAGATTAATAAAAGTAATGATTTACCCAATTTGGGGGGAATCAGTGAGCGATGGCAGTTGTAGAGGTGGTGAGTTAGATGAAAGAATACAATTTTAAGGAGCACTTCCTCTCCTAGTTCAAAAACAATCACAAACATGGTGGGCTTGCTGAGCCCTTGCACACAGCATTTATTGTTCTGCATCTGTATAATTATCATATGCTCCCCGTGGTTTAATTTTGCAATGATTTGTATTTGTTCATTCATCTACTCTCCAAACTGTGTATTCCAGCAGAGTTAGGGGTGGCCAGAGCCTGTTTTGGCAGCTCAGGAGACAAGGCAGGAATCAACCCCGGATGGGACACCATCCCCTCCGGTGGCACACTCACACACACCTGCACTCGCTCAGACAGGGACCATTTAGACACGCTGATTCATCTAAATGTGCACATCTTTGGGATGTGGGAAGAGACCAAAGTACCTGGAGAAAGCCCATACCAACACGGGAGGAAAATGCAAACTCCACACAGATAGTGGCCCTGGCAAGGAATCAATTATTTTTTTCCTCATCCATGTTATAATATAACAACATTGAGAGAAACATTATTTGAAGACTTGTACTTTAGTGTTAACATCCCACTCTAAGCCCACAGAACTCATCCCTGTGAATAAATTCATTCCTATTTGACTATTGCTTAATAGTCAACTTTCTTTCACTCTATCTTCATTGTTAATTAAAACTAATAAAAATGTATCTTTTATCCAGAGAGAGTCAATTATTGTCAGTATTGAGAGGTGTGGATCCGGGTTCAGTCTTCTACATACAGCTAACCTGTTCTAGCACTGTTTATTAGACAGGGATTCTTTACCCCAGGGCATACATTTGTTTGGTTTGTTGAATATCAGATGGTAACATGTGGCTGGTTTCATCTCTAGGTTCTCTATTCTATTCCATAGAACTATATATTATTGTGCTAGTACCATGCTGTTTTGATCACTGTAGACTTGTAGTATAACCTAAAGCCTGATAATGTGTTGCCTCCAGATTTGTTTTTGTTTCTTAGAATTGCATTGGCTACTTAGGTTTTTTTCTGCTCCCATATGAGACAAAGTACTACTTTTCCAGGTTCTTCAAAGTATGACACTGGTGCTTTGGTGGGGATTACATTAAATCTGTAGATGACTTTGGGTAGTGTGGACCTTTTAACAATGCTGATTCTTTCCAGCCATGAGCATGATATGTTCTTCCATTTGCTAACACCTTCAGCCATTTCTTTTCTCAAGGTTTCATCGTTGTCTCTGCAGAGATCCTTCATGTTCTTTGTTAGGTATATTCCCAGGAATTTCATTTAAATTTAAGACATGAAACAATAAAAATTCTAGAGGAATGTGTGGGATTAAGTCTTGACAACATCACCCTGAGAAAAGATTTTATGAAGAAGACCCTCTTGGCAATTGCAACAACATTAAAAATAAATCTATGGAACCTAAGTGAGTAAGCTAAAAAGCTTCTGTGCAGCTAAGGGTACAACAATTAAAGCAGCGGTTCTCAGTCTGTGGGTTGCGACTGTATTAAAGGGCTACAGCATCAGGAAGGTTGAGAACCACTGAACTAAAGCATACAGACAACCTTCAGAATGGGAGAAGAATTTTGCATGCTTGGAATCTGACAAAGGGCCGATAACTAGAATCTGCAGAGAACTCAAAGTAGTCATCAAGAATACAGCAAGCAATCCTATTAATAAGGAGGCAATATATGTATTTCTTTAGGTACTTAAGATAATTGTAGTTCATTAATTTCTGTAAAGTTAGTTTTATAGAAAAAAGAAATAGGTACTAATAAAACATTTAATGAATGGCTGAAGAAATGTCTTTGCAAAGTAGTCAATGACCTATCACTGGGAATCTAACCAAGCTTGAGTGACCAATGTTAGAGATGGAATAAAGAGCAACTTAAACGACCTCAGATTTGCCTTGCAATTTCATAGGGCCTTTGGTCCAAACCCAGTCTTTAATTTCTTGACTAAAAATTCTTTATAATTTTTTTTGCATAAAAATTTTGAGATTTTTTACTTTACATTATAGCATTGATACAATTTCTACATTGTAGAATTGGCCCAATTTCATAGGGCCTTTGGTCCAAACCCAGTCTTTAATTTCTTGACTAAAAATTTCTTTATAATTTTTTTGCATAGAAATTTTGAGATTTTTACTTTACATTGTAGAATTGATACAATTAATTAATGACCCACATAAACTTATCTAAAATATTAGCATTTTATAAAATAGATTCATAATTCCTTATTAGTTCTTCATAGAATTAGATTTTTTTTTTTTTGAGACATAGTTCACAGCAACCTCAAACTCTTGGGTTTAAGTGATTCTCTTGCCTCAGCCTCCCAAGTAACTGGGATTATAGGCATCTGCCACAACACCTAGCAATTTTTAGAAATGGGGTCTCACTCTTGCTCAGACTGGTCTTGAACCTGTGAGTTCAAGCATCCACTCCCCTTGGCCTCCCAGAGTGCTAGGATTACAGACATGAGCCACTGCACCCAGCCCCATAGAAGTAGCTGTTAATTTGACTCCTTTCCCTTCTTTTGTATTGATAAAATTTTATCAAGTAATTAGGAAATAGAAAAAAATTGGAACTGATTTATTTATGTCTTTGATATCTTTGATGAGCATTTTGTAATCTTCAGTGTAACTATACTGTATATGTTTTGTTAAGTTTATAAGTATTTCATTTTCTTGCTAATGTGATTTAATTTTGGTAATGCTAATGTGATTTAATTTTGGTTTTCATATGCTCTTTCTTTGTATATAGAAATGTGATACATTTTTGTGTGTTGACTCTGGGTCCTGCAACCTTGCTCACCTTACTTAATATAGCAGTTTTGGGAATATTTTTTGAAGATTTCTCAAGATATTTTATATAATCATGTCATTTGCAAATAGGGATAGTTTTATTTATTCCATTCTAACATATACGTATTTCATTAATTTTTTGTCTCTTTGATGAGGCTAAGAACATCAATTATTACATTACTATGAACAAAATTACTATTGTAAGAGTGGTAAGAATGGACATTTTTGCCTTGAGTCTTTCATCATTAAATATAATATTAATTGTAGATGTTTTGTAGATGCATTTTTATCAAGTTAAAGAAGGTGCCCTTGATTCCTAGTTTTCTGGGGATTTTTATGATTGAATGTTGTATTTTGTGAAATGTTTTCTCTCCATCAATCAGTATGATCATATAAGTTTTCTTCTTTAGCTTGGATATATGGTGAATTATGTTGCTTGATTTCCAAATGTTGAACTAGCCTTGCAAAACTCAATAAAGGACACTTGACCATCCTATATAATAATTTTTATACATTGCTTGATTTGATTTGATAATATTTTGTTAAGAACTTTTGCATTTAAGCTCATGAGAGACATTTGCCTATAGTTTATTCTTTTTGTCTTTATCTAATTTTGTTATCAGGATAGTGTTATTTTCATAAAATGAGATTGGAAATCTTGCTTCCTCTTTTATTTTCTGGAAAAGATTGTATAAAATTGATTCTTTTCCCTCTTTCTCTTTTTGAGACCAACTCTCACTCTGTCTTGGCTAGAGTGCCATAGCCTCAGCTTAACTCACAAGAACCTCAAACTCCTGGGTTCTAGCAATACTCCTGTCTCACCCTCCCAAGTAGCTGGGACTACAGGTACCTGCCACAACACCTGGCTAATTTTTCTATCTTTAGTAGAGATGAGGTCTTTCTCTTGTTCAGGCTGGTCTCAAATTCTTGAGCATAACAGATCCTCCTGTCTCAGCCTCTCAGAGCACTAAGGGGGTAGGCATGAGCCATCCCACCTGGCCAATAAATTTGATTTTAATTGTTAAAATACTTGGTAGAGTTCTCCAGTGAAACCATCTGTGCCTGGAGATTTTTTTCCCAGGAACTTTCTAATTCCTAACTCAATTTACTGTCTGTAGGCCTATTTAGTTTCCCTGTGGTATCTTGGCTGAGTTTGGACAGTCTGTGGATTTTCACACTCATGTCTTCCAACTTGTCAGAGGTATGAGCACAGAGCTGTTCGTAGTGTTACCTTCTTGCTTGCTTGGTGCCTGCAGAATCTGCAGAGATAGTTCCTGGTTTATTCCTGATATTGGTGGTTTGTGCTGTTTCTTTTTTTTCTTGTCAGTCTTGCCAGAGGTTTATCAATTTTATTGATTTTTTTCCCCAGAGAACCAGTGTTTTGTTCCATTGATTTTCTCTGCGGTTTTCCTGTTTTTAATTTAATTGATAAATGCTTTTGTTTTTATTATTTCCTTCCTTCTGCTTGATGATGTTAGAACTTTATTTTTCTGTATTTATATTTTCATTTTAAACACTGTATTATTTCTGAATCCATGTGATGGTCTATAAATATTATGTTAATTGTGTTTAATACTAAAAAAATCCTTAAATTGATAACAATGCTTTATATTTAACCATGCATGGTAACCAAAAAAAAAAAAAAAAAAGTTTATATAGAAAGTGAAACTCGGTTGACTGGCATGTAATAAGTAAAAGTTATACTTAAGTTTCCACTTGAACAAGAGATTCTTGGTATTTACAAGTATTAACTCTCAATCTAAAAAGCCATATCTAAGAAAACATTTTCAGCACACCTTTAAATCACTGGGCTCAGATATGTTGAGAGCTAAGAAAGTTCTCTGAAGGTTCTTTCTTCTATGGGAGAGACAGGGAAATGGCAGAGGAGAAAATAAACTGAAGAGAATCTTACCCACACAGGAAAGAAGGGTTTTTTAGCTGAAATATAGCTGGAAAATTTAGGTAGAAGTCTTACACAAGAGAGGAGGGAAGGCAGAAATGTCTGAGTCGGAGAAAGATGGCTCCCTAAAGAAAAACCTGCTGCCAAAAAGAGCAGGGGCTTGCAGCTGAGTTATGTTGTGAATCAATGCGGAGAGAAAATAAGAACTTACTCTAAAATATGTATTTAAAAAATAAAAGGTTCTCTACCCTGTATTTTTTTAATGTAAGTAATTATAATAAAAAAGATAGCCCTGCCACATGGCACAGGGCAGGCTCTTGCTACTTGAAGTGCGCTGGTAGACCAGCTGCAGGGATGGAGCCTGGGAGCATTTTAGAAATGCAGAAGTTCCTGGGGCGGTGCCTGTGGCTCAGCGGGCAGGGCGCCGGCCCCATATGCCGAGGGTGACGGGTTTGAACCCAGCCCCAGCCAAACTACAACCACAACAAAATAGCCAGGCATTGTAGCGGGTGCGTGTAGTCCCAACTACTCAGGAAGCTGACACAAGAGAATCGCCTAAGCCCAAGAGTTGGAGGTTGCTGTGAGCTGTGACTTCACCGCACTCTACCGAGGGTGACTAAGTAACCCTAAAAAAAAGAAAGAAAGAAAAGAAGCGCAGAAGCTCAGGGCCTTCCCCAGATCTTCTGAAGCACGGTCTGTATTTTAAGACGCCCCCCAGGTTATTTGTATACACCGCGGAGTTTTAGAAACGCTGGTGTAGAAAACCAAGAATTGAACTGCAGAGAAGAATCAGTTTCTTTTCCTACCTCATCCACTCGGCAGCTTTGAGCTTTGGGCAACGTATTACACCTGCAGGACTCTTGTCTGTAAAACCAGAGGCTGGACGAGGCAGAGGTCCTCTCCGCGTGGTCCCTCAGCTGGTAACATCGGCGTCTCCTGAGACACACAGGAGAAGCCAATTGTACCAACTCAAAACTCCACGGGCGGGCGAGCCCCTGATCTGTGTTTCGGCAACCCCAGCAGGTGTTTCTGATGCAAGCTGAATGTCAGAAACAGTGAATGGTCTCTAAAGTACGTTTCAATGTAAACATTTTATGATTGTTTCAAAAACTTCAAACGTTTCAAGATCTTAAATACATATCTACAGTATATCCTACTTGAAACGAAATACTCACAGGCTTTAAACAATGAACTGGCATCCGTTTCATCCTTGGCTGGTGCCCTTATCCATTTAAAAATGTTCCTTATGTTTTTTTGAATATAAGTTTGAGCTTACATACAAATATATCAACTTCTGTTAAATTTGTCAAGTGACAAGAGCAGATTTCTTAGGCTCTGATACAAAGAGAACAATCGATTTGAAGACTTCCTTCAGACAAAGAAACAAGCTTTCTGCCTGTTAACACATGATGATTTCAGTCTGATGCAGTAGAGGTTTTTTTTCCTCCTCTGCAATTAGCAAACCGCACATATTCAGTGCCAGGATGGCTGGCAAGGGTCATTTTCATTATTGTAGTTCGCGCTGAATGCTAAGGATTTCTCTTTGATCCAGTAAGAAAATCTAAAAAAGCACACAAGGTAAACTTCACTATGAGGTTAATCACAGATAAAGCCAGGATCACATAGGAAGCTGTGAATCATGGAACAGCTGATAGGATTCAGTAAGAGAATGTGAGAGCAGTAACTTCTGGCCTGGCTCAAGCAGGAGGAGAGAATTAGGGGCCTTTGAAACTCGGTCAAGAACACAGACAAGCACTATTTTCAACCCCTGCTTTTATCTTAAGAAAATGCGCAGTGTAAGCATCAAACAGCATGCATTGAAAGGAGGGAAGAGGTGCACATAATCTAATAGCCCAGTTCATTCCAGGCAGCTGTATTATTGTGGGGGGACAGCGACATTCCAAACTTGGGAATGCACAGAGCCGTGTTTACGTTAGCTCCACGCATAGCGCTCGCTCTTTAACGCATCTCCAAGGGGCTTTTCCCCTTGAGTATGACTGTGAACTATTTACAAATATAATTAAATATATTGGGAGAGGATGTATTTGCACACTTAAGCATATTTGCTTTCACAACTTCATTACTGATGTGTCCTGGTAAGTCATCAGGACTGTCAGTTGCTGCCTCTGACATCTTCTGTTTAAACCACTGAGATAGCAGACACAGCCCCTGGTGGGTTTTTTCCCCTCTCCTAAAGATTTTCATTCTCTTGATCTTTTGCTTCTTGATGAGTGGACCAATTCCACCGACATTTCTGGCTAGATTTTCAAAGCAACAGCATCCAATTTTATGAGAGCAAATTGGCTTTTTCCTTCTTATTTTGCAGAGAACAATTTATTGGCTTTACGCATAAATCAAACAGGCACCTTAAAAACAGAAGGCGCTGAAAAAGGAGGGCCCTTGAAAATCTGGCCTAAAGGTGTTGCTGTTGCTAATACATCAGCAGGACTTTGATTTTTCTGTAAGGTGTTTGTCTCTCTAACCACTCCATCTCCCCAAAGGGAATGAGGGGTTTGGGTTCCAAAGAATCAGTTATAAGCATATTTTGAAGCAAAGGTTATGTGTGCCATGAGGAGAGCTGCTGAAAGAGGCCGTGCAGAAAGGCATCCATCCCCAAAGTATCCATCCCCACAGGTCCCCAAAGATTAGCCCACAGGGATCAGACAGGCGCAAGAGAGAGGCGGGAGGGTGTGATAAAAGGGTCGGAGAGGAGGACATGCGTAAGGTACAGTAAGAAACAGAGGGAAAAGAAAGAAGAAAATGGCATGGGGCGGGGAAGAA
>NW_003852555.1:367953-369800 GCF_000181295.1 Otolemur garnettii | reverse complement strand
TTTTGTTTCTAGTCCTTATCTTAAACATTGTTATTGTTATAAAATTTTAACCCTTTTTAATTTTGTGAAGGCAAAAAGTGGAAACCAAATAAACACATGCATATGCATAGAGAAAATTAAAAATAATAATAAATAAAAATAAGTACAAATATTTTCTCAGTTTTACTTAGGGTGTAATGAACTTGAATTTACTCCCATTCAATCTAATGGTAACATTTATGTCACATATATGTATATACATGCTAATCTCTATAATGCTTGGCTACATATAAGTTTATTAAAACAATGGGCTTCATCATTTTATATATTTTATGATAGTATCAAATTTCATTTCCCAGCAATTTCTTATCTGTTTACTCCAAGAGAAAGTCTTTTATTGTAACAAGTTGGCTATAGCCTCACATACTAAAGATTAAGTAGTCTATAAATAAAAATATGCCTACTACTTTTTCTTTTTTTTACTGCCTCGTAAGCTCTAATTTAATACCACTGGTTGCTTTTTAGTAATTATAATATTCCAGTCTATTTTTACTTGTTTTCAGAGATTTCTCCTGAAGTGCTAGAAAATAAATCATTTCCCATAAGCCGCCATGTTAAATAAGTGCTCAAAAAACCTTTGATTTGGGGGAGAAGGAACTCCTATTTAGGCAATTTGGAACGTGTTCAACACAAGTGTGAATCATTGGTACATAATCCTTGAGAATATGTTGAAAGAAAAGCCTTTTCAGAAGAGAAAGTATTTTCAAATAATCGTGGAGCATCTGGTTCCCACCTGGAAAAGAGAATTTTATGGTCTTGCACTGTGATCATTTTAGAAATCTAATGTGAACTGTCCTTGATTTTATATATTTTTTTCAGACTATTTCCATGACTAAAGCTCGCTTGACTGTTTTGAGTCTTTTTGTGTGCAATTAAATACCTGAAATAAAAAGTTACATAGAAGAATTAATTAAATTACACCGTGAGATTCTCTCAAACCCTAGCTCGAGTTAGTGTCTATGAATGCACGAGTGTTTATGTTACTGTGGGGTGCACAAGTGTGTCTTCACTCTCGTTAGCCTATAAAGCCTTTCACCTAAAAGCATAAGCACTCTCAAGTTTGTACGTAAAGACTGTTTGTGCAGAAGAGTATCATGTGAGGTACTTTCTAATAATGCAAAGACACTCCTGAAGGGAGGAGAGAATAGCTTTGTATGTTTTTTGTATTGCTGTGGTTCCTGTAGGTGATTCTAATTTATTCAGTTATAACATCAATTAAGGTAATAGGAAGGCATTCAGGAGCTTTTATTATTTTTTTTTTTTTGCATTTCTTTTTTGTTCATCAGTTCTTAAATTTTGTGCATATGATTTTCTTTTGAAAAATGTCCAAAGAGCAGCTAATATTTTCCAGATGATGTCACCCAACCTGGCATCCGAATTTTCGCATTTTCTCTGTTGCTGGAGCCCTTCCTCTCGGTCTCTCCTTCCACACTCACTACTGATACTGGTGCTGCTGCTTGGTCCCTCCCGTGTGTTTGCTCCTGGGAATGCACGGACAGGTCCACGTGCACAGCCCATCCGTGCATGCACAACTGGATATTTTGCATCGTCTTCAGGCACCGTCTTCTTCTCTTGTCCTTGGTGGCCTTTTGGGTTCTGACTCTTCCATTCAATAACTGGGATGAAGCTAGGTGACGTGATGAAGGAGGACAGGACTGGACTGAGTCTCCTTTTTCCTTTCTTCATTATCTCCCATCTTTCCATCTTCTCGCTCAGTGCTCTTACTCTCTTCCCAGCTTTGTCTCTGCACGAGCACATACTCTGGGCAGCATCTCGTATTTCCTTTTTTTCTTTCCTTTTTTTTTTTT
>NW_003852555.1:357852-367851 GCF_000181295.1 Otolemur garnettii | reverse complement strand
TTTTTATGGGATATATTAATTTCAGAGAAAATTTTATGCCTTTTTAATGAAAGCTCAATGTTTTCCAATGCCATAATGTAATTTTAATGTATGTTAAGTTCCTATTTTATTATCATTGAGATTGGTTCTGGGAGGTCATACTTTTTCTACTTAAATTTTTGCCTATCTATAAAAAGCACCTCATGTGAATGGTTCCTGATTAGATTTTAGTTGATTAGTATTAATTATTGGTATTTTGGCATTTGGACAACTTGCACAACCTTGGCGCTTTTCTAATTCTCACTCTCTTTTCTTAGCAGTGTGGCCAGAATCTGATTCGTCCTGTCATTAATGACTTTTTTATTTTTACCTATTCTGTTTCATAGCCAAGAATTTTCATAACTCTATGGGAAGGTAAGAAAAACTGTCAGTGGAACATGACAGAGAACCTGGACTCAAATCCAAAGATAGAAAGTCAACTAGTTTTCAACAAGGGCAGCAAGAAGATGCAATGGAGGATGGGGGTCTCTTCAATAAGTGGTGTTGGAAAAACTGCCAAGGAATATCCACGTGCCAAGGAATAAAATTAGACCTCTTACATCGTACACAAAATCAACTCAGAGCGGATTAAAGACGTATGCTTAAGACCTGAAATCATAAAACTCCTAGAAAAAAGCACAAAGGAAAAAGCTCCTGACTCTGCCTTGATCGTGACATTTTGGATATGACACAAAAACACTAAAGCAAAGATAACCAAGTGGGAAAACATCAAAATGAAAAACTTTTGCAGAGCAAAGGAAACAATCAACAAAATGAAAGGACGGCTACAGACAGGGATCCGTATGTCTGACAAGTGGTTAATTTCCAAGAATGGATAAGGAACTCACACGACAGCAGAAATAAAAATGAATAACCCAATTAAAAGATAGGCAAAGACCTGAATAGACATTTCTCCAAAAAAGACACAAAAACGGTCAACTGGTGTTTGAATAGGTGCTTAATGTCACTCGTCAGTGGGGAGATGAAAATCAAAACTACAATGAAGGGTCACCTGCCACCTGCCAGGAGGGCTATTGGCAAAAAGAAATCAGTGTTGGTGAGAGGGTGAGGAAAAGAGAGCCTTTTACACTGTTGGGAATGTAAATTGGTTCAGTCATTTTGGAACACAGCATAGATATTTCTCAAAAAATTAAAAGTGGAACTACCATATGACCTAGCAATCCCTCTTCTGGTTATATATCCAAGGTAGAAGAAATAAGCACCTCTAAGACATACTTACAGCCCCGTGTTCATTGCAGCATTATTCATAGCAGCCAAGATGTGGAATTAACCTGACTGATGAATGTGTCCAAAATGAAGAGATGAAGGATTTGTGATATATGGTGTACATTATATATATGTATTAATACAACAGAATATTATCCAACTTTTAAAGGAAGGTGCTCCTGCTGTTTATGACAACACAGATGAACCTGGAGAACATTATTTTAAGTAAAATAAGCCAGAAGCAGAAAAACAAATACTGCATGACTTCATTCATATATGGAATCTAAGAAGAAAAGGTCAAATACATAGACACAGAAAGTCAAATGGTGGTTACCAGAGGCAAGGGTTGTGGGTGGGAACAGGAGATGTGAGCACCGCGTAATTCTGAATCTCCCTCAGTCCTGCGGTCGGTCACAAGACATCTTTTTTGTGGCACAACGTCTTGCTCTTTGGTAGACAAAAAGAGCAATAGTGAATTAATCGTATAACTACGCTATCAGTGAGAAAGTAAGGTACTGCATTCACCTTTGCAGAGAGCATAAGGCTTTCTCAAGTTGTCGCCTCTATCTTATCCTCTAAGACTCTATTCATGTGTCGCCTCCTCAAGGTGACTTTCCCCAGGCCTCTCCTATATGTTCTTTTCCACCCCTGTTATTTCATTCACAGAATTTAAAATGTTGTATCAAAGTATTTAGTGTTTACAGAAAAGTATATACCTCGTGGTTACAGCTTGATAGATTTCTACATCGGGACCCCCGGTACTTCCAGGCAGGTTCAGAAGTAGGACATGATCAGCACCTCATGCCCACCTCATGCCCTCTTTGGGCCATTTCCCCTCTTCTGCTCAAAGATAGCCCCAAATGCGACACCTGCACCATAGATAGTTTGTGTGTTTTTGAACTTCATGACGTAGAACATGCCTTTCACACCTGACTATTTCCATGCAATAGAGTTTATACATTCACCCATGTAGTTGCATACAGTTGTGGCTCACTCATTTTTATTGCTGAACTTTATTTGACTGTATAAATTTATTGCGATGTATTTACACATATTAACCGGTATCACAACATATTTATTTATTTTAGTATTGATGGAAAATTTGTTTCCAATGTGGAACTATCACAAACAATACCGCTATGAGCATTTTTGACCCTGTGTTTTGATACATGGCTATATACATTTCTATAGGCTGTGTATCGATGGGGGAAATTACTATTTTATAGAGTAAGAATTTTTCAAGTTAAATATATACTGCAGATAAGTTTTACAAAGTAATTGTGCTAATTTACATGTGTGCCATCAAAGTATAAGAGTTCTACATCTCTATCAACACTTTATACTGATAATCATCTTTTAAATTTTAGCTATTCTGGCAAATATTGTTATATTTCCTTGTGATTTTGACTTGTGTTTCCATAAAGAGTAATAAAGTGGAACACATTTTCATGTTTCCCGTGCATTTGGATACTCTCTTTTACAAAGTGCCTGCTCAGAGTTTTTGTCCATTTTCTACTGCATGGTCTTTTTCTTTTTTTTTTTTTTACTGATTAGTAGAATTCTTTATATTTTCTGGCTATGAATCCTTGCAAGATACATTGTAAATATCTGTCACAGTCTGACAAGATTTCACTCGGTTACTGATGTTTTTTGATGAACAGAAATTAATTTTGATGTATTTTAATTTATAAATCCTCTTCTTTATGGTTAGAGCTTTTATGTTCCATTTTAAAAATTGTTTATTCATCCTTCCAAGTCAGAAAGGAATGTCCCCACACTAACTTCTAGAAGCACCGCCTTTCACATTTAGATCTACAATTCACCTGGAATTGATGGTTGGGTTTGATGTGAAGTTAGACTCAAATTTCATTAATTTTCATATTTAGTTAGCCAAATGACTTGTCATCATTAATTGAAAAGACTGCCTTTCCCCTACTTCTGAGCAAGACTTTGTTTCTTTTTTTGCAGTTTTTGGCCAGGGCCATGTTTGAACCTACCACCTCTGGCATATGGGGCCAGTGCCCCACTTCTTTGAGGCACAGGCACCACCTGCAAGACTATTTTTGTCATAGATCAAAGGTCCATGGAGGTGTGGTTCTGCTTCTAAATTCTTTACAATGTTACCTTGATTTGTTTGTTCTTTTTGCAAGTACCATGTTGTTTTAGTAACTGTAGATTTATGGCATGTCTAGATGTCTACTGGTGTAGCTATTTCAATTTTGTTCTTATGCAATGTTGTCCTGGCCACTCTTGGCCTTTGACATTTCCATATACAGTTTAGACTTGGCCTCTGCATTTACAAACCTGCACACACATATGAACACATATAGATATTCTTGCTGAATTTTTATTGAGAATTCAAAACCCGACAGGAGAATTATAATAATGAAAAAAGTGCATTTCGTGAACATATAGTCAAAAATCTAAAATAAAATTTGATAAACCACTATATCCAGCAGACTTCTATATAAAAATGTGGTTGACGCTCACATACTTGGGTAACTTGCCGAATGTTTCTGTGTCTCTATTCTATGTTTTGTAATAATTCTCATTTTTTACTCTTCTGTGAAGTTCAAATGAAATTATGTATATAAAGCACTTGTGAGACTCTCATATGCCAATGAAAGTTGGGTATTATTGTGATACTTCTATCACAGTGCTCCTTCATTTCATCTTCTATTACAATTTCTGATTTTTATGTTCATTTTCCTTGCTAAATCATAAGCTCTAGGGTGGTTTCATCCTTGGAGGATCCTGGATAAGAGGGACCTATGACCCAGAAGCTACGTGTTACTGAGTCCCATATATTACAAACACCAAAATGCTAAATTTGTTAAAGAATGCATGGGGACTCCAGATTCACCTCTGAACATTGGTAAAATGTAGCTCGTCGTCCTAAAACCCCAGCTCCATTCAAGTCCAGGCAAAGCCTAGTCCGTATTTCTTGTCCTGTGTCCTCAAGACAAAGATGATCGCACTTGAGTATTATAATGGTTTACTATCTCTGCCACTGCCCTTGTCAGAAGTAAGCGATTTTTAAAAAATGCTCCTCCAAAGTAAGAAAAAGATTTGGTGGGCAGAGGTACTTTAAGGAAGAGAAAAAGACGGTTATGGGTGATGCCTGTGGCTCAAGGGGTAGGGTACTGGCCCCATATACAAAGGATGGCAGGTTCAAGCTCAGCCCCAGCCAAAACTGAAAAAAAAAAAAAAAAAAAAAAGAGAAAAGACAGTTATTAAGTGTCAAATTCTTCCATTTATACAGCATGAATCTAACAGAATTTTGCATAGCAGAATCATTTCTCTGGAGTGCCAAGAGTCTCTTTTCCAGTTTGTCTTTGCGCTCTAATCCAAGCCTCTGGCGGTATGATATTCACAACAGTTGCCCATAGTGGTTGAAGGACATTTTGAAACCTTACACTGTTCATATGTGTAGGTCCAGAAATCATATGCACGAAGTATGCTACTAATTCTTTATATTGGCAATGAAAGATATACTCAATGCTAGAAATGCAAATAGTTGTATTTTTATAAAAATATTTAGTGACATTTCGTTGTTTTTAAAACAAATACTTTCAGCTTGACAAATATTTTTGATTTTAAAAGTTAGATTATAGCTTTTAAATATTTAGACATGTAGTCTGTGAGTTTCTGCTTGTACTCTTGACAGAGCCCAGCAGATGTGAGGTAGGTCCCTTTGTGAAATCAAAGACCCTGTCTCAGTCACCCCTCAAGCCATCTATAAACGCCAAGCGCAAAACTTGCCTACTGCCCCCAAATGTGTAATTAACAAATGTGTCCTTGTTGAGTGAACTTATAGTAGGGCCATCTGGAATATCAGAGCTGATAAGCCTTGTGATGTCTCTAAGTTATAGTCTTAGATAGAAAGACATTTAGGCACTGTCTGCTCCAGCTTTGAGGGAAGTCCCTGCATGCTTAGACTCTCAGCCAAGAAGTGTTCTTCTTCCTTCTTAGCCACTTCCTTCCCCAATAGCTCAGGCCCTGCTCAGAGCCCATCTCTTGGGGCTATCAGATTAAACCAAGCAGGAAAACTGGTAGAAAGGTTAATACGATTGGATTCAAAACTTGGAAGGGTTTAAATTCAAGGGTTTAGTTGCTAATTTTAGTCCCAGGGTAGGATATTCAAAAAGTAGACTGTGCCTCTGTTTAAATAATCTTCCTTGATGATGATGTAAAGTAACGTAAATTAGTTTTAAAATGTCCTGGAGACGAATTTTTTTTTTCAGCTCTTTGCTTTTGTGCTTATGCCCACTCGGTCTGGGCACAGAGGAGCGTCACCACAGAGGGTGGCCAGTGTAGGAAAAATAGACACATACGATTTTGGATTTATTACAAAATTTAAAAAATATGATATAGACCTCCCACTGAGTTGCTCTGAATCAACTTAACCAATTTTCCCTTAACCACGGTGGCCCTTCTCTTTCTGCAACTCTTGCCCTGCCTCCTCCCTCCCCTCCCCTACCCCTTCCCCGTCATCATCTCTCACCCAGAAAAAAATGTTTAAAAAGAACGTAAGAATGACAATAACTTTATTCTAAACATGTTAATTAGTTTTAGTACTTTAGCCTAAATTCTTCATTCAGGTTCAACATTATTGCCACCCTGGCACGTGGTATAGCACTCATTTTGGATGAGGCTCTACATACGATACCTTCTTTTCTGCAGTAATAGAAAATTCACCTTGTATGGCTTCAGCTCGCAGAACATCTTCACTTTGGGGTTTTAATAGCCTTTCTGCTTCCCAGCAGCTCGATACCTCGTATTAGGCAAGCCGTACTTGGGAAGCCAATAATAAGAACAATAATTGCCTTCATGTTTATCAACTCAAACCCTTTCAGCCTTGTCCTCATCATGCATTTTGCCACTTAAGGCAAAATCAAGGACTTGCAGTTTGCTTGTATTTATCTATTGCCTGCCAAATGTCCTCTGCTCTACAACTGCCCAGCCCCCTCCAAACCAGAATAAGAGCCGGAGTTTAAGTTATTCTGATTTGATGACTTTATTTGGTTCTTTCATATTTCCAAGGCTTACTTTTCATCCATAAAATTAAAAATAGAAGTGAAAGTCATCTTTGTTTTTATAATTAAACCCGCATTTAATTAAATTGGATTTCACTGGCAGGACTTAAAGGCGTAACCTTCTGCTTATTATCACCATTCTTTGTGATTTCTGTAGTCATTATTTCTGTGGCAGATGATTGTGGTTTAAGCTTTCTGGTTGTGTATTTTTTAAATATATGTCCCTCACTGTTCTTTAGAGAGTGGCCATTGTTAACATGGAGGTTCTTCCGTACTTCTGCATTTATGTCTGCCAGATGCGTTAGAATCCATGATTATTCAAAACATGTTTGAATCATTTTCCCTTTCTTCCATAGCTTAAGCTTTGCATCCAAAAATCAATGAACTTAAACCATCGTTTTCTTCTTATATTCTTATACGTTTAAAAAATACTCACATTGCTATATGTATGACTCGCCCCCCACCCCCTGCCCCGTCTGTTGACTCTGCTGTGGCCATTAACTCTACAATTCCAATGAGGTTCCCAGTAACCTGGTGGGGAAATGACGTCCCATCAAAGTGTCTGAGGACAAGAGAAAGACGTATAAGGGGAATTGGAAAGCGAGAGGAGAGCCTTGGAAGAGTCTCTGTTTCTGTTATCAATATGGCAAGGCTAAACCCACATGAGGATTTTGGCTGCCTGCACCAGTGGTCACCCCAAGGCCCAACATCAAACAAACGTCACTATTTTATAGTCCATAAACTTTTTTTGTTCTCATAAATGTTTCTGTTATTGTATCAGTCTGTTTTCTTTGCAAGTGCCAGACACTTCAACAGAGGCATAGCCACAGAAGTAAGAATGTGAACAATACTTCGCCAGTGGACATCAATAGGAGCCAGAGAAGAGGCAGATAGTTGTAGGTGCTGAGTATAGTGTGAAAGTCCACTTGAGCAAGCTCCTTAAAGGTAAGGTAACCTGGGTGTGTAGACAGGATCACGACAACGGCTCAGTGGTAACATCGTGGCTCACCCAGCAGGCACCGCATGGTCAAAAGCACAGGCAGAAATGTAAGGCAAGGGAGGCCCCTGTGCGTAGGTAAAAATGATAGCAAATCTGCTGCTTTGGAAGGGCCCACTAGAGTCCACAAAGCAGAAAGACACCCAAACCAACTGAGGCAAGAAGGAAGGCATTTCTTTTTTACACACACACTCACACACAGTTACACACACGTACACACACATATACACATACACTGCTCTTCAGCAAAGCAGACTCTTGCTCTTGACCTTGTTTTCCAGATTCCATTCTTCTTAGCGGAGCCAAGAGAGATTGGCAAAGGGCCTAAAGTTGGAGAGGGTATGTGAAGCTCGAAAACAGAAAAATTATTAAAAAAATGTTTATAACCCAAAGTGAATTCATATGTAGCCACAAAAATTGGCCTTTGACAGGTTAAATGTCTTGGATCCTTAGAAGATATTGGTGTTAAACGGTGGAACAAGGCTCTGTCTGCTGCTCAAGGTCACATAGGCCCACAGTAAGGAGGAAGAGCGACCATTTTTGCACAAGTGGGGATGTAAGTTTGAAAATACTTTTTCTCCAACAGACATCCTTAGCACCTCGCTCCTTTTGCTCTACACATCATACTGTTGACAGCCATAAAGTAAACCCCCTGGCTCTTGAGTTTGCCCTTGACTGTCAAATCTCAAACAATATTTTCCACACAATCTCGCTGTAATTCACACTTGAAGTGAGCACTGTCTGGTCCAAGGACAAGAAAAATAGCAGTTGCGATAGCAAGAAAGCACTTTGGCCTTTACTGAATAGTGTAAAAAGAGATTTGAGGTTTTGTATTAGATGGTGGAGGAAGAGAATTCAAATACTACCTTCTTTTAAGATGAGGTACTACCAAATCAAATTTTATTGACTTTGCTTTATTTAGCCCCAAATAGAAAAATAATAGCATATAGAAATAAACCTATAGTAGTTTAAAGTATATTTTAATATATTTCTAGTTTTAATACAAATATGCAGAAGATGACTGGTTCCGTTCTTTACTTGGTGGGCAGGAATACTTTATGCAAATCCTCGCTTTTCAAAGTCTGGTCTGGCGACTTGCAACGTGAGTATCAGCTGAGAGCTTATGAGAAATGACAAACCTGGGGCCCCAACACGGACGTAGTGGATCATAGTGGATCTGTACTGTATCAGACCTCTAGGTAACTCAGATGCACATACGAGTTCTCTAGCTGCTGTTCTAAAGTAACCATTCACCAAAGGCAACATCAAATAGGCCACCCTGCCCTCCAGTGACCACATATCAACTTGCTGTCAAAGGAAAAATTGTCTGATATGCAAATATAACTCCAAGAACAGTTCTGTAGAACTTTCTTCAAGTATTCTCGAGCCACCACGTGTTTCTTTACCTCTACGCTTCTTTCTCTGAAATATCTCCTAGGATAAATAACTTCACATTTTGCACAGAGTCTGTTACCTGTAACTTGTAAAAGTTTGAATAGCAGCTATGAAAAGATAACAGAATCTCAGGAGTAATACTGAGGGGTTTATATGAAAATAACAGATATATATATATATATATACATATATATATAAATGAAAGACAAGGCTGAAACACAAAAGAACAAAAGTAGCATAAAGAAGAAATAAGTATCTGCATATTTTATTTATATTGAAAATAGATTTATTACTTATCTAGATATACAAATGATGCATGCACATGGATTTTCACAGTTTTTGCTAAGTAAAAAAAAAATAAAGGTAAATTCTCAAATAATACAAAAAAGTAGGGGGAGAAACGGTATGCCAAGAAACACCATGATGAAGGGATAAATTGCTTCTATTTGTTCAGTAGCCCTGCATCACCTTACCTTTCTCCAGGTAATTACACAGCCAGTTTTTCTTAAAGGACATTGCTTATCCCCCTAGCTAACCCAGCTCTCAGGTCGCATGCTGTAGGTAGCATCCTTTGGGGTGGAGCGTGTGACACAGCACCCGCTTGTCACCCAGTTGTCTGAGCTAATCATTGTCTTACATTCTCTAGAATACAGTTTTGATTGGGGTATGCATGCTTACCCCAAGGCTTCAGGAACCTAGAGCTTTCAATTGAAGAGCCAGGAAAACATTTTCTCTGTTTCATGCTAGGGCTGAAGCAGAAAGGAAGAAAGGAAGGACAGTGGCTTCCATCTTGGCACCATAAGGCAAGATCTTGTTTTGAAAATGGAGCCTCACAGAGAAGGTGGGAGAGACAAAGTAATTTTTCATTGGATGGCAAGTTTACACGTGGTCACTGGAGGGAAGAGTGGCTTTGCAAGCCTATTGGATGTTGCCTTTGGTGAATGGTTACCTTAGAACAGTGGCTAAAAAACCTGTATGTGCATCTGAGTTTGTGCATCTGAACTTTTTGTGCAAAGGGACATTGGATCTCTGTGATAATCGTGCTGGAAGCCCTGAAAAAAATATGTGTCTGAAAATAAATGCTCTATACTTTTCAGTATCTGAGCCAAAGTTTTCCTTTTGCTTAAACTATGTAGTTTGGATTGAGTTACTCTCTGTCCCTCACCCCCTCTTTTTTGAGACAGAGTCTTACTCTGTGCATGGGGTTGAGTGCGGAAGGGTCACAGCTCACAGCAACCTCAAACTGTTGGGCTCAAGTGATAACTCTTGCCTCAGCTTCCTGACTAGCTGGGACTACAGGCACCCACCACAATGCCTGGCTAGCTT
>NW_003852555.1:353533-357832 GCF_000181295.1 Otolemur garnettii | reverse complement strand
AGCCCTGCATCACCTTACCTTTCTCCAGGTAATTACACAGCCAGTTTTTCTTAAAGGACATTGCTTATCCCCCTAGCTAACCCAGCTCTCAGGTCACATGCTGTAGGTAGCATCCTTTGGGGTGGAGCGTGTGACACAGCACCCGCTTGTCACCCAGTTGTCTGAGCTAATCATTGTTGAATACTTTTGCATCCGTATTCATTAGTAATATTGGTCTATAATTTTCTTTTCTTGTTAGGTCTTTTCCTGGTTTGAGGATCAAAGTGAGGTTTGCTTCATAGAATGTGTTGGGTAGTATTCCTTCTTTTTCTATTCCATGTGTTTTTCAATCCTTTTTATTTCTCTGTTTTTGAACTGCCTGTTATCTTTCTTACCCATTTTTCTGTTGGAATAGTTGCTGTGTCTCTTTGATTTGCTAGAACTCTTTACATAATAATTTTTTTCATATGTATCCCAGTTGGTATTTTGTTTGGGGGTTTACTTTAAAAGGTAATTTTATGGTTAGAAATTTTACATTATTACGTAACCAAACTTATTAAATTTTATAATGGATTCTGAGTTCCTTATACTGCTTAAAAAGACATTCCTATTTTAAGATTATATAATTATTCACCCATATTTTTTCTAGTATTTTATAGTTCCTTTCTTTTTTCCCTTTCCTTTTTTTCTACACATTTGTATCTTTGATCCATCTGGAAGTTATTTTCCCATAAAGGATTCAGCTTTCATTTTCCCAAATGTCTAGCCAGTAAATTCAGTGTTATTTATTCATCTTACCAATTTGAAATGCTATCTTTATCATATACTTAACTACCGCATATCCTTGGGTCTATTTCTAGTTCCTTTTCTTTGTTTCAATTTAGATGATTTCTGTGCCTTGGTAGCAGTTCTGTTTTTGATATTGTAATTTATATGTTTTAATATCTAGTGGAGTAAGTAAGCTTATAGTTCCTTTTAAAGAAATTCCTTCCAAGTTTTCTTGGCTTTTTCATTGGACTCTTTTTGAAATTAATTTTAGAATAATTTACAAATTCCTAAATATATCTTGTTTTAGTTTTGAATGAAAATATACAGATATTGTAGATTATTTTGAGGAAATTTAATAGATGAATAGTCTTTAAATATTGTGATTTGTAATCAAGAATGTAACATGTATTTTTTTATTAAATTATTTTTAATATTCTTGATTTTTGGTAGAATTCAACTGTAAAGCCATTTGGTTCTCGGATTTTCTTTGTTAGAAGGCTGTTGGTCACTCCTTAAATCTCTTTGTTATTGGTCTGTTCAGGTTTTTTATTCTTCTTGACTCAAATTTGATAGTTTGTATTTGTTCAAGAATTTATCCATTTCATCTAGGTTATCTAATTTGTTGGCATGCAATTGTTTATAATAGTTATAATTCTTTTTATTTCTAAAGTGTTTGTTGTGATTTTTTCTCTTTTATTTCTTATTTTTTTGAGTGTTCTTTCTTTTTTTAGCTAAAGATATGTCAATTTTGTTAAAAAATCTACTCTTATGTGTATTAAGTCTGTAGCTTTCCATTCTCTGCTTGATGTATTTCTGTTCTGATTTTTATGATTTCCTTCCTGCTGCTAATCCTGAATTTAATTTATTTTTTTCCTAGTTTCTTGAGACATAATGTTAGACTATTTAGAATAAAAATAGGCATTTTTTGCTGTAAACTTCTCCCTTAAAGCTGCATCCAAAATGCTGTATCTGGTAGGTTTTGGTATGCTGTATCTCCATTGTCATTTTTCTCCAAATATTTTTAAATTTCCCTTTTGATTTCTGCTTTGACTCATTGATTGTTCAGGAGCATGTTGTTTAATTTCATATTCTTGTGAATTTTCAAAGTTTATCCTGTTTTTGATTACTAGTTTCATATCATTGATGATACAATGCCAGATATGATGTCAATGTTCTTAAATTTGTTATTAGTAGTTTTGTGGCCTAACATAGGTATATCCTAGAAAATGCAGCATGTGTATTTACAGAAAAATGTGTATTCTTCTGCTGGTGGATGGAAAGTTCTGTATCTATGTGTTAGGTGTAGCTGATCAAAAGTACGATTCAAGTCCAGTATTTTCTTATTAAATACTTTTCTATCTAATTGATCTATAATGGTAAATGGGTATTGAAGTCTCCTACTATTAATATGTTACTACCTATTTCTCACTTTATGTCCATTAATATTTGCTTTATGTTTTATGTTTTCCAAAGGGGGGGTACATGTATATTTACAATGATGATATCCTTGTGATGAATTGATCCTTTCATCATTAAATAATGATCTTCAGTTATCTCTTGTAACAGTTTTTGACATGCAGTCTATTTCATCTGGTATAAAGATAGCTAGTGACCTTGGCTTTCTTTTTTTTTCTTTTTTTGGCTGGAGCTGGGTTTGAACCCACCACCTCTGGTATATGGGGCCAGCGCCCTACTCCTTTGAGCCACAGGCACTACCTGACCCTGGATTTCTTTTGGTTACTATTTGCATGAATAACATCCATCATTTTCTCTTCCAGTCTATGTGTGTCCTTAAGGCTTAAGTGGGTCTCTTGTAGGTAGCACATAGTTGGAGCTTGTCTTTTTTATCCATTCAGCCATTCTGTCTTTAATTAGAAAATTTAATCTATTCATGTGCAAGGTTTTATTAAGAGGTAGTGACTTACTACTGCCATTTTGTTATTTGTTTTCTGGCTGCTTTGTAGCAGTTTGCCCATTTTCTTTCTCTTTGATTGTCTACCTTCATGATTTGACAATATTATTTGTAATGCTAAACTTTGATTTCTTTCTTGTCACTTGTATATCTGCTCCAATTTTGTTTTGTGGTTACCTAGAGGATTACATAAAACATTTTATAGTTATAATCTGCTATTTTAAGCTAATAATTACTTTAATCACATTTAAAAACTCTAGAATTTCCTGCCCCCACACATAATTTATGTTTTTGATCTCACAATTTATTTCAATTACACAATTTACGTCTTTTTATATTGTTTATTCCTTACCAAACTATTGTAGCTTTTTTTATTGTTGACCATTTTGGATTTTAACCTTCATACTAGAGATATGTATGATTTAAGCACCACCATTGCAGTACTGGAATAGTCTAGATTTTACTCTGTATTTACCTGTACCAGTCGGTTTTATATTTTATATGCATTTGTGCATACAATTATCATCCTTTCATTCTTGCTTAAAAAACACATTCAACTCCAGTTAGAGTAGCCCACATCACAAAATCCCAAAACTATAGATGTTGGTGTGGCTGTGGAGAAAAGGGAACACTTCTACATTGCTGGTGGGAATGCAAACTAGTACGTTCCTTTTGGAAAGAAGTTTGGAGAACACTCAGAGATCTAAATGTAGACCTGCCATTTAATCCTGCAATTCCCCTACTAGGTGCATATCCAAAAGACCAAAAATCACTTGGCAACAAAGATATTTGCACCAGATTGTTCACTGACTCAATTCATAATTGACAAGTCTTGGAAGAAACCCAAGTGCCCATCCACCCGTGAATGGATTAATAAATTATGGTATATGTATGCCATGGAATACTATGCAGCATTAAAGAAAGATGGAGATTTTACCTCTTTTATGTTTACATGGATGGAGCTAGAAAATATTCTTCTTAGTCAAGTATCTCAGGAATGGATAAAACATATCCTATGTACTCAGTACTACTTTAAAACCAATTTATAATCACTCACACTTTCATATGAGAGAGGAATCACAACTATAGCCCAGGATGAAGGACGGGAGGAGGATAGGAAGGAAGGGGGGTGGCTCAATAGAGGGAGGGTTAATGGTGAGACCACACCTATGGAGCATATTGCAAGGGTACAAGTCAAATCTATCAAGTATTGAACACAAATGTCTTAACACTGTGATTAAGTAAATGAGGTAAAAGCTATGTTAATCAGTAGGATGTAAGCACTCCAATTTGTACAAATAATCAACACATTGAATCCCACAAAGGCATAAATGTATTCATGATCTATGTATATATGACTCAATAAAAAAAAAAAAACTTTCTTCAGCAATTCTTATAAGGCAATTCTGATAGTAATGAATTCCCTCAGTTTTTGCTTATCAGTAAAAGACTTTATTTCTCCTTCATTATTAGGGCCAGCTCTGCTCAGTATGGTATTCTTGGGCACAGGTTCTTGGAGCAGTTGTGGGCCAGGTTTTGGGCTCAAGGTTTTATGAAACTATAGTAAGTAGCACCTAAGACTTGAGGTGCAGATTCACTCTCCAGCACAAGTAGACACAGTTCTTCATTAAGCCAGGGTC
>NW_003852555.1:333824-353144 GCF_000181295.1 Otolemur garnettii | reverse complement strand
GTGTGTGTGTGTGTGTGTGTGTGTGTGTATAGTCCAGTTTTAGGTAGGTTAGATATGGTATCTATTGGGCCTGGAGCACCTAATATGCTATAGCTCAGGCAAGGCTATGATTCCTTGGGACATCAGTGTCATATCTGCCCAGCCCCAGAAAGCATGGTTACCTAGGTCAGTGGAGCCTCCAGATCCCAGGGAGGGGGTGCAGTGTCAGCAGTAGTGCCAGAGGGTCTAACCACTCTGGTATGCCAGGGACATGGATTCCCCGGGTGATGGGATGTTGCCTTCCTTGTGCCAAGGTGGGGGAAAATGATCTAGGGTGCTAGAGGGCTTGGCTTGCCAGGGCCCAGGGTGCTGCCAGAATACATGACTACCTCAATAGTTTGAGGATCCCCAAGGACAGGGCACCACTTTATTTTGGGCCTAAGGAGAATGTGCACCAGTGACTGGGATGAACCTCATGGCCCTGCAGTCACCCAACCCTCAGGAGTAACAGCTTGGCTTGGTATCAGCACCTGAGGGGTGAGCATGGTGCAGTGGTAGCTAATTCTAAGGGATGGAGAAATGCAAGGCTGCTTAACCCAGAACAGGGCACGTTCTAGCAGTAGCTTTCTTTCCAAGATAGTGCGGGGAAGGAGCAGCATAGGCCACATGGGGTAGGGGGCACAGTGTTGTCACTATCTCTGGGGGTAGCTGGCTCAGCATGCGGACTCTGGGGAGCTCTCTCAGCTGGCTCAGAGCCTGTGAGGACTAAAAGAGCCTGTAGTAGTGCAGACTGCAGGTGTCTGCGGTGGTGACAGCGGGGGTAGGGTACTCTAGGTTACCTTTTCCCTATAGGGAGACGTCCGTCCTCCTGGTTCTGAGCTGATCCTGATGTGGGAAGTTGGGGAATGAAGACAAAGTGTTTCCTCCCTTCTCTAGGTGGCCACCCTGAGTTTCTCTACTCTACAGGATTTTGGCTTCGTTTTTGTTGCTCTCCTTCAATTGTTTTGGTTGAAATGATACTTGTTTACTTGTTATTTGGGGGGTTTTATGGGGGAAAGAATGCCACGAGTGTCTAGCTAGCTCTCTTGCTGATGTCACTTATGGATTTTTGTTCTGTTTGTTTTGTTTTTGAGATAAGGCCTCACTCTGTCCCTGAGGTAGAATACAGGGGAGTCAGTTTATCTCACAGCAACCTCAACCTCCTGAGCTCAAGTGATCCTCCTGCTTCAACTACCTGAGTAGCTGGGACTAGAAGTGCATGCTACCATGCCTGGCTAATTTTTCTATTTTTTTGTAGAGACAAGGTCTCACTCAGGCTGGTCTCAAACTCTTGGCCTCAAGCAATCTTCCTGCCTGAGCCTCCCAAGGATTACAGGTGTGGCCTTAGCACCCAGCCTCCTATGGTTCTTAATACAGTAGGACCCCATAATTGATCACCTCCCTACACTGATCATTCCTTAAGTTGACCTGATTTTCATAGATGAGACACGCACCACATGTATGTATCAGTACAACAGGCCTAATTCTTTATGTTGACCACCTCCATATATTAACCAGTTTGTTATTACCCTGTGGGGGTCAATTTACAGAGGTTCTAATGTATATTAATTTTGCGTTAAAATATAGATATTTCTCCTCATTTTGAGAAACCATAAAATAAACGTTAATTTCATTAATCATAATTTTAATTTCTAGGTGCTTACTCTCATCTCCCTTGTTTTTAATCTAAAAAGACTGATGCACAGTTTTGTTATTTTGTGCCCTCTAAATTGGTGGTCTAGGGAAGTATCTATTACATTGCTGAAGATACAACCAAGGAAGTAGCAGCCCACAATAATTGGTCAAGGACACAAAATTTAAAATTTCGATCTCTAGTAGACCACGTTGTCTCCTTAGCGTGAATGACAATGAAGAGATTTTGTTTCAAAACTGAAAATGGTTAAAATGAAAGACCCACTTTTGAAATCCATCTCACCTTCAGCGACTTCAACCACGTTGTGTTGCATAGTTTTCAATCCCCTCTTCTCATTAAAATGCAAAAGAGCTAATCAATGTGGTCAGTCTGACTCCTGGACAAACACCAGGAAAACAAACCCCCCTGGACAATGGAGCTCCGTTCCACTTTGACAGTGGAAACCTGTCTTACGTCGATTAGGCAACTAAGAAGCCTAGTTTTTTTTTTTTTAATTTTTTGAATTATAATATCTCTTATGGTATTATATTAAAAATTAGCCTATGGCAAGGGAATAAGAGAGGAGAATGAGAATGAAGTCTATTTTCCCGTTCACCCGAATTGTGGCCCACTGGCAGAAAACACAAAACATGTCAGTATATCACCCTCTCTGGCTCAGAGGGACAGTAATAGCCTCCATTCCTATCTAGTCTCCGAGCACCGGAATGAGTTCTGAAAATCACAGCCTTTTCTCTGCAGGTTTGCCTTTCTGGCTGTGTGTGTGTGTGAACTCTCATGCACAGTTGCTACCTGCTGGATGTGAGACGTTTCCATCCCTCCTCTAACATGTCATCATCAATCCGATTTTTTTCTTACCATGAATGCTGGACAGTGAGCTTTGTGGTGCCCTGTGCAGGCTTTCCTTAGCCAAAGACTAAGAATCAAGAGACTCTCACTCTTCTAAGGAATTGTCAGGGTGGTGTGGCAGTGAGGTTAGCATAGCAACAGAATGATTTAGGAACACTGCACTGGTTTTTCTCTCTGCTGTGGAAACTGGAAGTGTTGTTTTTCTTTATTTTTTTGTTACTGTTAAATTTTATTAACAATATATAAAGTATTAGAAATCTTTTGGATCTGATTATGATTCTGGTCCAGAAAATGTGTAATCCCCAATGAAGAATATATTAAAAGAAGCCAACTCCTTTTCCAAACTATATTAATCAAATGTTAGTATATGAATAGCTTAAGACTTGGCTAAGAACCTTGTCCCTTCACTCAGAATTTTTTTTTTTTTTTACTGAAACCGTAGGCTTTAAGAGTAATTTCTTTCCTTTATTATGTCAGTCAGGGCCCTTGTGAGAAACATCTAACACATTGAAATTAGATAACCTGATGCTTGTGTTTAAGGAGACCAGTTAGAAAGGTGTGGGCAGAACCACAGGGATGGTCCAGTCTTGGGGGTAAATAAGGGTAGGGAGTCACTTCTACTCTAGGCCTGAGGGCACAAGGGAAGAAAAAGAAACAGGGAGAAGGAGAAGACTGGGTGAAGAGGGTCCTCAAGAAAAACCAGAATCCTCATTTAATGTCCATGGCCAGCCCACAACAACCAGCAAGGAGGAAATGAGGGGAAAACATCCAGACCTCACCCTCCTCCTTCCCTGGGTCTCCTGCTGGTTCTCCCCTTAGTCAACTCTACTGGATCTCACGGGGCAAGGGAGCCCCATGATGCTGTGCAGGACATGGTGGAAAGAGTAAGTGGAGGAACTGGAAAAGATCTAGCATATTTCTATTAAAATCAACTAATATTTCTTCAACAAGTACATTTGAGGAATTTCACATGCATCGAAGTCCAGGAGTCTCTAGGTTTTCAGGGACTGCGATGATGAAGTGTAAATACCTTGACATTTGCCGTCAGACGATGTGTATTCCAACTCTGATTTCATCATGTACGAGTTGTAGAACTTTGAATGAGTCACTTCTGATTCCCTGTACTCAGTGGTAGCTATCAGAATTGATGACAGTCGTACCTTTTTCACTCCTGTCCTAGAATTATTGTTCGTATGAAACTATCTAGAGCATCCAAAAATATTCTATGACCTATAAGCAACTTCAATTTGCTTTGAAAAAATATCTTTCAATCTGTGACCTTTTCAACTTCCTTACAAGTCAAACTTGCTTCCTTGAGAAGGAGATAGTATTGTCAAAGGTTTTTAGTTGCTAAATGGCTTACAAATCTGTATTTTATGGAAGTCAATTCCTTTCCCCAAGGAATTTTCTATTTCCTCCTTCGAATCAGGTACATCTTACAAGTCAAGTCACATAGAGAGAGAGACTGCTTTGCTCATCAGTTACATGTGGTTACTTTCAGAGAGAGGGTCTGACTTGCCAAGTGCATGGTGGATCTGATTTTAGCTTGAGTAGCAAAGAGATGATGCAACAGGCATTGCGTTGAGGCCCTTGGGGGTATTGCCTTCCTAGTTCTCTCCTGCTAGAACTCTGAGCTGGTTCCAGGGGTGATGAAAAGTCATGGAAAGAGCAATCTATAGGTACTTTAGGATGTATGTTCTGGGACTATTCCAGCAATAGGAAAGGATTCTAATTCAGGAGACTTTAGCAAACCTTTCTCAGAAATACAGGTAGAAAAGAAAAAGTATGATCACATATAGGACTTATAAAAAAAATATGTTTAAACAGGCATACATTTATCAAAGGAAGATTTTTCTCAAACACATAGAGTGCATTCACAATAGTAGATCACATATTCAGTTAGAAATAAAATATTAATAAACTCAAAAAATTAGAAACCACATTGTGACATCTTCAAACCAAAATGTATTAAAATAAAATTTTAAAAATTCCTAAAGGATAGGTTAAAAAATAGAAACCAAGACAGGAAAATCAATTCACTTAGAAATTTGAAAACATACAAAATGATGATAATAAAGAAGAGTCACTTAGAAATTTGAAAACAGACAAAATGATGGTAATAAGTAAGACAAAGATTAAAACTGCTTAATGAGATAAAAATTAAATGTAAATGAACTACATAATTAAACTTGAAAAGAATAAAAAAACCACACTCAATGAACATAGATGATACAAAGGGCAGAAGACTATATAGGTAGTCAAAATTTGCCTTCAAAAACGCCAATAAAATAAACAAAACTTTGGCGATCTGATTAAGAAAAAAAAACATTAGAATGATAAAAGATCAAAACTATAAATTCAGGAATTATTAAAGCAATGACAAACATTTTTATACAAAGTCATTTTAAAAATCAAAATGATTGACTATCCTGGAAAAATATAAATCAATGAGATTGTATCAAGGAATTAAAAACAGAATAACCAGACCAGAGGCAAAATGGAAAATACAGTCAAAGGCCAGTCCCAGATTGGTTTTTTTTTTTTTACAGTTATTTATTTATTTGTTCATTTACTTATTTATTGATTTCTTTCAGATTAATGTGATGGTACCGATGATTAGGTTACAATGTTTACATTTGTTAGGTAAAGTTCAAGTTGTAGCTGAGCCTTCACCTAAATGTGCCATATACACCTATATGGTGCCCATTAAGTGAGAGCTTGCCAATTCTCCTGGCCTCTCCTTTCCCTTTGCTCCCCCCTCCCCACTTGAATTTAATTATCCATTTCTTGTGTGGATGTGCAGTTGTTCATCTACTGGCTTCGTATTAGTATTGAGTACATTGGATACTTGCTTCCTCCATTCTTGTGATTTTACTAAGGAGAATATTCTTTAACTTTATCCAGGTAAATGCAAAAGATGTGAAGTCTTGGGGCGGTGTCTGTAGCTCAAGAAGTAGGGTGCCAGCCCCATATACTGGAGGTAGTGGGTTCAAGCTCAGCCCCAGCCAAAAACCGCAACAACAACAAAAATGTAAAGTCTCCAGCTTTTTATGGCTGAATAGTATTCCATGGTATACACATACCACAGTCTATTAATACATTCATGGGTTGATGGCTTTCACATCTTGGCAATTGTGAATGGAGCTATGATAAACATTCTAGTGCAAATTTTCTTATGGTAAAATGATTTTTTTCCTTCTGTGTAGATACCTAGTGATGGGATTGTGGTGTCAAATTGAGGGTTTACTTTCAGCTCTTTGAGGCTTCTCCATACTTCTTTCCAAAGAGGTTGTATTAGTTTTCAATTCCACCAACACTGTAAAAGTATTCCCTGTTCTCTACAACCATGCCAGCATCTATAGCGTTGAGGCCCAGAGTATTTTATGAGAGAATTCTACAAAGTCAGACCTGGATAGTTAAAAGAAAGAACACAATAAACCTCTTCTAAAGCTGGATACAAAAACCCTGAATAAAATATTAGCACTTGTAAAGAGGAAATTCACTAAGAGAATAATATACATCATGATCAAGAAGAGTTTAATATGGTACTGATTAAATACTGGAAAAGTAACAAGTAGGTCAATGGGACAGTATAGATCATGCAGAAATGAGTGGGTGTATAAATAGACATGACTTTTATTAAAAGAAGTCATTTCAAATCAGTGAGAAATTCATGGGTTATGAAAAAACAGTTGCAGAACAATTAACCATTTTAAGAAAGAGTCCTATATTACATAATATTTCTTTAAACTTTATTTTGTGACAAGAACCATTAGCATGACACAGACCTTAAATTTTTAAGGGTACAGTGTAGTATTGTTGACTGTAGGCACAATATTATAATCCACATCTCTCTGTTTCATTTTGCTTAACTGAAACTTTACACCCATTGATTAGTAACTCCCCATTTCTCTCCTTTATCCCCTGGACCATGGCAATCACTTTGATTCTGTGAATTTGATTATTTTAAATACCTCGTATAAGTGGAATTATGCAGCATACCAGATCCTCAAGCAATGTTATTTCATTCAATGTGGTTTCCTTATAATGTTGATAAGAAAAAAGTCCATCCCGAGGCAGGGCCACTGTCTGTGTGTAGTTTGCATATTCTCTCCATGTCTGCTGAGTTTTCTCTGGTACTCTGCTCTCCTCCATGTCTCAAACACGTGAGGTTACTCGGCACATCTAAATTGTCCCAGTAGGAGTGAGTGTGTGCGTGTTTTGTCCAAGCTTGGTTCTTGCCTTGCACCAGGGACTTCCAGGATAGGTTCTGGCCACTCACAACTCACAACAGGAATAAAAAGGTTGGAAAATGAATGAATGAATACAATTTAGTGTAAGTTAAAAACTCATAAAGTTTCAAATTATTATACAAATGCACAACAATAAGTAATCAGTATAAAGCCACCATATTTGCTCTTGTTTGGTTTTGAATGCATGATGGGATGAGCTGCTCCTTACAAATTTTGCTTTGCAAACATTTATTTCTTGACTTAACTAATCACTACTATTACTGCCATCACTCACTGACTTACCCAAACTTGGGTAAATAATTATCTTATTTGTTTTTATTAATCATTCTTAAATGTATGCATAGCTCACATTCATTTCAATGTTTAATATTAGAAGTGTTTTAGGTCTTTATTTTGAAGTTTGGTGATGTTTTTGTGACCAGAAATATGCCTTAGGAACTTAACTCTGGTTTTTATCCATTGGCCTGTGGTAAAATTAGTTTTGTTACACATTATTTTGCTTAAAATTAATGTTTGTAAGAACTTGTTGATGATACTGAGGATTTACTGTATTTGCCTTTTTACAACTGACTTACTTAGATTAGCATAATGACTTCAAGATTCATTTGTATTATTGCATATTGCACAATGCCTTTCTTTTCGAAGGCTGAGTAATATTCTGTTGTATGTGTCTACCATGTTTTTTCCATCTATTCATCTGTTCAGGGAAGGGACATTTGAGTTGTTTCCTTATCGTGGCTATTGTGAATGATGCTACAACTTGTATGAGAATGCCTATATCTCTTTGAGATTCTAATTTTAATCTTTTCGATATATGCACAGAAGTAGGGTTGTGAGGTTGAGGTCAGACAATTAAGTTTGTGAACTCAACCTAGAAAAAGTGCTACATACCTCATTTCTGGTTATCGCTATAGTCAGCTTCAAAGTATTCCCTTTGGGAAGGTATGCATTGATGTCAGCACCTAATCTACACTTCAAAGCACTTTTTCTAGGATGAGTCTGCAAACTTAATTGTCAGATCTCATACAACAACAGCTCTGATGACCATTCTGGGGAAAAAAAAGTTTCAAAATTGCTTTGTAGTGTAGATGTATGGTGTTGGTACATAGCTTCCCAAGGGGTATACTTCAAAGTTACCATACATTCAGGACTGAGGTACATAGCACTTTTTCTAGGATGAATTTGTGAACTTAACTGTCTGATCTCATATAATAGTTTTATTTTTAATCTTTTGAGAAACCTCCATATTTCCCCCTAGCAGCTATATTATTTGTCATTCCCACCAATTGTATGCAAGATTCCAATTTCTCCTCATCCTCATCAGCACTTACTATCTTTTGTTTTTTGATAATAGTCATCCTGACAAGTATGAGGTGATATATTTCATTGGGTTTTAATTTGAATTTCTCTGATGATTAGTGATGTTGAGAATTTTTCATACATCTCTTAGTCATTTTTATTTCTTCTTTGGAGAAATGACTATGTCCCTTGTTCTACATGTCTGTTTTCATGCTGGCATCATACTGTTTTGATTACCATACTTTTGTAATATATTTTAAAACCAGGAAGTGTGATGTCTCCAGTTTTGTTCTTTTTTCTCAAGATTAATTTGTCTATTTTTGGACTTTTGTGATTTTTGTATTAAATTATAGAATTTTCTGTAAAAAATGCCATTAGGATTTTGATGGAAATAACATTGAATTTGTATATCACTTTGGTTAGTATGAACATTTTAACAATATTTAGTCTTCCAACTCATGAACATGGAATGCCTGCATTAGTTTATGCCTTCTTTCTTTTATCAACATTTTGTAGTTTTCAATACACATCTTTTTCACCAATTTAGTGAGTTTATTCTTAAGTATTTCATTCTTTCTTTATGCTATTATAAATAGATTGTTTTCCTAATGTTCTTTTCAGGTTCTTTGTTGTTTTAGCCCTACAGAAACCAATGATTTTTGTATGTTGATGTCGTCGTATCCTGCAACTTTACGGAATTTGATTTTTCTAACTTTTTTATAGGGTTATCTATGCATATATAAGATCATGCCATCTTCAAACAGGGACAATTTCGCTTCTTTCTTTCCAATTTGGATGTTTTTTATTTATTTATTTTTTCTATATAATTGTCCTGGCTAGAACTTCCATTACTATATTGAATAAAATTGGGAAGGGTGGAAGTTCTTGCTTTGTTCTTACAGGGAAACATTCCAGTTTTTCCCTACTGAGTATGTTAGCTGAGGGCTTGCCATATACAAGTGGTCTATATTGTGTTGAGGTACTTTTCTTCTATTTTTACTTTATTGACAGTGTTTGTCAGGGAACGATGTTGAAGGTTGCTAAATGCTTTTTCTGCATTTATTAAGATGATTATGTGATTTTTATCCTTCATTCTGTTAAAGTGGAACATCACATTAATTGATTTCCATATGTTGAACCATTTTTGCATCCCAGGGATAAATCCCTGTTGTTCACTGTGTATGATTCTTTTCATGTTCTTTTGTGTTAAGCTTGCTGATATTTTGTTACATCTGTCATAACCAGGAATATTGGCCTAAAATTGTCTTTTCTTCTGAAGTCATTGTCAGACTTTGGTATCAGAGTAATGCTGGCTTTATAATGGAGTTAATCCTTCCATTTTTGGGAATACTTTGAGAAGGCCAAGGATTAATTCTTCCTTAAATGTTTTAGCAGAATTTCCTGGAGATTCTGTAGGGGGCTTTGTTGGTGTTGGAAGCTTTTTGATTATGGATTCAACCTTCAACTAGTTTACATCTGTTCAGAGTTGGTATTTCTTCATGAATTAGTATTAGTAAGTTTATGTTTCTAGGAATTTTTCCAGTTCTTTTAGGATTTCCAGTTTGTTAAGATGCAACTATTCATAGGAGTCAGTTATGATTTTTTTTTTTCTGGGACATCAGTTGTGTTATCTTCTCTTTCATTTCTTAGTCTAGTAAAGGGCTTATAAATTTTATTTCTCTTCTCAAAAAACAATGTTGCTTAATTTTTTCTATTTTCTTGTATTTTAATTATTTCTGTTCTTATTTGGTTATTTTCTTCCATCTGAACTTTAGACTCACTTTGTTCTTCTATTTCTATGTCCTTGAGATGTAAAGTTAGGTTGCTTATTTGAAATCTTTCTTTCTTTAATGTAGGTGTTTATCTGAGTAAACTTCTCTCTTATTATTACTTTTATTACATGTCATAAGTTTTGGTATATTGTAGTTTTGTTTTTGTTTATCTCAAGATATTTTATAATTTCCTATGTGATTTCCTCTTGGACCCCATGGTTGCACAAGAGTGTGTTCTTTAATATCCTAATTAGTAAATGTCCCAGTTTTCTTTCTGTTATTGATATATATTTTCTTTTGATTGTGGTCACTAGAGATACTTGGTATTACTTCAGTCTTCTCATATTCATTAAGAGTCACTTTGTGGCCTAATATGTGGTCTATGCTGGAGAAAGATCTGTGTGTGATGAGAAAAATGTGTATTCTGCTGCTGTTGGGTGAAATGTTCTCTATGGATGTCTGTTAGGTTTATTTGGTCTATACTGTCATGCAAGACCCCTATTTATTGATCTTCTGTCTGGATGATTTATTCATTATTGAAAGTGAGGTATTGAAGTCTGCTACTGTTATTATATTACTGTCTCTTTCTTCCTTCAATCTGTCAATGTTTGTTTTATATGAGGTCAGATGATTAAGTTCACAAACTCATCTTAGAAAAAGTGCTACATATCTCATTACTGAACATCATGGTCATCTCTGAAATACTCCCCTTGGGAAGCTATGAACTGAAGCCAGTGCCTAGTATACCCTTCAAACAATTTTGGAACTCTTTTGCTGGAATGGCCATGTGAGCTGTCATTGTTTGAGGTCTGCCAATTGTGTTCACAAACTTATCCCTGAAAAAGTGCTTTGAAGGGTGGACCGGGTGCTGTTATCAGTGGATAGCTTCCCAAAGAGAGGACTTTGAAGGTGACTATAGTGATATTCAGCAATGATGAGTTGACAAACTTAATTGTCTCAGCTCGCTAGTATGTTTAGGTGCTCTGATGTTAAGTGCATATATATATTTATAATTGTTAAATTTTCTTGGTGTGTAGATATTTTTTATCATTTTATAATGTCTTTCTCTCTTGATATAATTTTTTACTTAAACTCTGTTTTGTTTGAACTGAGTACAGTCACCTGTGCTGTCTTTTGGTTACTATTTGCATGAAATATCTTTCTCTGTTCCTTCATTTTCAGCCTATATATGTCCTTAAATCTGAAGGAAGTTTTCTTAGCATAAAATTGGGTGTGTTTTTATTTTTCAAATCTGTTCAGCTATTGTATGTATTTTGTTTGGAGAGTTTAATCCACTCACATTTAAAGTAATTATTGATAGGGAAGCATTTGCTATAGCCATTTTGTTAATCATTTTATCTTTGTTTTGTAGTTCCTTTGTCTGCCTTTGTTTTGTTGATTTTTTGATATTACTGTGCTTTGATTGCTTTCTCTTTTTCTTTTGTGTAACTTCCATAGGGTTTTAGCTGTAGTTGTTGTTTTGTTTTGTTTGTGTGAGTGAGTGTGTGGTTACCTTTGGCTTACATAAAATATATTATAATTATATGACAGTCTATTTTAAGCTGATAACAAATGAAATTCAATCAGATACAAAAACATCTGCACTCTAACTTCACATGCACATTTTATGTATTGCCACTATTTACATCTATTCTTATTGTGTATCTTTTAAGATTTTTTTAGTTATAGTTATTTTTAATACTTTTGTCTTTTAAATTTTATGTTAAAATTGAAAGTGACATCCACTGCCATCTTGGTAATACAATATTCTTCATTTGTCTATATGTTTCTTTGGTGCCTCTCCCAGTCTTCATGGACTGGTATTGCACTGGGGGAAGACCCCACCAATCATTCTAGCCAGAGATTTTTGAGGCTTCTATCAACTCTTTTCCTACCCTAAGAGAAGCAGAGAGCGGTGATTTTCATCTTCTGGCTCTATACTGAGAGAGGGAGAAGCTACATCATGTCCCGAACTAAGCTTCCATCTCCCTTCTCCTCTAGGCAGTGAGATTGTGCTGGACCCATCAGAACTCCACAACTGACAAGACAAAAGCTCTCAGGAATATTGGAGCTCTGGACACCTAAACCAGATTTTTCCTTCCCTTGGCAGAAATTGGGAGCTACTTAGTCTCTTCCTGATCATGTGGCCTGTGCCATGGGTATGAATTCCAGTGAAGAAGAATCCCAAATCATCCTACCAGCTTCAATGATTCTGGTTTTGTGGTCATCCCGGGCTCTGGAGACTTCTGAGTGTTTTCCGTATTTCTCACAAAGTGAATTTGTTGGTGAATTGTTCCTGAATTGGTATGCTTGCGTGGGGAAGGGGGACCCAGGGTCTCCTATTCTTTCATCTTACTGATGTCATTTCTTTCATATAATTGTGAAAAATATAGTAATAAGAATAATATATATTATAACCAAAAAAGGAATTAAAGTAATAATGTTAGGTATTAGAAAATAATAATCAACAGAATGAAATGTAATCTAGAAATAAATCCAGGTAAGTGCATACATACAGACCCACACACACATAAAAATTTGATTTATATTTAAAAAATGCACTTCAGATCATTGGAAGAATAATGTTCCTATACAACAAATGATGCTTGGACTGCTAACCATCCATTTAAAGGAAATAAACAAATAAAATTAGATCTCTATGTCATCTCATGCCAAAAAAAAAAAGAAAAGAAAAAAGTAATTTTGAGAGTGGGAATAGGTAGTTATGGGCTCATGAACATAGAGTTTCAATTTTGCAAGATGAAAATGTTTTAGAGAGTGTTTGCACAACAATATGAAAATACTTAAAAATAGTTCAGATGGTCAATTTAAGGTCATTTTATCAAAAATAAAAACTTTTAAAAATAAATTTTATTTGCATATTAAGTAAATTTAAGATAAAACAAACAAAACCACAGAACTTTGAAAGTGCTAAAAGAAACAAAACAGATTATGTGTTTCTAAATATGTATAAAATACATGTTTCTCTCTCATGGAGTCAAGATAACTTTACTGGATAAGATACAAAAGTCAGAATTCCTCTTGAAAAGAGGTTAGTTTTCTACTTAAAAATGAAAACGTCTTGGTACTGGCATTGCACATAAGCTCACCATGCCCTGTCCCTCTCACTGAGTGTAGCTAAAAATTCTGTAGAAAATAGGAAAAAAAAAAAAAAAACTACCTGAAGATGCTAAAATGTGATCAATAGTAGCCACGTTTTGAAAGGGAGTAAAAACTTGGAGAAGTGACTGTGTGGGGATTGCTTCTCCTTTCTTTTTCTTTTCCCTGTGACTTTGCCCTAAGGGCAGGCTCTGACCTTTGAGTGTTGCAGCCACAGTAGTGTATGTGGCTAAAACTCCAAGAAATATCCCTGGCCAGAGAAAAGAAGAAAGTGAGCCTCCAGCAGCTGAAGAATGAGAGGAGAATTTCAGACTACAGAGTAGAGAGCAGAAGAGGAGGATAAAAAGCAAGCCAGGGTTAATGAGAAAATATTGGCAAAACATGCATCAGATAAAGGACTTGTCTCCAGCATGCACAAAGCACTCTTATATCTCAGTTATAAAGGCTACAGACCTAGAAGGAAAATGGGCAGTTTGGAAAGCTACTTAACAAAAGAAGCTGTACAACTGGCCAATGAGCACGTGGAATGGTGCTCAGTATCAATCGTCATCAGGGAAATGCAAATTAAGCCCACAAGGAGATGCAGCTATGTGCTCATTAGAATGGCTAAAATTAACAAGAATTGGTCATATTATGTATTGGATGTGGAACAACTGGAACTCTTAAAACACTACTGGCAAGTATATGCGTAATGGTACAATTACAGTGGAAAAGATTGCTACTAGGTAATGAAACCTACCCATATGTTGCCATTTACAGAAAAACCACGAAAGAGTCAGTATTTGCACTCCAAATTCTCAGTTTCCAACCTTGCTCAAGTCAAGCTTTTTTCTACTTATTTTTTCGCTTAAGCCTCCCGTGCCAAAATGACCACTGACCTCCACAGTGTTGAAATAATCCGTCAATTCTCAGTCCTCATTTTCATCAATGTCTCAGTGCTTGACATACATAATTACTCCATCATAAAAGGTTTTGGAGTTCCACGTTTCCTGGTTTTCCTTATATGCTATGGTCTTCTCCTACTCAGTAGTCCTGGCAGGATCTTTTCCCACTTCAAGCTCCCAAACTTGGGAGTATCCTCGAGCTCAGCCCTGGACTGCTTCTCATTTCTATCTCCACTTATTTCCTAAGCGATTTCATCCATCTCTTGGCTCCCTACTTTATAATTATAACTTTAACCCAGACTCTCCTCTGTATTCCAAATCATACACCCAAACTTAGATGTGTAATGGGCATCTCATATTTAAATTGCTCAAAAAGTAACGTTTGATCTTCCCCTAGCTCTTCTCCAAGTTCCCAGTTCTCAACACAACATGGAATTTCATTCACCCAGTTACTCGGCCAACATCCTGGGAGGTTTTTTTTTTTTTTTTATTTTTGCCCTTCTCTTCACTCAGAACTCATATCCAACCTATCAGTAAATCTAGCCAGCTCTTTCTATCATATATCAAAAAAAAAAAATTTTTTTTCTCACTTTCACAACCATCAACTTGGTCCAAGCCACCAATATTTCTCCCTAACTCCCTACCCTGGTCTCCTGGCTGGTCACCCTCTTCCACTCTTGTTTCTTTATAGTCTGTATTCAAACATGAGATGGAAAGATTCCTTTAAAATGAAAATATGATTATATTACTCCCTTGCTCAAAATCCCCCAATTGCTTTTCATCTTTTTGCAAGAAAATTCAGAGCCTTTACTGGGGTTTATAGGGCCCTCCTTAATGAGGGTCCTGGCTACCTTGTCTATCTTATTTCCTTTTTCCGTAGGCTCATTCCTTTCAGACACCCAGTCAGCCCCGTCAGGCCACACTTATTCCTGCCTTAGGATCTTTTCAGTTGCTGCTGTCTGTGTTTCAAAGTATTCTCCTTCGAGTCTTGAATGGCCTCCATTCTCTTGTTTAATTCCGTGCTCAAGTATCTCTTCTCAAGACCCTGTCTTCTCTGACTACCCTGTCTAGATTGAACTCTCAGCATTCCTGTCACTCTCATTCCCTTCTCCTGTTTTGTTTTTCTTCAGAAAACAATATCCATTTTTATTTCCCCCTTCCCTTCCCTCACTGAAATCTCTAAGAGTTCAGGAATCTTGCATTTTCCATTTACTTCTGAATTCCCTCCCAGGCAGTGTCCGGAACATGGTAGGTCTCAATAAGTACTTGTTTTCTGTTGGCTTAACACTAGCACTATTTATGTTCTAAAGAGAATTATGTAGTGCTCTCTCCTTCTCAAATATGTGATATCCTCCCTCTGGGAGGATTATACACATTGCCTGTGGAATTCAGGCACAGACCCTCTCCAGGAAGAAGCTTTAAGAGCCTGAGATAGTTCCCCATGTCTCCTTTGCCCCTCAGCCACAATAACCAGCAGGGTTCTAGACAGAGGCTCCTCTGTCTGCCTGAGCCCCAGAGAGAATGTTATGGAGCAAAGCCATAGTCCGTCACAGCACATGTAATAAATACACTTTGCTATATTAAGCCACTGAGACTTGGGGACTGTTTGTTTTCACAGTATAACCTAATTTATCCTGACTGGTACAAACACCTCGGCAACCATGGACTATGGGAGGGCCTGAGAGTATCTAAGCCCTATTTGACATGTTTCATCAATTTGCCTGAGCTGGCTCTTCCTAACAATCCAGTGCTTGGCCATCCCATTTTATTTAAAAAAGTGTTTTAAAAGTACTAGGATATTTATTTTGGCATGATCAAAATATGTTTCCCCATATTTTCATGAAAAAGCAATATAGGAAAAAGTAACTAAAGTATCTTATGGATTTCAAAACAGCTCCCCAAACATGGCATATCTTAAAATCAAGCGAAAGACCTACCAGTGACGCTGACTGAGACAAAGCTGTGTCTGAGACAGACTGAACTTGAATCTGTGAGGCCTATGTCTTCCAATCTCTATTACTTTTAAATTTCCCCCACTGACACTGACATAGCTGGTCCAAAAATCAGTAGTCAAGACTGATATTTGCCTATTTCAGCCCCTAGGAGACACAGAGTGACTTACAGACCATCAAGAGCCCCCTATTCTACCCCACTCAAAAGCTCACCTGAAGACAGAGCTTCTCTGGGTATCGCCTCTTACTTCAAATAGTCAATGGAAATTTTTGCTTATGTAAGATAACTTTCTGTAGATGAAAATATTCGCTTTACTCTCAGCTGCAATTAAATGGAAACAGCTCACTCTATACAAAATTCTGAAGGTGGTATCACTTAGGTCCAGCCTTATAGCAGCAGAGCTAAGACTGCCTTCCCACTGCAATACGGTTGTTTGTGTTTAGGCAACGTGAGACCGACTTGGAGCCAGCAGGAGAATTTCCTTCATTATACAATATGAGGCAATTGCTGACATTATTTTATAAGAGGTAGTTCAGATAAAGTAGTAGCTGTCTCCAAGAATCCTACAGGAAACACCAGGATTTTATTTTTAGGTGCCAGAAATAGCCAGTGTTGGATGTCAAAAAAGAAACTGAACAACTATTGGGATAAAGGCAGGCAATATCCAGAAAGTCCTGCTTCTCACACAAAAAGACCTTGTAGCCCCAGGCACACCTTCCCCAGGACTCCCGCCCTCCCAGGCATGAAGACCTGGATGGAAAGAGCTGCAGCCCTTTGGGTGTTTTATCAGATCTTGATGGCAGAGGGGGAAGATGTTTTAGAGTTAAAATGTTGAAGGAGAGGAAGGTTACAGAGTAAGAGAAAACACACTAACAATGCTCTGAAAAGAAACTGGGAATGTTATACCCATGTGTAATGCATTTGCTTTTAGGAGTAAGAGGTGATCATATCGAACAGTGCCTGTCCAAATTGAGCTGCTGAGTGAGGTCACCAAGCCAGAAGCCATGGCTGGAAGCAGTGGGGTTCTCTGGATGGCAAGGATCCATTCTGTGTACGTTGGCAGGAAGCCTCTGCCTCATCTGGACGTACATTCAGTATTCAGGATAAAACAGATAAACAGCTACCATTGCTGACAGACGGAGAGAGCTGGTCTACCACAGCTTGGCCTTTTGGTCTTCATTTTTAGTAGTGCAAACACAAATGAAATTTTTCTTTCCCATGAAGTAACTAATTACTAGGTAAGTTATTTCAAGTCCTACCATTACTACAAAGAAAAATAAATTCCTTCCTGGCACTGTCTTAAAAGAAGAATTTCAATTAGATTAGGTCCCTTTAATCTAGATGAACATAATAATACCTTCTTTTTTATTCAGCCATTCCTCAGTCAGATCCCTCTCTATCCCATCCTTCCTTCATTCCCACTTGAAAATAACCTTTGAGGGCAGCGCCTGTGGCTCAGTGGGTAGGGCCCTGGCCCTGTATACCAAGGGTGGTGGGTTCAAACCCAGCCCTGACCAAACTGCAACAAAAAATAGCCAGGTGCTGTGGCAGGCGCCTGTGGTCCCAGCTACTCGGGAGGCTGAGGCAAGAGAATTGCTTGAGCCCAAGAGCTGGAGGTTGCTGTGAGCTGTGACGTCACAGCACTCTATTGAGGGCAACAAAGTGAGACTCTGTCTCTAAAAAATAAATAAATAAATAGAAAATAACTTTTAGTACCCAGATTTGATGACCATCTCTTGGCAAAAGTGGGTGTTACATGCAAATTTTAGTAAATTATCTGCAGAATTTGAAATAATTCAAACATTCCAGAAAACTGGAGCAACAAATACACATCATGTCACCTGCCTAGAAAAGAAAGAGAGAAGGAGAGACAGTTGTATGTGCTAACCAGACTATCCCCTGTAGCTGTAAAATCCTGTCTGTTTAGTAATTTTTTTGCCCACATCAAAACTGGGAGATGAATGAAGTGAGAGTTCCTGGGAAAATTTCACAAGTTTCTCTTTTTCTGAAATTTGTATTTGAAATGTTTTTCACTAATTATTGCCTTCTAGGTATTAATATCTTTCCCCTTTCCTATTTTAACTGGCTTATTTTAAATTTAATGGTTAACAGATGAGGTGCTTATCCCCATAGGCTGATGTCACCTACATGCACTCTAAAACATTGCTGAGAAAAAAGAGAAAATTCTTTCAGGACTTAAGTCCACCTTACGGTTTTGAGAAGGGAAGTAAGTTTCTTCTTTTTTCTCAGACTCCTCTCAGCTTGTCATTCCCACGTGACAGCCAGCAAACTCCAATTTCTCCTTAAAGGTTGCCAGGGGAACGATGTTTTCTCTTTCTAGAGAGATCTTCCTGAAACCTTCCAAAAATCCACTTCACCAGGGGAAATGTTACTTTACTGGGTAAAAGTGTGAAGAGCATATATTTTAGTTCTTAATTTTTATTCATCTGCTAGATCCAAGCTGATCTTTAAAAAAGAAAAGGAAAAGTGAGGAAAACAGGCATGGATTTCTCAATTGTCCAAAATGTTTTATAGTGTAGTTCTTTGCTAACTTAGGCTACTTTTGACATTTCAGAATCTTAACAATCCCCCAGTATATATCTTCATATCATGCCTCATAGTATTTCATAGTACTTATTTTCTTCATAGTATTTATAACTTATGAAGTAGTTTTGCATAATTATTTTTAATATTTTCTTTCTCATTACCCGATAATTTCCATAAAGGCAGGTACCACACCTCTCTTATTCAACTCTGTGGAAAATATTTTTTAAGTCAATGCATAAATTGATTTGAATAAATGAATGGCTCAGAATGAGCAGGCCAATCTATGCAGTGGGAGCAGAAACAACTTTTCGGTTCTTGTTGAACACCAGTTGTCTGAGCTTTTTACAGAGGGTTAATCCTTATTCCACGGAATAAAGATCTGATAACATTTAGAAAGTGATCTGAGGGTTGACTGCTTCTTTGGTCAACTTTTAAAAAGGTTCCAGAAATAAGGATTCAAGGAGAATGCTGATTGAGCGCAGCTGTGGTTGCACACGCGCTAGGATGCGTTTATGAGAATTTGAGAAGGCAGATGGACATTCCGAGTAGTTCAGTACAACATCACGGTGGGCAGCACACAAGGAATGCTTGTCAGGGGGTTGTGCATTCAAAAGTCTCTTGAGATCATTTTAAATTTGGAAGTATGTACTAAGAACTTGGAAAGATCTAGAATTTTAATATACAATCAAAACAAGTGAGATGGTCACAGTTTTATAGCTGCTGGCAAAAGACACAAGACTCCCGAACAGAGATGAAGAATCGTCTGTAACCCGTGCAGAAGCAGGCACGCACTGCCACGCTGGTCCCTGAGCCCCAGTTTCCCCAGGTCGGTGTGAGGAGAGCCGTAACACACCGGCACTCACAGTGGGTCACGTTTCAGGAACCAGCCTGAGCTCAGGGAACTGGAATCTTTCATAAAGGCAGTAAGTACACCTGCCCCTTCCTCTAGAGCAGAGATTTTCAACCAGTGTGCC
>NW_003852555.1:333548-333804 GCF_000181295.1 Otolemur garnettii | reverse complement strand
TATCTATCTATCTATCTATTTTTTTTTACTTGTTTTTGATCAACGTAATTTAAGTGGGCTCTGGAAGTTTATCTCTAAGTTCCAGCATGCCATGAGATGGCAAAGGATGAGAAAAACGCTGCTCTAGAGGGAGACACTACATCCTTCATTACATAAACTTTCTTTAAGTGATGAACCAGAACAAAGGACAGTCAGTACATCTTTTGCAAGAAACATGAGCTACATGGAGAATTGTGCCCCAACATCATATCTCTGG
>NW_003852555.1:319911-333254 GCF_000181295.1 Otolemur garnettii | reverse complement strand
GCCCTGGAAGGAGTTTCTCAAGGGCCTTTACTGAGCTAATTGGCACACGAAGTTGCACACAAAGATACCCTCTAGTATTTGATATGGTTCTCGTACCTGCTGGTGACAGGAGGGAGGAATGAGCTGAGAGGAGAGCTAGAAAGCCAAGTGTCCAGCTAAGAAAGAGACGGCAAGCGATAAATTCTCCTTCTAGTAACTGGCTCTGGTGCATCTGAGGGGAGTTAAAGATTAATGCAACATACAGGAATAAGAAAGACCCCCAAATATTATTCCTCCCTCCTGTCAGAACATATTGTCATTTGAGGCCAACTAAATCACTTCTCCTTACTTTCATTTATTCTTATCTGGAATTTATGACAGCCAAAACAATCCTTTCAAAGGCTACTTAATCTCTGCTTAAATGGGGCGCCTTTGTTATCTTCAAAGGCCAGAGAAAAAGCAAGAGCCAGAGTTCAGATATGTCAGGGGTTGCTGGGGTGAAGGAAAAAAAAAAGAGAAGCCATTTGTCACCTGTCATGCAAGGGCCCAGCTTTGTTGACACGGAGGTCCTGTGAATCCGCTCACTCCTATTTTTTGCTAATGCAGTTATCCTAAAAGTGAGGCACAGAGTGGAAGACAGTCTTTGTTGTGCAGGACAACTATGTTTGTTTTTTTTCCTGCCTTTGTGCTTTTGAGTGAGGATCCGTCCCCTACAACAGACCTTCAGGGCACACAGATAGTAAGTGTAAAGGTTCTTACAAGGACTGACAGAAAGATCCTGAGGATTTATAAACTGTTTCATCTGTCAGAAACTACTTATGAAGATTTGGCACTTAGAATGAATTGTTCTATTTAAGCAAAAAGGGTGAAAATTGCTTAAGCCTTGCCGGCAGGTACCTGCAATCAATCAGATGCTCAGACACTCGATAAGCTATAAACTTAAGAGAAAAGAAATTCCAGGTGGGTTGGATGTCTGTAATGAGATGAACGACTCCATAGAGAATGAATCCCAGTTCTGTTCCCCAGGCTCCTGGTGGGGGGCGATGTCTCCATGCTCAGCCTCTAAGGAATTTAGGGAGGACTTTGGGCGGGACTGCATCCCAGGACAGATGCCCGGTTTCATTTCTCCAGGGACGTCTCTCCCTGCACCACTTCTCCCGTGATTGGGCACACGCACGTCTACTCAGGACTTCACTAGCCTGTTGGGCGTTATGCGCAGCACTCGGCCGGAAATGTTTTTACTCCTTTCCAGCAACCACCCCACCAGGTACTGTATTAACCTCATTGTACGGATGAAACTGTGGGGTGAAAAGATTAAGGAAACCCGGCCAAGTCCAAAAATCGCAGTGACTGATAATGGGATGTACACGTGGGCAGCTTGACCCTGGAACACATCCTTCTAACCCAGTGTTTTCAACCTTTTTTATCTCATGGCACACGTGAACCTATAGTGTATGTAGGTAAACTTCCACGGCACACTTAAATTATGTTGATCAAAAAAGAGGGCCGCGCCTGTGGCTCAAAGGAGTAGGGTACCGGCCCCATATACCAGAGGTGGTGGGTTCAAACCTGACCCTGGCCAAAATCAAAACAAAACAAAACAAAACAAGAGAGAGAGTATACATATGGTGCTTTGAAATTCTTTGAAAAATAATTTAATTAATGATCTTTAAAATTTTTCTCAACACACTTGAGATCCTCTCATGGCACACCCATTGAAAGTCACTGTTCCAATCACCCCTAATTCTACCTTGCACCTCTGCTCTCAGAAGTCACAGGATCACCTGATTTGGTTGGAGTTACCAGGGCATTTCAGCAAGCAACCATTTCTCAGTGCAGACTCAGTTCTCCTGATTTGCCGAATTATAGATTTCAGTTCTTTTTTTTCCTTGTCTCTTCTCATTTTCCCTCTTCTTTATGAACTCAGAAAGCCTTACCAGTTCTAACTCTTCATACATTTGCCAAACACACACCACCCCTCCGTGCATTGCTTGGCACACGATAGAGGCTTAAGAAATGTTTGTTGACTGAGCTTAGAAGGCAGATAATTCCCACCCTCCTGGACTCATTAGTGTCAAAACCATTCAGTGCACACATCCTGCCTTGGGATGTCCCACCTTTGTTCTTTCCTTTGAATAAATAAATTCCCACACTTATGCCTTAAGCCCTTGCTCCATCCATCTGGGATCACCAACATGGCTTGCCAAGCTGAATTGGAGTAATGGCCCCATTATAAAAACATTTTGGGAAACTCACCTTTTCCCCAAAGTTTTTATTTAAATGCTTTATCAATGCTTCCAAAGTTGCTCCAGCCAAAATAATCATTTCCTAAGACTCCATGGACAACATTTATTAGATTTACATGTAGTTTTTGTCCAATGAGCATTATTATGATAGTGATGGGAGTGTGAGGCATGATGTCCTGGTACTCCCAGGGTCATTAGAACTGTCTTTAAGGCAATAGGTAAGAGATCCAAAGAAGGGTGGGAAGAAAGAGACTGTCTTCTTGTTGGCACGTAGAATGATTTCTAGAGAAATGATCTTAAATAGTATGTCTGAAAAAATTCTCATGCCAAACAATCAATAATATTCATTGATCAATATTTTCCTGCTATGTCTCCTTAGCTTGTGTTAGTGGTGTGCCCTGCCTTCTGTTTCTCTCTCTTTCTCTGCCTGCAGAATACTCTGGTCAGCTGGTTTTTGATTTTGTGGCCAGTGCTACCACTGAAAGCTACAACCTGACCAGTAAGGAGGCTGCTGTGGCGAGTTCTCCATCTAAGGACAGTATCTTTCTTCCAATTGCATATCTTTCACAACTCAGATTCTGTACTGTGAACGGTCACAAAAAGTTAAAATTTTTTTCAAGAAACAGAATTCACCCTTAAATCTGGCTACTCTTCAAACTCATCTCTAGTCAAACGATCCCACTTGAAGTAGACTCATGAAAGGAATTTCACTCTCTTGTTCATTAACCTTGGAGCTCACAGTCAGCCCTAAGTGAACTTGGAAATGCGAGGCACATTCCAGGCAAACGCTCTGGGGTCTAGACAGTGGAACTGCACCCAAGTGCTCCGCAGACTGTCTGGCAGAATTCTTGGAAGCAATTTCTGCCTTTCCCAGTGTAGGATCTTTGCCTCTCATCTTCCATCCCACTTCCAAGCCTTGTCCTGCCGAGACTGTCATGACACTCTTCAGAAATCATTAGGAATTCTCTTCTTTTCCTGCTTCAACAAGAATAAGCTTTTCCTGGCTGTTGTGACCCTCCACGTATTTGTCTCATGTTCACTGCCTGTTGCAGAGATGACGGTGTATAGATTTGCATGTGGGAAGTAAAGAACCCACTTTGGGACTCCACAGCCTTGGGACAATGTCCTTCCATGCAGAGCTCTTGACAGGAGCAGGACTGGGCAGAGAGATGTTAGGTGGTAGTACGTTCACAGCCCGGTCCTGTGATGGTCCTGTGGGGAGCCTTGGAGTTGGGATGGTCCTGCAGAACTGTCCGTCCATTAAGGCAGAGGGCACACAGCCTTTAGACCGTAGCATCAGTCAGGCACCGGATATGATTTCCTGTGAAGTGGGGAGGAGATCCTGGCCCGGGTGGCTCTCTTCATCTGAGGGAGAGCAGGTTCTGGAGAGGTCACAGCTGCAAGACTTTGGCAATCAACAGTCCCAGCTGCTGAGGGAATGAGGGCTTTAGTTCTGAAGATGAAATGCCACCGCAGTGTCCACCATTTAATTCTTTATTATTCTCTTCTCCAATGCTTGTTTTTCTTCTAATTTGGCCCTGTTTTATTAACATATTTATTATCATGTCCAGAATCCCAAGTCTTCACTTTTGCTATTTCACCACTAACCCAGGTCTCTCTCCTTCACTAACCTGTTGAGATATAATCCCTTCTTCATGTCCCACTTGTTTACAGCCCACCAAGCACTCTGTCATCTGTACAATTTCATTCCGTGGCAAAAGTTAGCATTTAAATATAGTGTCTCTTAGCTGACGCAGCAAGGTCACTGGTTTGTTTATCTAGGGATAGAAGGGGACAAGAGAAGAGTATTTGACTCTTTAATTTTTTGAGACAGAGTCTCCTTTTGTCACCCTTGATAGAGTGCTGTGGCATTACAGCTCACAGAAACCTCAAACTCTTGAGCTTAAGCCATTCTCTCGCTTAAGCCTCTCAAGTACTTGGGACTACAGGTGCCCGCCACAATGCCCAGCTATTTTTCAGAGATGAGGTCTCGCTCTGGCTCAGGCTGGTCTTGAACCTGTGAGCTCAGGCAATCCACCCGCCTCGGCCTCCTAGAGTGCTAGGATTATAGGCGTGAGCCACTGCGCCCGGCCACCTGCCTCTTTATTCTGGATTGTATTCTCCTTGAAGGCAAACACCATGGTCTTACTTTCTTATGTTCTGGACAATTTATGCACAGTGCCAGGCATATTGAAAATGTGCAGCATTTTCAGAAACACACATATTTAAGCACTTATTTTGTGCCAAACATTATTTTGATACTAGGGTTTTAGTAAGTAAATAAGATAAAAGCTCTACTCTCAAAGACAGTTACATTCTGCTTATTAAGAACTGGAAGTCAGTCTGCTACCTATTTTATCTTGACATTTTGTTAGTCATTATCTAGAAATAATAATACTGTACATACAGAGAAACTTTATCAAATGTTACATCTTCCTTCCACAGTGAAGCTAAGTGATGGTCACAAACTAGCCCTGAAATTCAGTGAATTTATGTAACAGAAGTTCACTTCACACCCTGTTGTGGGGTGTGGGTGGTGGCTCTCGTCCATCTTGTGGCCTCTAAAGCCTCCTCATTAGGGAAAGAGAGAGCTCAAAGTCAAAGTCACTTTGGCCATTTTTTTTTTTTTTTTTGGCTGGGGGCTGAGTTTGAACCCACCATCTCTGGCATATGGGATGGGGCCAGTACCTTACTCCTTTGAGCCACAGCCGCCGTCCAGCCTTTTTTTTTTTTTGAGACAAAGTCTTGCTCCCTCACCCAGGCCGGAGCACAATAGCAGTGCAATCGTAGCTCCCTGCTGTCTCAAATTCCTGGGCTCCAGCCATCTTCCTGCCTCAGCCTCCTAAGTAGCTGGGACTACAAGCAAGTGACACTATACTTGGCTAATTAGTCTTATTATTATTTTGCATAGATGGTGGTCTCGCAATATTTCCCAGGCTGCTCTCAAACTCTTGGCTTCCCATGATCCTCCCATCTTGGCCTCCCAAACAGCTGGGAATATAGACGTGAGACACTGGTCCAGCCACTTTTAACTGCTTTAGCTCTTCTCCCCCAGTTTGCTGGCTATACATAGGCACATGGCCTTACACTAACTGCAAGGTAGGCTGGGAAACGTAACAGAACAAATATATAAGCAGTGAGCACCCATTGTCTCTGCCATGATAGCCGGTACCTATCGAGTACTGCTACATGACAATACTGTCCTAAGTGCTTTACATCTATTACTCTCAGCCCTAGGGGATAAATTCTAATATTACATTCATTTGATAGATAAAAATTCAAGGTACAAAAAAGATGAGTCTTTTTTTCAAGATTCCAGGGGTAATAATTGGTGGAGGTGAGATTGTTAACTCAAGTTCGAAGCACCAAAGTCTATTCTGTTTCCACCAATGATACTTCAAAAATATTAAAATAAAATAAAACCCCCTAATAGAAAATGCCTGTCTTCCTTCTGGAAAGATCTTTGAGATACTTTGTATACAATCATCTCTTCTTTTATTTTGGCGTGAATTAGACTGCTAAATCAACCTGTTATAGAATTTTCCCTTCTTCCAAATTATCCTTGTGAATAGCACCTGGGTTCCCTCTCTGTCTCACAGGAAAACATTTGGGATTTTAAAATTTTTCACTCTTTTAATAGTCAGGAATAGGTCATGGGTTGAGGATGTCAGTGAATTCCCTTTGAACTAATAAGATATACCAAAGAAGCTTCCAAGAGCCTTACTATGAAACTGAAAGGTATTGATGGTTAAAATTGTATTGATACAGCCCAACTAAACAAATGAAATGTATACTGCTTAACCCGTCCAGAGACTCCCGAAACGTCCGTGTTCTTTCTGAGTAGGCAGTTTTAGTCACTGGGGAAGGCAAGGCCCTTCTCCAGGACTCAGATTTTATGTACAAGCTTTCAATCCTCCTATTCTACTCTGAGCCCTCCTGTCCTTATTCCCGTGAGAACAAGGGGACCATAATTGAAATTATGTTTGCCTTAATGATGGGTTAAGAAAACTTAAAATGCCTAGGCGAGGAGGAAAGATAAGAGCGGCTATTGCCACCTGCTGGGCTCCAGGATTTTATCAGACTCTAGTCCACCCACCGTCTCTGCCTCCAAATCTCTGGCTTCGAGTTTCTTTTGCAGGCTAACTAAGCTCCAACATTTGTCAAGATTTTCATTTTCGTTTGAATAAGAAAATGCTTATGAAAAACAGCAAAAATGCTAGCTTTTAGTATCAACTATTCTTTAAACTCATGCTAATTCATAAATAAACAGAACTAACTTCACCATAGCACTCAGATACTTCCAAAGGTTTTGCACTAAACGGTCATAAAACACTGCCCAGGATGCCATTTTAAGGGAGTATTATTAACCATATGCCTGATTAGCTTTGAACAGTACAGTACATAAACTGGCTAAATATTTTTTTTCTGAATATCCTTATTTTACAAAATGGGTTTTGGTTACCTAAAGAAAAATTTAAAAGAGCTATGTGAGTGGTTTTCCAACTGGACATTGATTCTGAAGGATGCCTGGCATTTAATTTTCCTATGGCTTTATATCTTAATGATCTGATTATGGAGGAAGTATTGACAGAAATATCTTCAGGGTCTGAAACAAAACTTTTCAAATCTCTTCTAGAGTGCATAGGAGGATAAACAATTCAACATTTTAAATGTAAGGAATGAGCAGAAGGTCCTAGCAGTGAGACAATTTCTGAATATAAAGTTTTGACTAGCCTCAAACTCTCTATTCCCTATGAATTTACTGTCCCTCAGAATTATCAGAAAATGCACAAGGCTATAAAATGGGAGGTGCCATATGTTCTGCAAAAGGTAGACAATGTGGAAAGGACTAAATTATTGGTAAAATAAACAAATTAGCATGGGTGGGTGCACAGAATTAGGATTGAAGATTTAACCGGGTGCGGTGGCTCACGCCTGTAATCCCAGCACTGTGGGAGGCTGAGGCGGGAGAATTGCTTGAGCTCAGGCGCAGGAGACTTGCCTGAGTGAGAGTGAGACCCCCAACTCATAAAAAAATGAAAAACCCAGCCAGGTTCTGCAGTAAGTGCCTGTAATCCTAGAGGCTTCTGTAGGCTGAGCCAGAGGGATGCCTACAGCCCGAGTCTCAGGTTGCAGTGAGCGACAATGCCATTGCACTCTGCTCAGGTTGTAGGATGAGACTGTCTCAAAAAAAAAAAAAAATAGCAAAGAAATAAAAATAAAAAATAAGTAAGGAAAAAAATATAAAATATAAATTGCATACTGTGTTCCCAGACCATATTGTAAAAAGGCTTATTCTTCCTAACAGAATTTATCAACTTTATTCAATACAAATCAATATTCTAGCCGAATTATTTGTGTTATTTGACAAGATTGATTTTAAAGTTTTTCTGGAAGAGAAATGAGGAAGAAAAGCCAAGAAAATTTTTGAAAAAGAAGTCAGCTTTCGCCATACAATATTAAAATCTACTCTAGAGACACGGCCATGTAAGCAATGTGATAATGTTGCCTACCATAGAAAATAGATCAACAAAATAGAATGAGACATCCCAAAATAGACCTCTTTTAATATAGGATAAACTGATGTATAAACGATAGTGGAAAATTTCATTAAATCCTTACTACTATACACCATATAATAATAAAATGTCAGGTGACTTAGAGCTAAACATAAAAACTAAAAACTGTTTGGAGATGCTTAAGAGACTGCGTATCATGTTTTGCTGTGTACAATGCACTCCCAGGTATAATGCATACCCACACTGTTGACCCTAACTTTCAGGAAAATACCCCTGGAGAAAGTGGCTGGCTCCCTGCTGGGAGAGACCCATGTGGCGAGGGCTAACGCTCCCTCCTGAAGATCTCACTGCCCTCTGGCAGCTGCTCACTCTGCCCCCTTCCCTCTCCCCCAGGAGCCCTTCCCTCCCCATCACGTTGGGGGCCACAGCCAAGATGGTCACATACATGACCAGCAGGGCAGAAGCTTGAGGCCATTTGGCCCACAGGCAGCCATGTGGATCCCTGGGACCTGCATGGGCCCCTGGTCCCCTCTATGTGTCTGGACAGGCCTCGGCCCACATCTGCATGGCTGTGGCTGCCTCCTCAGCCCTATCACCACCACCTGCCCTGATTGCTGTGCTTGGGGGAGGCCATTCTAGGCTGCTCTTACCAGATCCTAGATCCTTCTGGATGGAATCCCATGTGCCCAGCAGACCCAGGCAGGAGAGCATGGACACCCCGGAAGGCCTGCTAGGCTCCCTGCTCCTGAGCTATGCATACATAATGAGCATCCTTATTTTTCCTTCAAAAATTTGGGCAAAAAGGTGTGCCTCGTACATGGCAAAATATGGTAGTTTGGGGAGAGGGGTTAAAGGTTCTTTAAGGTGGACATCATACTCAGAAAGCAGAAAGCAAAAATCTAAACATATTTTACTACAGTTGAAATGTATTGCTGGCTATGTGATTTCTGGTAGGAAGACTTCTCTTCCAGACACAGCGCTGCCTCCAGTGGGACTTGAGGGAGACTGGCACCACACACTGCGGTGCAGTCTAGAAGGGAAATGACTGAGCACCTACTGTGCCTGAACCCCAGTCAGGGCCCACATGGTTCAGCTTCTACCTCCTCTCTCCAGACCCACAGCAGAAGTGCTCCTAGGGCACTGCCCCTCTGCAGGCATCCCTCCTCCCAACTCCCTCACCTCATCCTAGGAGGAAGCTTCAATTAGACCTGATGAACCATCATTCTCTATGTAATTTGCAGAGCCTTTTGGGGTGTCCAACTTGTGGCCTGTGGGCCACGTACAGATTATTTGAGGAGTATTTTGCTTTTTTGTGGTGTCAGATACTGTGAAAAGTATTCAAAGACCTTTTCTTTTGCTCATCAGCTGGAGGCCAACAAGAGAGACACTGCTGAAGAAAGAAGGAGACTTCACCCAAGTCTGAGAAGCCTGGAGAGGTGTTGGTTGTTTCATGCACTGGGTGGCAGATCGAGGCAATGCAGCAGTGCTCCAATTCCTCAGAAACCTTGTATTGATCTCTAACACAACGCATTCGTGAAAAAATACACAGGTGTCGAAATTCAAAAATGAGAAAAAAAGAATCCCAAGTCCCCAGAAAGGTAGGGTGAAAGAACATAGGGTAATAAATTGTCAACAATGGCCTGATAACACATTCAGAAAGCAGGAGGGGAAAACAAGTTTCACCTCCACAGGGAAAGCAAGCTGGCTAGCTTCCCTAATCTAAAGGCCTATCAGGAGTCCCAGGTCCCACCTGCCTGCTGATTCTCCATGCAGGGGTGGTCTTGACGATGTTACCCTGTCTGGGCTACCTCCAGTCCCAGGTCCCACCTGCCTGAGGATTCTCCAATGCAGGGGTGGTCTTGATGATGTTACCCTGTCTGGGTTACCTCCAGTCCCAGGTCCCACCTGCCTGCTGATTCTCCATGCAGGGGTGGTCTTGATGATGTTACCCTGTCTGGGCTGCCTCCAGTCCCAAGGTCCCACCTGCCTGAGGATTCTCCATGCAGAGGTGGTCTTGGTGATGTTACCCTGTCTAGGCTGCCTCCAGTCCCAGGTCCCACCTGCCTGCTGATTCTCCATGCAGGGGTGGTCTTGATGATGTTACTCTGTCTGGGCTACCTCCAGTCTCCTTTCATCTTCAGAGTTCTTGAGAAGGAGCCACAGGGATGGCTCAGTTTCACGCTTTACTCTGAATTGGAGGCCCCATGGAAAGATCAGCCTCCCATAGTTAGTGTTTCTGTACTTAACATATCACCTAAGACAACTCTAATTCTTCTAATGTGTGGCAGAAAAGAAAGTTTGGACACCAGTGGGCCTTAGAGCATAATGAAAATGTGGGTCCCTTTCCTTAAAAAGTGTTAACAATTTCCCAATGGTATCAGCAAAACATTAAAACAAATGTAGATCTTTCTGAGTCCTGAGATCTTTCTGTCTGAGACAATGGGTTTCCCACTCAGGAAGCCAGGCTGCTGCCTGCCTCACACCCTTTCTTTATGGCCTTATCATCTGTCATCAGCAAAATTCCCTGTATCCTCAACATCTCTAAATGTTCAAAGGAATTCTTAATCTTATTAAAACTTAGTTGTCCCCCTAGGGCGCTGTCTGATTCTCATATCCCACATACCACAGTTCCTAGGGAGGAGGAGATACCTCATTGCCTTTCCTTTTTAGAAGTTTTTCTTCTTTCTTTGACTCTCCAGTTTCTTTCAAGCCCATGCCATTGTCTCTACCACCTGGCATCTCTCCTTGTTGCGGTCATCCACAACTCTCCCCATTGTCCAGTCATTAATAAGTGACTTGCACAATTTTTTTATGCTGGGTAAAATTCTAATTCTGCTTGTCCAACTGCCAAATAAGAACAGACATATTTTAAGCAAAATGCTTGCTTTACCTAAATTACTATATACTTTCTGCTCACAGTAGTTAGATATTTGTATTCCATATTCTGCATAAGTTTTTCAGGACATGAGCCATAATGTGGTCTGTGATTAAACCCAGTTAATATCTGTATCTTAGATATTTATGGTTGTTCCTTTAAAACGTTGAGGGCAATATGAATTGGTCAGTTGATATGATTTAAGAATTTAATACATGTACTTTCCCTATTTGATAACACAGTTAGAAAAAAAAAAAAAAAGAAAGAAAGAAAAAGAAAAGAAGAACCCAATCTGGCTGATAACTCCTGTGTCCTCACTGACAATTTCTATGTTCATTGCTTCCAAACACTGCCCTCTACTGGCTAGAGAGTACTTATCAACAAATCTGTCTGAAATAAGCCTGCTTATGAAAAGAGGAACGGAATAAATGGGGATAGGGACAACAATATTGTGAGAGAATGAAAGTGAGGAAGAAGCAAATATGGAATCAAAAATGAGAAAGGTAGATTTGTAACCGTCCTAATCTTGGTGCCCACGCATCGACATTTTCCCCATAGTGTATCTTGTCCAACACCTTCCTGAACAAAAACAGGCAGCTCCTCAGACTTGCCTTAGTCCCCACGGAAAGCAGTGAAGCTGGGACCGCCCTGATCTCCTCACTGTCAACAGCCCTCTCCTCCCTGGCACACAAATCCTGCTCCACCCTTTGACCTTGCTTCCCCTGCTCCTCTGGTGTGCTGGCCATTTTTGTTGGTCTTCCAGATGATGTCCACAGACACAAACCCACTCTTCCATATTCCAGGAGCCTCCTTCAATTACCCCGCTAAATGTGGGTTTTCTTTCTCTCCCTCATTGCTAATAGGTATGTGGAATTGCTTTACCACCTTCTGGGTCCGAGTTCTTCAACTCTCTGGAAAGTAGCACACTGATGATAGAAGTGGAAAGATGTGTGTAAAAGAGAGAGGAAGAGAAACAGTAACTAAAGGAAGTGACAGTAACAAGGCAGTAAAACTTTAATAACTTCTTTTAAGTGATCCGCATATGATTGGGATCCCACTTCCAATACAGTCTTGAATGCTACTGTATCTTGTCTTCTTCACGGTCAATGCCACTTGCCAACAACAGCTCTATGTGGGTATGGAGCTTCCCACAGTGTTTCACTTTAAGGCACATCTAGAAAGTGCTAATATTGCAGACTATTAACTAATGAGGCTGCATATATTTGTAGTCAGAAGTGACCACTACGGGCTCTGGAAGATGGCTTGGTGAGCCAGAGGGATTAATGTGTTAGCACATTAATACTGGGCACAGTGATTAGGAAACTGTGGTCTAGAAAATGCAATAGATTAAGGCAAAGTAACATGCCTTATCAAATTATCAGGAAACCCTGTGGACGAACCACAGGGAGCAACAGAGAAAAACAGGCCAATTAGAGTGGCAATAAAACATAACTAACTCTGCATTTCTTGGAGTGGGCCACAAGTTCTGTGGCTTTCTTCACCACGGTGTCCTCAAATGCCCCTGCTGTCTCTACCTTTTATTTTAATCCTTTCCTTTCAAGGTCAGCTTCAACTTCCCTCTGCCATGAGATTTCTCTAACAACTTCAGTCCTCCCATCAGCTTTGGCTGCAAGAGTTAGAACCTGTACATCACCATCTGGCAAAATGTTCTTGTGCTGTTCTCTGATATTTTATTTGAGCACGTTTAACCATAAATCCATGTCTTTTGGCCTTCTAGGATTAGCTACCCCTTTGCAGGTGAAAATTCAAGATCCAAACCCCCTGTTAGATGATGTTAGGAAGCCTAGTTCTCTCCCCCAGTGATTCTGACTATTACTTTAGAGGGCTCACCTGCCTTAGTTGTTGCTTGCCATCTCTTGCTTCTGACTTCTGCCCTGCGTGTCCCATAAACTTTTGATGGTTCTCCTTCCTGGTCTGTCTGTCCACGTGCAGACACTCCATTCTTATTTCACAACTCACGCCACACCTCAGCACAGCTAGCAATAGGTCAGAGTGAATAATAAAGATAAATGATAAGAAAAATAAACCATAAGACCACTGCTCTTAAGTCTACCAGTCTTACCCCTCCCTCCAGACCCTCACCTCAGTCTGCCTTGCTGACATGTTGGCTACAGGTTGAGTCCCTTCTCATTTGGTGGGAATTCCCCTTTACCTAGCGCTTAGTCTGAAGCTAAGCTCTTTTGTCAGGCTGTGGCCAAACTAAGATGCTCTTACCCAGAGGTGAAGCTCCACCCACTATAAAGGTGACCATTCTTTGCAAAATGGTTTTTCAACTCTTGGCAGCCCCAACTACCCTTATGAGGCTAACCCAGGACTAAACTCTGTCTGTGAAAAAATCCCTAAAATGCTCCTCAAACAAATAAATAATATGATTCTTTTCTTTAAAAAAAATCAATAATTCTGTTATTTCTAAAATGTGAAAATGGCTGAAGTTTTTTAAAGTTTCATCTTTTTTTTTTTTTTTTCTATTTTACCTGACTTATCTGCCTCCCTGGCAAGAACAATGTCTCATCCTCTGGGGTTTGTGCTCTAATATTGAATTTCCACAAGAAAGAAAGTGATCTCCTAACCAGAAGCCCGGTCAGTTGTCCCACCACATCCTTGTTCATTTCTTCTCTTTGCTGCTGCAGTAAGAACACAATTCCCAGCTTTCTTTGCACATAGGTGCAGGCATGAATTTTAGCCAATTGAACGTCAGTGGAA
>NW_003852555.1:316662-319364 GCF_000181295.1 Otolemur garnettii | reverse complement strand
ATGATTTTCTCTGATTTCTTTACGATGAAATTCCTCCTGACAAGTTGAGTAAAAGACCCGGGTAGGGAAAGGTAGGGCATATGGGGAAAGGGGGGAACGTCTGGATCATGGAGCACTTGAGCCCTTGAGGTTCTGCTCCAGGGGAAGCAGAAGTCTGAGCGGTGACGGGTTGAAGGTGGGAGCAGGGTAGAGGTTACAGAGGAAACCTGGATGGAGCAGCAGAGGACAGAAGATTCAAAGAAGGAATAAGAGGGCATCTAAGACAAGTTTCTTGCTTGGTAAGTTAGCTGAATTTTGGCCCTAAAACAGGTGCTTTTTTCTGCCCTTTTCGTACTCTTTATGCAAGTTAGTTTTTGATGGTCCAGCCTACTTTTAGATTTACACACGGCTCCTCAGGAAAGTGCTGGCGAAAATTATAAGAGAACTTTGGAGTTTGTTCAAAACATATCAGCACTTTCGGAGGTGAGATGTTTTGACTGTTTTTCAGTCAGGGCCTTATTCAGAGGTTCTTAGAACAACAGCTACCTCCCCCTTAGGATTATGCAGTTATTTCCTTTCTGCAGCTCAAGGAAAGGGATATAATTTCTAGTACAGACAGGTGGGCAGGACAAGGCCTGCGGCCACTGAGGCCAAAACTCAATCACCAAGTAACTCTACTGCATCTGTCTATTTTTATTATTTTTAAAACAAGCGCATACAAGGAGTGGGGTAGGAGGCAACAATAAAACAAGCACAGATATATGGAAAAATTGGTTATATGGTTAAGAATATTAAAGACAGTATTTTTCTTAGCAGAATGTCAGAAATCTGCATACAGAATTTGTGTATAGTACAAAACAGTTGTATATTCAAGGATGGCAAATCTTGGAGCCAGTTTTTCCTAGGATGTCTGTCCCTACTGAGTGTGGTCTACTTGCTGTCACTCAGATTGGTCCTACCTTATGCCACAGAGGTGCATCTGGTCATTAGTTGTTTGCCACTGCCGCGGCAGTTACTACAAGCCTAGTGGCTTCAACTCCACAGGCGTTATACAGTTCTGTGCAGTTAGAGTCTCAAGTCTGGACTCACCCGACAAAAAACGGGGTTGGCAGGGCTGCTTTCCTGGGGCATGTGGGAGGTAACCTGTTTCCTTTCTCATTCGTGTGGCTGGGAGAATTCAGTGAATTCCTTGTGTTTGTGGCACTGAGGGCGCAGTTTCCTTGCTGGCTGTCACCTGCAGGTGACCCTTCACTGCGAGAGTCCTGTCCTGCTCCTGTGTCTCAGAAACAGCATCAGGGTGTTAACTCCTGTTCATGTCGCCAGTTCTCTCACCCACCTGCCTGCTTTCTTCTTCTCCTTTTAAGAGCTCCTGTGATGAGGGCGGGCCCCCCTGAATAATCAGGATTATCTCCTCATCTTAAGGTCCACCTCCTTAGTCACATCCCCAAAGCTTCTTTTCACAGTGTCATAGTCACAGCACTTGACACCAGAATATCATCATCTTTGGGGCCATTATTTTGCCTAACATGTTCTCAACTAAAAGGCATCTCAGATACTTTGACTTATGGGGTGGTCAGTGTGCATCGTTGACAGCGCCTAGCGCCCTGATGCCCTGGCCACGTTTCACTTTTTCATCCCTGCTGCAGTTAAGCTGATATCCGTGCTGGCTTCATTTCATGTTTCCGAAGGTAGGACTGAAGGGTGTCAGAGACTCCCTGAAATCTTGAGATCCCAGCACCTCCCCCAGCACCTCCCTCATCCTTTCAACTCAAAAGAGTGGTAGCTAAAATTTAAACTGTTTAAATTCGAGCTCAGTGGTACATTTCACTGGGTGTAAGGAACACGTGACTTCACCACACCCTTCTCTATGAGTGTTGACTATTTTATAACAAAATTGAAAAAGAGCTAGGAATAAAGGGGCACCATTCTGGGCTAACTTAGCGGTACTTTCCCTGGTATGCATTCTCTCTACCCCACCCCGTTTGGCCTCTCGTGGACACCGAGTTAGTGCTGTTTTTGCCAAGTGCAGAAAAGCCTTGTTTTCCATCTCTGGCCACCAGGCTCACAGACAGGGCCAGCAGCAACAGGCAGCAGGGGCGTGGGGGCCAGACGGTGAGTCAGCGTGAAAGTCATGAATGATAAGGGAAAGTCATGAATGCCGGAGAGGGGGAGGACCCCTCACAAGGGGAAGGAAAGGGCTGAGCTTCCTGCCCTGACCTGATATGGGATTCAGGCCACAAGTCGGTCTTAGACGTGGAAAATGAAGAAATGCTGCTGATGTCGGGAGCAGGCCAGCACTGAGAGGCCGGGGGGCTGTTTTCAGGTCTGGGGGGTAAGAGGACTTTGGAGATCTGTCCTTAGTCTCTTCCTTGCTCACATATGGCCCCAAGTATCAATAGCAGCTTATTTTTTGTAAAGAAACTCAGAGCAGTGTTCCCCAAACTAAAGCAGTACAGGAAGGGCGCCATCCTGGAGACCCCGCTTAGAAGTAGTTATCAGAAAATCATGGGATGAAGCTGCCCAAGGACCCCAGGATGGACCCGCGCCAGTCACCTGATCACTGGCAGCGGGAGTCTCCTCTTCTCTGTACCTCTGACGGATGTGCTTTCTCCGCCCCCCTCTGGTTGCTCATGCCCTGAACCTTTGATATGAATTCAGGGTCCACATGAGAAATCCTGGAATTCTTCCCATACCTTTGACTAGACGGGAATTCTGTTAGTTTG
>NW_003852555.1:289628-314705 GCF_000181295.1 Otolemur garnettii | reverse complement strand
ACCATCGCACCCCACCCCAATAACTGCCTGGGTCAGTGCAGACTTCCGAGTACCTTCATCTAGCATCTGTTCTTCCTCACCTGGGAGAGGGTCGATGGGAACCATTTTAAAGTTTGAATTCTGCTCATGGACATGCCAAGAGTGGTTAAAGAAATGATTTTTTTGAGAATCACCAAGATCTGCACAGATGGGAACTTGTTGGGGGGAGGGAGGTTGGCTGAGAGCACTGGAGCCTACTTTTTTTTTTTTTTTGCAGTTTTTGGCCGGGGCTGGGTTTGAACCCGCCACCTTCAGTATACAGGGCTGGCTCCCTACTCCTTGAGCCACAGGCGCTGCCCTGCACTGGAGCCCATTAATGGTGAGACTTGGATAACTTGCCTGGATAATGGACCAGAACTCTTGGATCGATGTCATTACAACTGAGCTTGCTCCAGATTGAATTCCATGGAACATTTGCAGGCAGCTGAGGTGGAGCTGTAAATGGAATCCCCCTGGTCAGTACCTGGCGTTCCTCACGCTGGTTCGAAATTCTCGTGGATGTGACGATCTCTCCAAGAGTTCTTCCTTTACAACTACTTCAGGAATTCACAGGCTTAATGATTCATACAGATAAAGATGTTGGGTTCTTGGGAAATTTTTTGCTGTTGTCCCTAAGAATCTCTTCCTAAGACCCTGAGTGCCCTTCAGAAAAGTGAGGTGTGAGGCCAGAACTTTTGCTTTATTTTGCCTGTTATTTGATTCCAGAACATCATCTAAATGCAGAAGTATCTTTGAAACCCCTGAAACAATGTAGCTTAAACTTATTTTCAGTTTAGCTTAAGACAAACACAAATCAGCAGCAGAAGTGGTTTGAGTCTTGATCATGCTAAGATTCCTATCAAATCTTATTTGTTTGTTTATTCTGAGACAAGATCTCATTTTGTTTTCTGAGCATAAAGGCATGACATGATTATAGCTTATAGCCTCAAACTCAAATGATCCTCCTTCCTCAGCCTCCTGAGGAGGTGGGATTACAGATGTGCACCACTACACTTGGCGAATTTTTATATAGGAGAAAAATTCTGTAGGGGGGGGGTGTCCCTATGGTTTTTGGGCTTGTCTCAAACTCCTCACCTCCAACAGTCCTCTCTCCTTGGTCTCCCAAAGTGCTTGTATTATAGCTGAGATAATGCCTCTCCAGCTAATCTTATTAATGGTGAATCTGGTATACAAAGAGCAATGGATCAGACCATGGACTTGGAAGCCCAACAGTCCTGAGTTTGCTTCATTTCTCATCCTTTAGCTCAAGTTCAGTGTGACCTGGAGGCAGCATTTAGTGTAGGTGTCGGGGATACCATAAAAGGCAGATAATGACACTTATTTGCAGGATTGACATGAACTGTATGTGTACTGATGTATGTAATGTGCTCAGTACCACAATACACCTTCATTGTTTTTTTCATGTTTTTGTTAATAAGGTAGAAGAACTAAACCATCAACAAAGAGTCATCAAATGCAATGTCTTTTGCAAGATTCTTATTTGAAGATATTTAGAAATTTTTTTAAAAGCTCATCTCTTACTTCCTTTGAGCAGGCTGGAAAAACAGAACGATTAGCACAATTATCCTAACCTAACCCTGCATAATAAACAGATGTATGATCAAAACATGAGGTTGAATAAATTTGCTGTATAATTTGGAGCTGACTGTGCCTTGTAAGGTCATGAATAGGAGGCTTGCAGGAACCCAGTGGACCCAATGTGGCCTTGGAATTCAGCCACAAAGTGAACAAAGATCTCAAGCAAAACCACTGGGAGTCCAGGCAGCCTGGGGGAACAGGACTTGCTGGGCAGAGCCCCTCTTCGGCCCTGGCTTTCTCCCGGGAGAGCCCCACCTCGATGAACACACAGCCACGGACTCCAAACTGCAGCACAGTTTCACAACCCACTCACTGTGCTTGGGCTTTGGGTGGGGAGGCACAGCACTTCCTGGCAGGCTTTTAGACCTCAACAATAAAACACCTATAAACCCCTCTGAGGGCACCAAGAATTCATGCTGGACTTCTCCTACAGAAGGAAGGAGCTGGCCTCCACCCTTTTTGATGAATTATATTGCAGCAATCTCTTGACACATGAGCCTGGCCCTGGCTCAGACAGATCTCTGTAGCACTTCTTGCCATTAGAAGGGAGTGAAAGTTAGACGCCCTCAGAGCGTTTTTGAAGCCTCTCCTATTGAATGTTTTCATTCAATGGGAGAAAAGAAGGGCTCCCCCAATCAAGACCTCAACGAAAACATGTCCCTAGATCAGAGGAAGCCGAGAGTGGCATATAATTTCAGAAGGTACGGGGATAGGAAGGAATCCAGTTCTTCCTGCAACTAAAGAGTTTCTTGAGGTTGCCTCCAAAGCCCCTGTTGGCTGAATGATTGTCCTAATTGCGAGGGTCAAAAATCTTGTTCAGGAAAGTGAAGTGGAAGAAAAATAGCAACAACTGGCTCTGAAATTTCTTTTAGGCAACAATGCCAGCTCTGATGAGAAGCAGCCGCCTTGTAATTCTGCCTGACAAAAGTGTGAAATGGTCCCCGGTGTGTCCTGGCATAGGCAGCTGCATGTTAAAACCAGAGCCTGTGCCCCACAGCAGAGTGTGGGCAAAGCCCTGCCTGGAGCTGGGCTTCCCCGGGGCTGGCCCTTGGCCAGTGCCAGCTGTCCCCATTTCTTCTCCTCGCCTCCTTTTCTTTCTTTTCACTCTAATCTCTTTCAAAAGGATTAATTCCTGCAAGACTTCAGTAGAGAGAAAAGGGCTTTATTTGGCAGCTTTGGGTCTACAAGATCGTTGATGAACAATCAGTCTGTCTGGCAGGAAGGTTCGTCCACAAATATCGCAGGGGACCAACTGGCTCTGGGCACTTGTCCAAGCAGCTTCGTTTAAGGCATCGAGATCATAGAAACCTTTGGCTGGAAAGTTAAAGAGAACAAGAAAAAAGGGAGGGGAAAAATAGAAGAATAAATTAAAAAAGAAAGAAGAGGGAAAGAAAAAGGTAACACGGATCAGTTTTTTTTTTTTTTTTTTAAATTCTGGAGAACTATATTCTACTTTCTTTCTTCTTTTTTTTTTTGACACAGAGTCTGCCCTGGGTAGAGTGCCATGGCATCCTCATAGATGATGGCAACCTCAAACGCTTGGGCTCAAGTGATCCTTTTGTTTCAGCCCCCCAAGTAGCTGGGACTACCAGTGCCCACCACAACGCCTGGCTAGTTTTTTATCTTTAGTAGAGACAGGGGTCTCACTCTTGCTGAAGCTGGTCTGGAACTCCTGAGCTCAAGCGATCCACCTGCCTCAGTCTCTCAGAGTGCTGGGATTACAGGCATGAGCCGCTGTGGCCATATTCTACTTTTTATGGAAAATATTTTCAGGAAATACCTGTTGACTGAGGCTTTTAAACAAATCATATTACTTCTGCCAAAAAAAAGAAAAGAAAAGGGCTGCTCACTCTTTTCAAGGTTGAATGCAGTTAACTATGAACCAGAGACTTTTCATTCCTTGGATTTTTAAGTGGGGGGAGACATTATTTTGTGTCTCATGATAAACATCCTTCATTAACTAACATCTTTGCTTACACACTATTATCGCACAAATCTAACTTTGGCCTTGTTTCAGTGGACTCCAAATATAAGCTGAGAAAGGCGAAAGACCATGGATTTGTATTTCCCTTTTCTGTAACTCTCCAGTGGAATGTTTGTAGAGGCCAAATCTGACAGCTGAGTGCGAATTTAACGTGAATAATATCCTAAAAGTTTAAAGTCATTTCATGGTCATAAACTCAGAGATTTTTAAAGTAATTAAAAGGAATTATGCTAATAGAATAATGTGACAAAACAAAGTGTCTCTAAAAAAACAACAAAGATCGCTGAAAAATGTATAGTCTTCACTGACAGAGCACGGGGGAAAAAGCATATGGCTTTATTTTAGAGAAACAATGTTGGATTTAGCTTTAATAAACCTTATTTACGTAGGATGACTTCAGTACATTAAATTGACTATGTCTTAGAATCACTCAGAATAGGCTCCCTCCATGTAGGCAGGCACCCAAACATTTATTCTGTGGTTTTTCTGTCTAACGGTTCACGCAACTACAGGGGACCTCAGATTTTTCAACATGCCTCTTCCTAACTATGGTCTCTTATTTTTTGCTCCAGGGGAATTAAAACCCTAGCAAAATCTAGTATTTGTCCTTTGGATAAAACAAATGTTACTTTCTCTGCAGACTGTAATGTGTATTTCCTTCAAAAACTGTTAGGAAAAAAATGACCCTGACTTTTTTTTTTTTGGTGCTCATGGGGGTTTTAATAGAGCAAACATTCCAGAGTAGTCACTGACTCTCGCTTGAAGGTGATTCATCACATTTCCAAATATTTTTCTGTAGGCCTTTGACTTTGGATCTGGAGGGAGCACTATTTGAACTCTGTGACCACAGTGAGTCCACGGGGCAGATGTGATAATGAGAATTCTCTTTACTTAGAAGGAAGGGCCACGTCAGAGGCCAAGAGCAAAATTGCTGGGCAGTACAGTTACGGGGCCTACCTGTTCCATCCCTAAGTAATAGCGGAATAGCGAACCTGCCAGAACTTTCCAATCAATCACATGTTTCACTTTTTCTAGCTTTGTAATAATTATGCTCAAGCAGAGAAAGTGACAAAAATCATAAGGGAAGGAAACAGATTTTTGAGAATTGTTTGGAAGAGTTTCATTGCGTAAACTATGTCTTGGTGAACAAATGCTCTAATTCCAATCAATAGATGTTTTCATCTTGAGTTCTTTGCCCCTCAATATACAAAGATTTCATCTGAGCAAGGACTGTGAATAGTTGGGATCTAGCAACTTATCCTACAATCTAGATTCCACTCTGTGGGTTCTTATAAAACTCCTGTTGGGTCACATATCTGACAACAGTGCTTTGGACAATTAACACTAAATGACCTCCAAGGTACCTTCTGGGGCTGCAAATATACAGTTACCAGAATAAGTAAGCAGAATAAGTGAACTCAAAAATACCCCTCTTAAGACCAAAATTTTCCTCTGAGAGGATTTATTGCGTCAACCAGGAAAATGACAATGGTAGAAATATGATCAGCTAGTCTGAGCTTGCCTGGCAAAAATACTCTGTTGACTGTTTTCACACTCTAAATGAGCAAGATCTGTGACAAGGCCACAGGTGGCAGTGTAGTTCCAGTTTCATTTGGTTTGCACAGTGCTTCGCAAAGCGTGAATTGCAAAAATTTAAAAAATATGGAGACTTCATGTGGCTGTCTAGATTTCCAGTTTATTTTTTGTTATGGGAAGATAGGACCACATAGGATTACATTTCTTATTGATGACACCAGCTGGACATGGGCAGGTGCTGCCTCCTTTAGAACGAGCCAGCGCTGTCCAGCTGGTTCCATTCCCCACCTTCCCTTTGTTCATACGTGGCCCATTTTATCCAATTTTGTAACCTGACTGGCAGTCTTGGTAAACATCAGAGCGTCACACTCCTCTTCTATAAACACCAAGACACATTCATGTTTGGAACCGTGACTCCGGATGTCCTCCAAGGTTGTATTTAAGCTTTATAGTTTTAAAATAGTATTATGTTTGATAATATATGAAAATAACCTGAGGGAAATACAGGAAATACAGTGAGTCCCTCTCATCTCTCACACAGGGTATTGCCAGGATGGAGTGCCTTTATGTCTTCCAAAGGATGACAACACTTTGGCCCAGGCATTCCAGAACTGTTTTCCTTAGTTGGCTGTAGCCAGTACAACAAATATTGCTGATTTCCATTGTTTAAACAATTAAGAAAAGAACATCTCTACTCTTAGAGAGTAAAGCCTCCTTTATATACGCACGTCTTTTCTCTAGGAACTTACCAGTTATGGCCCTGACTTCCTGCTTCTTGGGTTCTGGTCTCCTTAACTCTTTAGGCAACAAGTTATTCTCATTATGCCATTTTTTGAGGCACTGTGGCTCATGGATGCTGATTGATTTTGTTCCATATTCACGACCACAAATGTAGCAAATGACGGTTGGTGGACGCTTTGTCATTATTGGCTACGAGTGATACAAAAAATGGGTTAAATAAAGTTTAGATTTGGAAATTATATCTTCAAACTATAGTTCATTCATATTACCTAGAAAATTAATATGCTTTTTAAACGATTCCAATCTGGTGAATTTAACCTTTTCATAAAGTAAGAGCGATTGGGGTGGGGGTGAGGATATGGGAAATTTATTTCGAAGGAAATAGAGAGCTGACCAGAATTCCCCATACTGGTGCTATACCAAGCACAGTTTTTCCTTTAGTAAATGTTGATTGCCTTCTATTACGTCCAAGTTACTACGCCTGGAGGATACAAAGATAAAATGGGCCCGAAACCTCCTCTCAGTAGCAGCAGGCTTTAGTACACCAATATGTCTGAGAAATAAAGTGTCGATAATAAATGTCATTGGAGAGTTTATAACAGACACTGCTATACCTGCTCACGTTCCCTCTTGTCAACCACTTTGTCCTGCTAGCATCTGGAATTCTCTGCCTTCCCTTTCTGATCTGGAGGAGACTCTACCCACAGGTAGGGCAGATAGTCAATTACAGATGGGGAGTGGCACATCAATACCCTTTTTCCTCCTTAAGGCAGAGTCCATGCAGTCTTCCCCTACAGCTTCTCATTCACACCCTGTCCTCTCTTCCTTGTGTCACTTCCTCAATCAGTTACTAGGGTATTCTGGGATTATTTCCCAAATAAACCATTTTTTAGTATTCTTGGTTTCCCGGGGAGCCAAATCTAAGGGAGTCTAAAGGGAAGAAGGAATTTGTCTTTTTGTCTAGGGTGTAGAAAGGAACAAGGAACCTTACTCTTACCTAAAACAAAGGACAAATTGGGTAGCCTAGTGAATCAAATTTTTTGAGTCCAGTGGAGACTCCAAGTTCCAAGGTAAACTAGTGAATTAGTGGACTTAAAAGGCCTATGACAGGGTTCAGATGTTGGGTCCCCCCAAATCTCACGCTGCAGTTTGATCCCCTGTGCTGAATGTGGGGCTCTGGTGGGAGATGTGTGGGTCATGAGGGCAGATGCCCCCCGACAGCACAAGGGGTCCTTCCTTTATTAGTTCCCGTGAGAGCTGGTTGTGTGAACAGTCTGGCACCTCCTCCTCTCCCTTGCTCCTCTCACTGACGCACCTGCTGTGCCGTCATCGTCCACCTTCACTGGACGTTCCCTAAAACTCTCACCTGAAGCAGATGCAGGTGCTGCTTGTGCAGTCTGCAGAACCGGGAGCTGGACATGCTTCTTCTCTTTATACATGATCCAGCTTTACGTATTTTCTTTATAGAACACAAATGAAATAGTACACCTCGCCCAAGTTTGAGGACAGATAAGCAGAACCAAGAAAAAACCTCCCATACCTCAAACCTTCCGTGAGTTTGAGAGAGCAGTTGTTTGCCACAGAGGAAAGGGCAGGGCAGCTGAGGGTAACCCTCTGCCTATGTACACGCTCCCATCACTAGGTCTTAAGAGGAGCTGATAATCTAACACCAGGAGAGGCAGAAATACTGAGAGAAACCTCCACCAATTCAGGAATGTGGGCCTGCCTGAATCTCAGGGTGGAGCTGGAGAATTGGGCCTTGCCCTGAGTACAGGACTGGAACAGTCTGGTGTTGAAGGAGGAATGGAAGCCTAAGACAACTGAGCGGAGCCTTGGGATCCAAGCCTTACACCAAGTAGGAGGCAGAGACACTTTTCCACTGGGGGGAATTAAAACCTGCAATGCATTGGACACAGCTGAAGCGACAATGAGGTCCAAACCGTGCCATGCTACAGAATTCATTGATAAAACCGCTCTACTCCCAGCCTGACAGAAGAGATAACATGCCCATTCCCAGCCATAAGCATAATTTACCCCAGAATCTACTGTTCTCTTAGGTCTGACATTCAATCAGCATTACAAAGGAAGTGGGCACACCCATGTACACACAAGGGCATGAAAAACAGTACTTGTTATAATCAGATACAAGACTAAATATCAGCAGAGCAAGACATGGCCTCCATCTTGAGATGATCAAGGCTTCAAAATACTTAATTTTAAAATATTTTAATAAACATTTTTAAACAGTTAATTTTAATTGTACTAAATATGGTCATGGATCTAAAGGAAAAGGTGGATAGCATGTGTAAATATATGGAAAAATGAGCAGAGAGATCAAAAATAAAGAGAGAAAATTATTATAGAAAACCAATGGGAAGTGCTAAAATAAAAAAAAACATTGTATCAGAGATGAAAGAAGATTAATTTGATGGAACGTTCAGCCAAAGCCCACACAGAAGACAGAATCGATGGACCCAAGGGAGAGGAGAGTCTCCAAACTGCTACACACAGGAACAAAGAATGAAGAAAAAAATGGAACAGAGCACATGGACTAACATACACACAATCGGAGCCCGAGAGGAAGAGAGAGGATGGAATAAAAGAAATAGGTGAAGAGGTGATGGCTGAAATTTTTCTGATATTAATGAGGCAGCAAATGACAAATCCAAAAAGCTCAGAGAAATCTAAGCAGAATTAAAAGAAAAAGAGCTAGACAAATGTCCTAGTGAAAGTGGTCAGGAACCCAAATAAGTTTGGAGGTAGTCTGAGGGGCTTTCCTGCCCTCCTGCAGCACCGGCTTCCCCTCAGGCTCTCATGATGTGTTTCTCCACCTCCCCTGAGGAAGCCGAGGCTGCCAGACCATCCAGTGGTGCAGATGGTTGGGGCAGCTGATATTTGAGTCTCGCTCCAGCTGCGGGCAGTCGAGACCCAGGCGGGGACAGGAGCTGCCATGTCTCAGGCTGTGCAGAGAAACAGAACTCATCCATGAAGCAAAGCATGGGAACTCGGTTTACATCAACTACGATGAACAGCTCAGGGACTTTTTTACGGGAGACAATAACAGATAGCTTGGAAATTGTGGTTTCATCTCACAGCCCATATAGTGAACCAATGTGTCCGATTTGTGTGGCTATGTTAAAGAATACCACGACGACAAAGGGATGTTTACACCGTTTTTGTGCAGACTGCATCATCACAGCCCTTAGAAGTGGCAACAGAAATTTTCCACCAGTCTGAAAAAGCTAGCTTCCAAAAGATCACTAAGGCCAGACCCAAACTTTGATGCACACTCATCAGCAAAATTTATTCAAGTCGTGCTGAGTAGGAAGCTCATCAAGAAAGAGTAGTAGCCAGGATCAAGAAGCACAGAAATCAGCAAGCACTCAGTGACAGCATTGAGGAGGGACTGAAGACATAGGTCATGAACAGATGATGGAGCGGCCAGAAACAACAGATTGAAAACAGTGGCGGAGCAGAAGATCATGGTGACAGTTCACACTGTAGCAATCAGGAAGCTGAGCCTAGTAACAAACGGATCAAAACACCTGATGATTCTGGACCTGAGCTTGATAACAACAACGCAACAGTGGCAATCGAACCAGTAATGGATGGTGCTAGTGAAGTTAAAGTAGTGTTCAGGCCTCATCCCACACCTAAGGGAAAAGATGGCAGTGCACACATAAAGACTTACGGCAATGACACTGTTGATCACTTATCCAAGTATCTGCCTGTGAGGTTAGCTTTAGGAGAACTTTGAAGCAAAGGTCAATCAAACCAGATGACCTTGATCCAGCCAGTGGCCAGTTCACTATATCAAATGGCTCTTGGTCGCTGGAATTTGTCAGTGAGAAATACTGGAAAGTAAACAAATCCATGGAAGTTTATTACGCACCCACCGAGGAGCACAAACGACCTTTTAAAAACCAATTCTGGGACTGACCATTTTTACAGCTCATCTCTTTAAAATTAAAGTTGTACTATCATGACTTTTATGGACAAATCTTGGCTATTTTGTTCCATTGTCTTTCTGAGCTGGACTTGTTTATACTATTCGAATCTTTTCCCCTTAACTTAAGATATCCTTTAGGGAAGGAACTGCAGTTGTTTATGACTTTTTGTTCCTTTAAAACTTTATCTAAGTTGTGTGTTTTCACAAAGCGTCGTTCCATTTGGAGTACCCTTTGGACCCATGAATTTTTCCTAGTTTTATATTCGTAAGTAAGACTTCAGTCCGCCGTCATTTTCCCCTCTCCCCTCAAAAGTTTTTTAGGCCTACAAAATGTTAAATGATACGTATCTGACTTTGTTTTACTTGGAGTTGTGTATATGTAATATACATATGCAAATATACCGATACGTATTTATATAAACTGTAGTATCTTCATGAAGAACAAGGCTCAAATTTACTGTGCTGAAAAATGATTCCCTTAGGCTTGTTCCTTTCATAGTATTTTCCTGCATAATATTTCATTTTACCAAGAGGTTGTTTATGAACTTAGTGTCCATTGTCATGCAGTGTTATTCTTTCTTCCATTTCTTTCTCTGAAATTTTGGAATGTTTGGTCTTAGAATCAAAACCTTCATTACTATGGGAATTTGATTCATTGACAGATTTTGTTATAGAAAGTCAGATTAAATCCGTAGTAATATGTCATCTTCAAATGGATATTTAAGAGTGCTTCTTTTGAATACTGCTGTCATTTCAGTTCTTTTGTGTTTGATGTTTTTCCTATTAAAATATCAGAGATAAGAAGATATTTTGCACTTTAAGATTCATAAAAGGGACAGAATATAGTCAAAGCCTCCCTGATTCTTTTCTTATCCGTAGCCCCATAAGTTTCAAGAATAACAATGGAGGCAACTTTGCTTCCATTTGAAAGATGTGTTTAAGGAGGGAATGGGTGGAGGGAGGGGGTTTGGAGGGATCACTTCTGAGGTTTATCTTATAGGGGTACAGGTGAATCTTTCTAAGAGTAGAATGTGAACGTTTTAAAGCAATAACTGAGAAAATGACATGAAGGCTGTGTTGAGCAGTTTGATGGAAGTATTTCAGATTGCATGTGAAAACCCCACACTGTACCCCAGAAGTGCATTAATGTACATAGTTACCATTCAATAAAAAAAAAAAAGAAAGAAAGATGTGTTTAGTGTTTTGGATTGCCCCTGTAAGTTCACAAATTTGGTGGTCTGCTAATTATACTCTAGAAGCAGGTTAATGCCTTGATAGGGAGGGAAAGGTAATTCTGTAGGAGAATTCCAGTATGGTAAAGTCATGCCATTCTTCTTACATTTTATATGGAGAGACACTGTTGGTGTTTGGGAGCCAGAAGGCTCTATCCCAACAGGTGAGAAATAAATTGACTTGTGTGTTATTTTTTGTCCCTCTTCTGATTCTAGGTGTGTTTCTCAGTTTCTGTTATCATAGAATGTTAAAAAGACATGTTTGCATTGAGATATTAACCCCAAAGGGTTTTTTGGTAGGAGGGAGCAGACCTCCAGCACCATCATAACTAAAGTCATTGTGAACACTTATTTTTCTGTCTATTTTGACAGATTGGTGCCAGTTTGGTGTTTTCAAACTTCAGCCTAATATGAAAACTTAAAATCTTATTCAATTTTTTTTTACCATTTTATTAAAAATATTTTAAATCTGTTTTTATAGTTTTTTTTTTCCCATGATCTGTGCCATGAAATTTGAAAGTCATCAAAAACATCATGGGAACTTTCTATTCAATTCCTGATGTAATGTTAAGTTGTATTAATTAATGCATGCCCACTGAATATCACCCTGATTTTGTGATAAAACTGCTTAGATTTTCTTGATGACATTAGATTAGTGGCTATATTAAATAACTAAACTCCCATTGTGATTAATTGAAATTTTGTCTTTAAGCAAAGAGTTATTTGTGAACATAAGCTTTGTGGTTAGAGACTGTATATGTTTTTTTATCTGTCAGTATTATAACCAGTAAGATTAGTGGGCAAAAGGAAAGTAAGCTCAGAAAACAGAAATACCTACAGGCAAACAAAAAAATAATAAATTCAGATGAGCTCTCATCAGAAAAAAAAAATGGAGGCCAGGAAACAATTGTATGATATTTTTAAATACTAAAAGAAAAAAACCCACAACACTACTATGCCAATTTGGAATTCTATATGCAGTAAAAATATTCTTTAAAAACAAAGATGAAATAAAGACAGCTTGACCAGATAAAAGGTGAAAAAAGTCATCCCTGACTGACTTTCTCTCCATAAAAATGCTAAATAAAGTTTTAGATGCTGAAAGGGAAATGTCAGCTAGAACTAGGGTTCTATAAGAAAGACTGGGAAGACCATAAAACACAAATAGGCAAACACATTAAAATTGCCTTTTAAGAAATATCACCAATTTTTAGACATGTATGGGACTAAACCTTTTAGACTATGGGCTTTTTAAAGAAAAATAATAATACAGAATTCATACTTTATAGTATAAATTCATAAAGGAATTTATAGTCAACAAGAGTACTAAGGGCAGGTAGTAAAAACTGGCAAATCATTGTCAAAGTTTTACTTACAATTTTTTAAAGATGGTTTTTAGAAAGAGAATACAATGAGTTAAAGATGCATTTTTTAATCTACATGGTAACTACTAAGGCACAAAGACATGCAAAGGGGCATAATTTAAAAAGTAATAGGGATGGTAGAATACTAAAACAAAATTTGATCCCTTAACCACCCCCAAAGAAAGGTAGGAAAGGAGGAATAGAGGACAAAAAAAATTTTAAAAAAGGCAGGGAGGGAGCAAACAGAATTAAATCTCCAAGATGATAGACTCGAATACAAACATACTAAATAATTACAGTGAATCTGGACTAAGGAACGCAAAGAGTAGGCACAGATTGGCAGACTAGCTAAAAAAGGAAGGCCCAACCATGTGCCATTTACAAGAATCATGCTTCATCAACAATCAGACACAAATAGGTTATGAGTGCAAGAACAGGAAAAAACGATTCTGTGATGTAAACCCTATGCAAAAGACGCTAGTTGTAGTTGACCTGGCTATGCTGCTAAAATGGAACTGAAAATTCAGAGGCTAGAGAGAGATTTCTTCCAGCTGTGATGCTCAGGGAACGCATTGAGGATTTATTGTTTGAAAATGGGTAGAATTTAGATCACAAGGATATTAGAGATTGAAGAAACAGCATGGACAAAACCTCAGGGACGGGGATGGCAAGGTGAGCATGGAGAATAGCAAATAAGGCAGCTTTGCCGGGTGTTCAGTGTAGCAGAGACCTAGAATCAGACAGGTAGGGGGCCGCCATGCTAGGAACAACCACGAATGCTACGCGATGATCTGGATTTCATTTTGGAGATAATAGAAAGCTGTTAGTCTGGAGAATAACCTGTAATTACGCTTTAAGGAAGTTAGTCTGGCAGTATGGGGCTAGCAGCGAAGTAGATTTATGAGAGGTTGAACACTCATGGCTTTGGGAGTAGGAAAATCCTGGGTCTAAGAAAACCTCAGTGTTTTATTCTGAGTGACAGAGAAGATAGTGATGTCATTACAGAAAGGGAGAAATCATAAGAGAGAAATTAGGGAAGGAGAAAAACATGGATTCTGTTCTGGACCTATTGAATTTGACATAATAGTAGAATTTGAACGTAATTAGATCCAGCGAAAACAGAAAATATAGACCTGCAATTCAGGATTAATGGATTTCAGAGCTACTCAAACGGAAAAAGATGTTTAAAACCATGAAAATTCTATAAAGGGGAGTTCATAGAGAGCGCATGGAGAAAAATTCACGGGGGAATATCTACAATAAGAATATTGGACACGAGAAATTGCAGCCAGAAAACATAAAGAAAGGATCAAATTTGTGGTTAAAGAAACAAGGCATGGAGGAAAGAGTTTCCCTTCAGAATTCTGGAAAGACCTCTCGTTTCCATAGAGATGATGTTATCAACTTTGTCAAATGAGACAAAGAATAATAGTGACTGGTTGAGAAAAGGCTATTCCATGGAGTTACCATAGACCACATATGAGTGACTTCTGGTAGTTTGCTTCCAGTGGAGGGGTAGGGATCAGTGCTAAGGTGTTCGAAGTTAAAAATTAGATCAAGGAAAAGAGGAATCGGCTTTCTAAAAGCTGGCAGCAAAGAAACTTGAGACACGTAGAAGAGAGGTTTGTTTTGTTGTCGTTTATAGGATAAGGCTGTCTTAGAGGATGGGAGATTAGAGGCCCAAGAGGAAATGGGGTAACCAGGAGGACTAGGTTTCAGAGGAAGCAGGATGGAGAGTAGAACTGGAGGTGTTAGCCTCGGAGGGGAGGGAAGAAAGAGAAAATAGTTAGGAAAAGATGTTTGTAAAAAAGTGAGGAACTGATGCATCTAACAGATGAATGGAGTCTTCCAATCCTGGGAAGTAGGATAGTGACAAATTCTGGGATGGGGCACAGTGGGGAGTGTACCAGTGACTCAGTTAGGGAAGGATACTCACTGACTAAGGGAAAAGACTTAGCAAGTGAAGCTGGTTCGTTACTAGCACCAGGTGGTATGAAAACGGAAACAAAGTAAGCCAGTGGGTTGATCTCCTCTGGGGAAATAGAATGTGTCCCAGTGTACGCTTTAGAATCCACCTGCTTTTAACTATGACAGTGGGGAGTTGCACCTTGTAACAGGATCAAAATCAGAAAGAAGCACATTTATAATTTCTGCCCATGAGAAATAAAAACAGATTCTAGAGGAGTAAATCCACAATTAATATGGACCAAGCAAAATGGAAAAAAGAGCCACTCCCTGGATGATTGAAGTTTTTATAGAAGGGTATTATGTGAGGGAAAATATTTTAGTCTATTATTCTCTATTAACTTATGCCAATAACCTAATGGAATTCATCAAAATAACTAAATAGTTGTTTATCTTTCTTTTAAAAATGCCTTTACAAGTATTTAGGAAATTCAAGACCTCAGAGAATGTATAAAGCCTAAGCAATCATTTTCAAGACATCCAAAAGTTCCTTTCTATTTTTTACGTGCTTATTTACTTGAAAGGTTAATTAAATGCAGGTTTTTAGTTTAAAAATGAGAAGTTATTTTTTTTTACTTTGAAAATAGTGAATTAAAATTCCATATGAAAAGCATGAGCCAAATCTAGTCCTTAACCAAACATAGGAACAAAATGAACGGCACGGGTCACAAATGAAGACGTGGATGTCACCTCGTCAGAAGGTTTCCTTTGGAAGGAAAAGTTAGAAGAAAACAATAGATTCAGAGGCCAGAAGACTCGCACAGAATAACTGAAAGGGATGTGGGAGAAAATTAATACCATAAAAAGGCTAAGATGTTCTATATTATATTTTCCGAAGCTCCCCCCATGCTCTCTGTTTGTGGTTGAACTTCAGTTGAACCTGCACATGATCCATATTCTCAGGCTTGGACCATATCACTCCTAAGCCGTGCCCCAGGGAAGTGCAAGCAACCCAGCCCCTGCTGAGGAGAAAAACACATCTCCGTGACTCTGAACGGAGATAAGAGACCCTATTTTATTTCTCATTAAATTTACAATCAGAGATCTGAAACTTCCAGGAAAAGCTGAGTGATCTCCCGCTTGTGGTTATTGCCACTGTGCCAGCTGTCAAGGTTTTCCTTTTTTGCCTATTTCTCCAGTGTTTTCAGACAGACATGAATTTTGGGGGGTGGAGAGGAGGAACAGGAAAATGAGATTATAGCTCTGGCAGAAGCAGCACAAAGCCCCTCCCAGCTAATGTGCAGCCCTTAGCTTTCAGAGACATGGCATCACAGAGCAAGGCGGGGCGAGGAAGGGTGGCCCTGGGGTCATGTAAGGGCAAGGAGTCTTGTCTACAAGGGGGCTTGCCTGGGCCAGCCTGCTCCTGAGAAGTGTAATTGAAGGAAGGTAAAGAGGAAGTTGATAAGCCTGAAGTTTCTGCAGAGCAGAGGATTAGATCAACATTTCAGATAATATTTTGGTGATGTGACATTACTTTGCCAACATCAGAGTAAAAGACATTTTGCTTTTAAAGCTAAGCTCTAGATCTGTGTAACGGTTATCTCAGTGTGAACGGTGTTACGGAGACGATGAAATGTCTTCACACACAAAAGTCTGTTAGGGCTTGTCAGAACTTTGCTGTTGTGTTTTTAGTTTCCTGGGAAAGTTGAGTTAGGCTGGGTAAAGACAAAGGCACTCGAACACGTTAGGGGTGTTTCCTATGTGCCTGCCACTTACCCAAGCCTGTGTACACAAAGAGATGTGCGGGGTGCTGGTCACGAACACTAAATTTAGGGAAGCTTGGGGTAAATTCGTTTTCATAAGAATAACAAAATAGTAAAAAAGAATATCAGCTCAAGAGTTAAAACTTAAGCTGGATAAGGAATAAAATCAGTCTTAAAGGTAAAATCAAGTGTAGCCTACATTACTTTTTGAAAATTCCTTAAATAACTCATAAAAGACATTCAAAGATTGTGTACATAATAAAGTTTGGCATTATAGTGAATTAGTAGTTGGAATCAGAACTACTATGAGAAATGAATACAGCCTTGCATAGTATAAAAGCACAATAGTGTGGCATAATAAGAAAAGTGTATTTGGTGCCCCAGTTCCTGACACAAAGCTCCCCAAACTTTTGTAATGCTCTGAATGATAGGAGTGCTAGCAGCTTTTGGGGGCTATTTTACCGTAAGGATATTTGTACTAGAATGTTTATAGCAGCCCGATTCACAGCGGAAAAGTGTGGGGATAACTTATGTCCCCTTCAACACACAAATAGATGAATATGCTGTGGTATATGTATACCGTGGAACACTAGGCAGCCATAAAAATGATGGAGAGTTTGTAGCTTTGGTAAAAGCCTTCATGGATTTGGAGAACACTCAAGTATCACAAGAATGGAAAAATGATCCTCTCATGTGCTCAAAGCTAAACTGAAATCAGTAAGTTAACAACTGCCTACGTACAGGAGAGAAAAAACTCAATTAAACTCAAGAAGGGAGGATTTGACAAGTGCCCACCCAACAGCAAGAATGCCTGGGTGTACGGCACAGTTTGTGGGTAAAGGAAACAACTACAACTTGGACTTTGCCTTACAAATGCAAACAAGTTACCTGAGCTTAGGCACCCTCACATTAGTCTGAAATTAAAAAAACGAATATTGGGGGTATTGAAATGTTCTGTATCTTGATTAGGGTACTGATATCATAGGTATAAAAAACCACCAAAAGTCATTGGCATGCACACGGCTAACAAGTACAATTTATTGTCTGTAAATTATTTCTCAATACAGCACATTAAAAAACATTCACGGCGACATGGTGGAGTATTAAGCAATACAGTTCAAAGTGCACGGTGTCACAGTTTCAAAATCAACTAATGCATTTCCAAGATTTTTGCCAGAAACTGAACTATTTTTTAATAATCAAGAATCTAAACCCTTTCATTTGTCTCCTAAGAATTTCTCCAGTTTAAAGCACACAACACACGACCGCAAGACAAATCAAAAAAGAAAAAGACCTAAGGTGCGTTAGAAAATATTTTAGTAGGTCTTATTTCCCTCGGCACATGGAATATATTTCCCAGAGAAAATGCGTTAGGAAGTAACTCCATTCACATAAAATGTCTAAAGAAACTTTCTTTTCTAAAGAAAAGTCTAATTCTGGAGCGCCAGGACCTGAGCCCTGCAGCCAAGATAGTCAACCTAAAAGCGAGCGTGTGGCTATATTCATGGTGTCTCGTCTGTAGGGACAGAACTGACCAGTGTCTCACCTTCCAGCATGAGGAGGCTCTAGGGCTGTCAGAATGTGCGTGCATGTGCACGGGGGGGGGGGGGTTGTAAGAAAAACATGTAAGTTCAGTTAGTCACCATCTCCAGGGGGTTTAGGGATACAGAAAGGCGCTCTTTGTCTCGAACTATCTGTTCTTTTATATTTCTCTTGCCTTGCCCACTGCCCACCCTCCAGCCTATAATTATCTTCTTTAGGGTCATTCAGCTCACAAAGAAGGGGAGAGCTGAGAGCTTTGGCTCTGGAAGGTCATCTGAGCAATGGCCCATCTGCCACCAGGAGTGGAGGAAGCCTCCTACATCCACATGCTGGAAAGCTGCAGTCTGCTCGATGTTTTTGTTGTTACTGAAGCAGTCGGCTTGTTCTTATAGACAAGGCTATTTTAGTGAGGTTTTGCCCAGGCAGCCATTGCAAAATGTAAACAGTGTCTTTTTTATTCCTAAATGTGTATGTAAATTAAATGCTTAGCGCCTTCTCTCAAGTAACATGCTTCATACATTACTTGGAAATATTTTTTTAAATGCAGAAAGCTTAATGGTCTTTTTTCTTTTTTTCATTTTTATGATGGAATTCTCACTGTATCACCCAGGCTGGTCTCAGACTCCTGGGCTCAACTGATCCTCCCAATTCAGCCTCCTGGAGTAAATGGGACCACGACACATTCCACTGTGCCCAGCATGTGGTCGTGTGTGTGTGTGTGTGTGTGTGTGTGTGTGTGTGCAGGCTGCAGTGTAACGTCCTTGCCTCAAAACATCCGTGTTCCCTGTGTTCATCTGAGTTCCTCCATTAACTTAAGAGTCAAGGGAACTAAGGGAACCCAGAGTGAGAGAATGTCCCCAAAGGGAAATAGCCCGTTAGCTTGAACCATGATTATGAACAAATTAGACAAAGGCCCTCCTACCCTCAGACACTTTCCAACCATGTGGTTGTAATCATTAATCTGTAGTGACAGAAGTCACAACATGTAAACACAAAAATAAAGGGTGACCATGGAAGAGAGAGAGATGACGATCCTTACCCTGTCTCGACCGGGCTGAAAACTGGCCCATATGCCAACGTGTGCTTTGTCTCTCAGAGGGACAGTGACTGGTGAAGGGGGTGGGATAGCTAGTCTCTAAATATCTATGTTGAATAAGGTATTTTTCAACTTCATGAAAGCCAATACAAGAATGAGATTCTAGATATTGACACTGCCTGTGCTTTGTGAGCAGAAATGAACCAGAGAGGTGTCTGCAGAGGACACTGCTGGGACCTGCCCTAAACGGAAATGCGTCTGGAGGATGGGACTATGCTCAGCAAGTGATTCCGTGGCAGCCCCCGTGCCGTGGCTCTTAGGGACTTTCTGATGACAGGAAAGTCACTATGCCAGGTCCTGTGCTAGGTACAGAATCAGGAGCTGGCCCTTGGGAATGACCAGACTCCACTCACTACCTTTATTTTGAAAAATATTTGTTTTTACTTTTCCCTAAGCTGCGTCTCAGGGCACTCTCCGGTTGGCAGATCCCTATCTAGCATGTACAGAGCCCGATCCACCTGCAATTAGTCAAGAAATAGGGGGCAGGATGACAAGGCAGTGGAGAAAGCATTTTCTTGACTTCTCTGCCCACTGACATGTTTAAATTCAGACAGACTCATTTTGAGAACTACTTTCCAGATGTGGAAACTCTCTATGATCTGGACTTTTTGTGGCCCTTTAATACTCTCAGAAGGTTTGGCTCCTAGGTGTCTAACTCCGAAAAATGGCCTCCTGTTCTTGAGTCTGCAAAGGGTGGTTGGTAGCCAGGGCGAGTTACCCTCTATTAGGCATGAGGTGTGCATGTCCCTGGTCCCTGCAGACAGCTATCACACAACTCTGCAATGCCTCCAGCATTCACAGCTGTCTTCCTGTAGCCCAGGCTGTCCTCCTTACAGCATCTCACTCAGACTCCCCATGCTACTACCACCCCCTCCTCCCCAGCTTCACACTCAGGATCTCAGATTGTAAACTGATGGGCCAACAGCCATTTCAGCCAACAGGCATGTTGGTTTGGACAGTACAGTATTCTTCAGAGTTTGAAATGTGCATGTCATTAGATGAGACCTGCTCTCCAGGACGCCACAGGCCCTACCCCTCCCTATTGCTCTCTCTGCAGCCTTCTCTGCCCTGCCAGAGTTTGAGCTTGTGACTCTGCACTGCTGATTTTCCCATCTCCTCTCCTCATGCAACTCCCCAATAAAAGGTACTTGCCTTATATCTCATTTCTAGGAAAGGGGTTAACCTCATAGTTAATTTCCATGAATGTACCAGTGGCTAAAAAGAGTTATGTTCTTACATATGGACTCTTTGCCTGACAGCTGGGCTCCCCTATAATGGCCAAGCTTTAATTCAAAAGATTGAATCTCTGCAGAATTAAAAACACTTGCTGGGTGGTAGAGGAAGTATTTTAGAGCCAAGAAGCCATGGGGACATGTTAGAGGTGTAACAGTAAAGATTTCTTGCTTTCTTTACATTTAAGCATGTTGGCAATTACAGCAGAACCTGACGGGAGGCTTGAAGCCCATCCTTATGCAAAAGGAGCTCTTATATTCAGGCATCAGGCTGACTTCTAAGACCGTATGATGCAGGAACTGGGGGAATCATCCAGTTCCTGACTCTTTGGAAGATTTCTGCTCTCCCCACTAGCAGCTGGACTGCAGGCTGTCAACAACAGGGCACATCTTGCCAGGGTCTGAGGGAATCATGTGACTGTGTCCCTGTTTGAATGGGTGTCATTCCATCGAAGAGTGTTCCTCTTTTTTGCATGATAAAATTAAACCAAAATTTGGGCCTTAGCTATGTTTTAGATTTTCTGCACTCCTGATCCCTTCCAGTCAGCCAAATAACTGAGATGTCTGTGGTAAGTGCAAGGGCATATCACAGAATACGGGAAGTCTGGATGGGGAAATGTGAGGGAAAGTCCCCCGGCCCCCAGACCGAAGAAAAAGACTAAGATCTCTATTATAAATCCTTGTGTGTATCGCACTATTAATAATATTCAACCTAGTAGCATAGTAGCAGCTAACAATCCCCCAGCATTCACAAAACAACAGGCTGGTTCCTAGGCACTTCTCGTGCTTTCTCTCACTTATCATTATAATAATCCTCTGGGCAAGACTCACTACCCTCCTTTTACAAGCCAGGAAACTGAGACACACAGTGATTAGTAAGTAGAATAGCTGGTTTTTACTACAGAAGATGGGTCTTCTGACCCAGCCTTTCCCTGCAGTGCTAGGAGGAGGAGCACGGCAGGGAGGAGCCCATGACTGATGCTCTCCCAGGCGTCAACCCAGGTCTTCACTTTAGCGCCGCACGGTGGGGAAACTGAGGTTTGAGGAGGTTCAGTAACTTACTTAAAGATATGTGATTTCTTTATGCATCTGTAATGTGAACCCAAGTCCGCCTGATTCTAGCAGCTTCTGGAAACATGAGGGATGGGGCCATGAGTGGCCAGGGGCAGCATGCTCTGCCTCACATGGCCACAGTGTTGACCACTGGGTGAGATTTGGGACAAAGCAGCAAAGCACCTGTTTCTGCGCTTTCACTACCTTACAAGTTCATTCCTTTGAGGGGAACGTGGCCTTCTCCCCACATCCTCTTTCAGAATGTAAATAGGAGAGATTCTTCTAGGAAGGATTTATCAGACTCGCTCCAACACTATCAAGGGCTGGCGGAGGGGAGGCGGGCAGGGCCCAGAAGGTCAGAAGGAGATCAGAACATGAGGTCAGGCTACCAAGGTCTCATTTCCCCAAATCAGAATTTTGCCTTCACCCATTTAAGACATAATTTCAACCAAAAGTCACTGAGTCCAAATATATAGAATTAAGTTCCTATTCCCACAGTCCTGCCCCACATGTGCAGAAAAAGGATCAATACCATTTTAATATACAGAAATGACTGCAGAGTTCGATTTCAAACCTCAACAATTGCAAAGTTTGACTGTCCAGAAACCACTGGTATTTCACATTTACTTCTGGTGTTTCCAAACAACTCTACTCAAATGTCACATCTGGAAGGATCGTTGTTTGAAATTAAATTGTTTTTGGGAATCGCTGGATGCCACGTAAAGGAATTTTCCAATCCAGCCTGTCTATTGGCCAAATATAAGAGTGTCTGTTACTTGCGATTTGGCGTTTTGTTTTGCTCCTTTTAACAATGAGAAAGACTTGCTATTCATTTGGAAACACTGTCAATGTTAAAGTCTCTTCATGCACTTGCTTTTAAAAGAACTACTGACATTTTGAATGTATGCTTGGCATTTTAGTTATTTAATTTTTTCATCCTGAGATACAAAGCTGAAAAATACAGGTCAAAGACCTAATTCCAAATCACAGTCTATTTTCTAAGAGGGATATGGTTTTCTACTTGAAGTTTTTTGCCTTTATTCTTTTCACATGTGAGATAAAACTGTTTTTTTTTTTTTTTTTGATACCTTAGAAGAACATTGGTTGGAAGGTGAAGTATTTGAGGTGATGATTAAATCTCTTGCCAAATTCTTGCCGGAAATAACCTTCTTGAAGAAAATGGATTGAGAGTGTTTCTGGTGTTTGGTTCCTGTGTTCCCCAGTTTGGCAAGAGGCCTGACCCTCGTGGTCAGCTGGCTTCTAGGACACAGGATGAAATGAGGCAACAAGGAGGTGCTGGGGGAAAGACAGAAAAAGCCCTACAGACTGAGGCAGCTGTCACTCGTCTCGCTTTTATTGTTAGATAACAGGAAAGCACAGACACCCTCTGACCTGAACTTAGAAGTTGAGTTTTTCCGGCACCTGATTCGTCTCCAGCTGACACTCTGTGAAACCCCCAACTTAGGGGGAAAGCCCATGAAATTTCTGGTGACAATCACCTTGGATGGGCCATAAAGAATGTTAACTTTGAAGCAGTCTATATTTTTAAACTTCCTATCAGAGTTGTTGACCCAATACCTCCCTGTCCTTGCTCTCCTCCTCTGCCTCCAATTTCCCAAAGCTTTACGTGGGGACCAGGGGTGCCTTCCATTTCACTGTTCCTGCATGAGGTAGCCCGGGAAGTGAGGGCTACTAGGGGGGACTTTAAAGATGAAATCATGGCATCAGAGTAGGTGCGCGGGATGGGAATATTGGAAACTATAGAGTTCCTGTATTCACTGGGCCCTTCGTCAAGTTGTAGGTCATTTCTTTCTATATAAGGCAACTTTAGACAGGTAAAAGTTAGAAAGAGACAAGAGACGTAAGGAAGAAAAGAATTACACAATATAAAGAAAGAGATGGCGTCCTAACTAAAATTCTCTCCATTCTCCTCCTGCTTGCAGAGATGAACTATGTCTAACACACTGAGCAGTGGATTATGGTCACGAGACACTCCCTTTTGTTAAGTAAACACAATCCTTCCAGGTTGGGCTGTGCTGCCTTTAGTAGAGTTCTAAGAACTCTGAGAAAGATTTTAGTTGTTGACTTTGGAATTTGGATTTTTAAGAGCCCTTTATATTTATTTGGTCATTACATGAAGACTTCTATCTATCAGTGGGACATTTGGATGTATGTGTGTTTGGGGCTGGAAGGAGGAAGAGGGGGCTGATGGGGAGAAGAAAACTTAAGAAAACATAGGAAATCATTTAAGGTAGATTACCTTTTTGAGTGTATGACCATGTGATAATTTTTGTACCTTCTAGGCCTAAATAATATTTGAACTGGTAGTATATGATCCTCTCCTCTCACAGAAGTTACAACTTTTCTTCTAGAGATAGAGGAAATCACAGATGGGAGTCTCAGTGCAAAAAACACTTAAGTTTGCTTAACACTGTGGGCTGTTAGAGACGTAGCTGAATCCATCATGTTCTCTCCATCCACCAACATGTAATATATAAGTTGAGGCTAATTTCTTTTAATAATTATGTTAGAATGTCAAGTTCATGGGTTAGTATTATCCTTTCAACTTTACTATCAGAAAGTTATCACATCAGTTTCCCTGATGATACAATTTCTCTAAAATGCATAACTCCCCCCACCCTCCACACCCACGTAGTCCATACATGCAATATATATGCAAATTCCTTTGGTTGGCTTCTAGAACCAGCAGAGTAGAAGAGAACTAGTCTTTTTACCTCAATATTACGCTCTGTAGCACTGTGAGCCTTAAGATCCTAGAATGCTGCCTTGATATGTAGACATGGTTGGCACCAGGGGAAGATGAAGAAATGGCCCAGACTTGGACATTTGTAGTCCAGCTGTCAGCATCATCAGGGGCAGTTTGTGAGGTCGAAGCTGTTTTTCATGACATCAGCACAGCTGAAGAGGTGAACTAGGATTAAAAGGGTAAGAACCCCAAGTAGAATCTCACTGAATGTTTTATTTACCACCTGCAAAGAATTTCAAGTCATTTTCGTGTCTGGGTATCATAGAGGCAAAGAGATTTAGGAACCTTAGTCTTGATTTTAGAAACTCAGTTTCACAGAAGGGCCATAGAGACAAAGCCTCTAGGAGGGCTCCTCAAGTCAACACTTTTTCTTCCTCTTTATACCTCACTCTGTCTCATCTGGTAGGATTGATAAAACTTGCCTGAGATTTCACTGAGGAAACACGAGACACCAGCTAACAGACTTGTTAGCTTCATCAGCAACCAACCACCAGCATGGAAGCTTGCCTTCACCTGCACTCAGCATCCCCCTGAAACCAAGAGGTGCCCCTTGCACCAAAGCCCCCACCCCACATTGGTCACCCCATCCCTGGCGTCTCCTCCTCTTCCTCGTCTTGCCCTGTCCCTGACCCCCTCTTTTGCTTCTTCAACTTCCTCCTCCCCTTGAATTATTATCCTAAGAATTCAAACACAGTTTGGAAGCACCCATCTTCTAAAGAAACTTCATTTCACCCAAGATCTCTATTTCTGGCCCACACACCATCTTCAAAGTCATCCTTCTCCAAACACATCCTGCCTTTATCACTCCTACCCTCCGCAGCCACCGTGTGGACCATGTCTCTCCACATCGCCAAATTAGCTTGGTATTTTGAGTCCTCATTCCACTCAGCCTCTCAGCATTGCTGTTTTCCGTACTCTTCTTTTTGATATTTGATCTCTGATTTTATGGCGTCATACTCTCCCAGGGGTGTCCAACCTACAGCCCTTGGGCCACATGCTGATTATGTGGGGACTGTTTTGCTTATCTGTGGTGTTGGATATCATGAAAGTATGCACTGACCTTTTCTTTTGCTCATTAGCTGTTCTATGTTTGTGTATTTAATGTGTGGCCCAAGGCAACTCTTATTCTTCTAATTTGTGAAAGAGAGGGGGGGAAAAAAAGGTGTTTCATCTGCAGCTCCAGGCATTCATTTTCCCGCTTCTTCTCTTCTAGTCCCATAACTATTACATGGTCTATTCTCATCCTGTCTTCATTCTGATTCCATTAAATATATGTGACTAATGCATAAATGTATC